>NW_024080762.1:0-116849 GCF_003009895.1 Hyaena hyaena
AAAAAAAAAAAAAAAAAAAAAAAAAAAAAAAAAAAAAAAAAAAAAAAAAAAAAAAAAAAAAAAAAAAAAAAAAAAAAAAAAAGAACAGAAGAAACTTAGGATGAGCCTTGAATCATGGAGAGGAGTCAGGCAAAACAGGGATCTGCACTTCTGAAATATCCTCTCACTACCCTGCTCTGCACCGTGGGGGAAGGGAGTCATTACTCACCCAAGGTTGGTTTATCTCCAGTTTAAAAAGTGACCCAGAGAAGCACCCAGTCTTTATTCTTGCATTTATAAACACTCGTCATCCCAGGCACCCTAGATCTGTCCATGGTTCTGAATGCCAGAGTGCTTGTGCAAGCCTCACCTTGGGAGGACCGAGTCTGCAGAATTTCAGTTTCTCCTTCTGCAAGAAAGTGGCAAGATGAGCCTTATCATGTAGGTTTGTGCACGGAGGCTGCATCCAATGCCAGGATATCTGCCCCTGGACACTCAGGCCCTACCTTACCTTCACTGGGCAGAACAGGACAGGGTAAACACGCCTTTCCAGTCATAAACAGAGCCCAAGGGCTACCACTTGATTTGTGTTTATGAGCAGAGCATAATATGAGCAATTTAAAGGTGTGCCCTCAAGGGAGCTCATTTTTGATAATGGAACTAGTTGTCTTGATCGTAGTGGTGGTAATACTCATTTATACATGTGACAAACATATAAAGTCATACATATACACATACAAAAATGAGTGTATGTACAACTGGTTAAAGTTGAGTAAGGTTTGTAGTCTAGTTAATTAGCACAATACATGTGCTAATGTCAAGTTCCTAGTTTTGAAATTGCTGTAGTTACTCCCACATTCCTTCATACCATTGGGGGAAGCTGGGTGATGAGTACTTGGGACATTTTGGTACTAATTTTGCAACTTCTTGGAGTCTATGGTTACTTCAAAAATTTAAACTAAAAAATTGTACCTAGTGACTGGTCCTGCTTAAAAACTGTCTCTTCTTTACCCCACGTATATCCTTTGGGGTCCCAATTCAAGTTTTTTTCTTCCCCAGGAAGATCACCGATGCCCATTTCTTGGTTTCTACAGCACTTACATTGTGAACACATAGCCATGTGTCTGTCCCATGTGGTTTCGTGTATCTCTTTTGCCTCCCCAATGATACTGACAGTTCTCTGAGGGTAGGGCTGTATCTTCTGGGTCTTCTATCTCCTTCTTGGATCCCAAGGATATACAACCAGTGCTCAACTATTACTTGGTGACAGACTGATAATTATATGTTTCCCTCAGGACCCATACTTTTTCAAGCCCTGAATTGCCTCCCTCATTCCAGAGCTCTTAGTAGGTGCAGCTCTGTGTCAGTCTGTCTCCAACAACCATGTGAGGAGGTGGGAGAACACTGAACATGGGGTATTGGAGCCATGCACTATGGCTACCACTTAGTGAATATCCACATCATAATAACACTTAGCCTCTTCACAATAACCCTGAAAACAGGGAGCTGCACCCACATTTTACACATGGTAACACACGCAGCAGCAGGAGTAAGTAACAGAATTGCAAACATAGTTCTGTTTCCCAGCTTTGACACACATAAATAAATAGGGTAAACTTGGGCCAGTTGCTTAACCTCTCTGATCTTCAGTTTACTCACCTATAAAATTGGAAGAATAATACCTTCATCACAGAGCTTTTGTGAGAGGCAATGAAATAGCTTTCATAACATTTGCTATTCTGTGGCTTCTTCAAAGGACCAGGCTGGGGTGTTCACTTTGTGTTTGTTGAAGTAATCGGTGAATGAATTAATGGTTGAAAGAATAAACAAATGCTTGCAAAGTGCCCTCTCAGTTCTGAGCATAGGGTGGAACTCTGTAAATGTTAGTTCCTCCCTACTTTCCTCTTCATTCCAGCCCAGGCTTTTCTGGCATGAGTTGCCATCCAAACAATGCCAGGACAGTGGAAAAGCTGCCAGTCCCTTCTGGTTCCAAAGGAAGGAAAATGTGTCCTTTTCAATTTGGGGAGTTGGAGTGTGGTAGGAGGCATGGGGATCCCTCTGCCCCTGAACTTGTTTTCAGGCCTGTGGCCAGGCAGGGCCAGGAAGACAATGCAAACCAGCAGCCTGGGTGGGGGCCATTCAGGGGCCCTTTTCTAGGGTTTCTAGAGAGTGGACTCTAAGGGCTGGGCCTGTAGCCCCACTGTCCTCCCACAAAATAACCTCACGTGAAGATGTCAGGGGATCCAGGGAGGGCTGTGGGACCACCAACTTGGAAATAAGGCAATAAGGATTTATAGCCCCTATCTCTCATGTAGAATCCTAGAATCCAAATTTGTCAAGGGTGTGAGAAACTCTGACTATCATTAATGCAGCTTCGAAAGGCTGATTACGCTCCAGGTAGGGATGGGTCCAAGGCTTGAACCACTGCCCCCTTCCCCAGGGTACAAGAGACTTACTACTTCCTTATGATCATTCACTGCTTGCCCTGATGGGAAGGGCAAGACAGGCCATTCCAGCATTTCTGGGATCCAGGCTTGCTTGAGTCAAGCCAAAAGAGCAGTGAGGTGGTAGCTTTTTAACTGAAGGTTCCATGGCCAATTGTTTTCATGCTGATGCCTGGGATAGAATCTTGCATTTTGAAGAGTTCAGGCTGATAGGTAAAACCCTTGGGGAGGGGTAAATCGGCCACAGAATTCATACTAAGGTGTAAATGATTGACAAGCTAATTCTTCCCTGTCTGTGCAATGCGTGGCTTACTGGCTCCAAATACAGACCTCTGAGAGGCTAACTGCAGTTCTTGCCTCCAGAGCTGTTTGATCAGGTAGATGGGCAGTACATCCCTGATGTTCCCTCCCCCCCTTGGCTCCAACCTTCCATCTGCTTTCTAGCCCCAGGAGTCCACTTCAGTATAGGCTATTGGATTTAATCCACATGTCCTTGGTTTGACATAATCCCCCCCATTCTGACCCAGCAGGGATGGGAAATGCAACAAGCTGTACAGGTTCTACCCCCTTTATTTATTCCTAATTTCAAGGCCGAAAAGAATGCTTTACACTTTTAAGGCTCTTCCCATAAATCCTCCCCTATGGTTAAACATGTATGGATTAGGGGCGCCTGGGTGGCTTAGTCGGTTAAGCGTCCGACTTTCGCTTAGGTCATGATCTCGCGGTTCGTGGGTTCGAGCCCCGCGTCCGGCTCTGTGCTGACTGCCGGCTCAGAGCCTGGAGCCTGTTTCAGTCTGTGACTCCCTCTCTCTCTGACCCTCCCCTGCTCACGCTGTCTCTCTCTCCCTCCTAGAAATAAATAAAACATTAAAAAAAAAAAAATTTAAACATGTATGGATTAATAGTCCCATATTAAAAAAATGTTTTTAAGTGGGCTTCACACCCAGCACAGAGCCCAACGTAGGGTTTGAACTCACAACCCTGAGATCAAAACCTGAGCTGAAATCAAGAGTCAGAGGCTTAACCAACTGAGCCACCCAGGTGCCCTCCAATGGTCCCATTTGAAAGTTGAGGAAACTAAGCATCTGTAATGGTAATGGGAAAGGGACTTGCCTAAGGTCACACAGCGAGACAGTTGGCAAACTGAGTGTAAATCGCAGGGCTCCTAATTCCTGTTCCTGCCGCTGCCAACCCTCCACAGTCTGCCAGCGAACACCAGCTGCAGTGGCTTCCTCTGCCCTGTCCTCTGCCTCCAGTGCTTCCAGCTTGGACATGGGTGTCTGTTCTCAGGAAGCTCACGTGAGGGGGGACAGACATGAGTGTGCATGAGGGAGCAAGGAGAGGCAGCAAGGCAGGGCTTAAGGGGCTTGGAGCATGGAGACCAGCTCCTGCAGAGGAGTGTCAGTGAGGCAACAGGTTCCTGAGGGATGGGGTTTATGAGAGCCAGTGAAGATTTCATGTCAGTCTACACCTCTGGCAGACATTTGTTCTTTCCATCCCATAGCCCCTTACTCAACAGAGTCCTCCAGACACCCAGCACCCCTAGTTAGCCTTGGTGCTTCTATCACCAAAGGCCAGGTCTACCAGCTACACATCTAAAGACAGGTCTCCAGAGGGAGCCTAGACCCCATCCTCACATTCACCACCTCCCCCTTCTCCAGCACCACAACCCAAGCCCTGCCTATGTACTGGAGCACATTCTAATGGTTAGCAGCCTGCCCCAAAAGACTCACAAAGTCCCCAAGGGCTTTGATAAGACATAACAAGCTGGATGAGAGGAATGGGGTTAGTCTGTGTCAACCACTCTGACCTTGCCCCTAGGGGTCAACATTTTTCCTAAATGTGTATGGGGTGAAGGCTAAGGCTAGTACTAAAATGAAATTCAATCTCTGGACAGAGTCAGGGCTTAATTATAGGAGTTAGGGGTTAGAGGGTGTCTCAAACAATGACACAAATCTGGTCTCTTTGGTTTTGAAAAGCAAAAAAAGACATACAGCATTATCCACATGGTTTTACGGTGAGTACTTCTCTTTCACCACCCTCCCTAGGGACCCAGTCCCCAGCCCAGTACAGTGGGAGGTGGAGGAAGCAAAGATCCCACTCTTAAGGGCTTCAGGCTCAGAGGATGAGATCAGCTTCACACCAGAAACACTTTCTAAGGACATTAGTTTCCTATGGTTGCTGTACCAAATTGCCATGAATTTGGTGGCTTAAAACAACACAAATTTATTTTCTTACATTTCTGGAGATCAGAATCTCACAGGGCTAAAATTAAAGTGTTGACAGGGCTATATTCCCTTCTGGAGACTTTAGGGGAGTATCTGTTTCCTTGTCTTCTCCAACTTCTGGAGACTGCCTGTTATCTTTGGCTCATGGCCCCGCCTCCAATTTCAAAGCCAACAGTGCTGGTTGTGTGTTTCTAATATATATGGCTGGTAGATTGACTCATCTGATTTTCACTTCCACTGTTAAGGACCATTGTGATGACATTGTGACAACCTGGAGAATCCAAGATAATCTATTTTAAGATCAGCTGATTAGCAACTTTAATTCCATCTGCAAATTTAATCCCCCTTTGTCATATTAACATACTATACTCACAGGTTCCAGGGACTAAGACATGGACATCTTTGAGAGGCAGGGGGAGCTGATGGGATTATTCTGCCCATCACACCAACTTAAAGGGAGTGTAGTACACACAGGGAGGTGGGGAGGTCTCAGGCTCCCTTTGGGAGCTGGAGACCTGGGTTCTCATTCTGTCTTGCTCACTGACTGGTGTTTGGCCTTGGACAGGCCCTTTCCCTCTTGGGCCTCAGCATACCCTTCTATATTCAAGGAGGATGAACTAGATGATGGCTGTACTAACTAGTGAAAAGCTAAGCTCTGAAACACAGACCCCCGGCAATATTTCAGTGGCTTTAAGAAAGACAGCCAGATATATCAATCCAGGATGAACATTCCCTGTGTATGGAGGCTCTGCTGCATGTGGTCATTTAGGGATTGAGATTCTTTCTCTGTCATGCCTAGGGGACTTGCTATTCAAAGTGTGTTTCTTGGGGCACCTGGCTGGCTAGGTCGGTTAAGCATCCAAATTCGGCCCAGGTCATAATCTTGCAGTCTGTGGGTTTGAGCCCTGCATCGGGCTCTGTGCTGACAGCTCAGAGCCTGGAGCCTGCTTCGAGTTCTGTGTCTCCTTCTCTTTCTGTCCTTCCCCGCTCACTCTCTCAAAAATGAAAATAGACTCTGAAAAAAAAGATTAAAAAAACACACATAAAGTGTGCTTCTTGAACCAACAGCATCAGCATTTACCTTGGAGCTCTTTAAAAATACAAATTCTTAGTTCCCAACCCCAGACGTAGTGAATCAGAAACTCTTGGGAGGTGGGTAGCAATCCATGATCTAAAAATACCTATGGGTAATTTTGATACACACTGAAGATTAAGAACCACTGTTCCAGAGAATTGTACTTACCTGCTTGGGTGCAGCTGGGTCATGGGCATGTCCGAGTTTGGGCTAATGCTCCTTCTGGAAGCATGGTGGAGGACACCCCTAAGATTTTGTGGGCCAGGTTTTTAAAATACATCTACCGGGGCGCCTGGGTGGCTCAGTTGGGCGTCCAACTTCAGCCTAGGTCATAATCTCACCTTTCCAGAGTTCAAGCCCCACATTGGGCTCTGCTGACAGCTCAGAGCCTGGAGCCTGTTTTGGATTCTGTGTCTCCCTGTCTCTCTGCCCCTTCCCCACTCACATTCTTTCTCTCTCAAAAATAGACATAAAAAAATTAAAAAGAAGAGAAAAGAAAAGAAAAATACATCCACTATTGGTGAGAATTTGGTCCTATGATCAAACTTATTTGCAAGGGGGGTTGGGAAACATAGTCCCTAGCTGAGCAGCTACACGGCTAACTACAGTTCTACCACTGTGGGAGAGGAGGAGGGAAGATTTTGATATAACTAGCAATCCCCATGATAATTGCTTAGCTGTCTTCCATTTCATAGGAACAATGATTTCTTGCATCTGTCCTAAATCACAGGCCTCATCTGATAAGCTGAATGCACCCCAGAGAGGTGTCCTCATACATTTCAACTCAGCTCTAGCCTCAGTCACCACAGTTTCCAGGACACCCTGATGGTGGTCGTGATACCAAGGTCATTTTCCAATTTGGAAAGAGGGTCAGCCAAGGGGAGAGGGGGAGGGAATGGCTTTACAAAGTCTGGGCCTACCTAAGTTTGAGTAGGCAAAGGTAAGTGTGGAGAGGCCATGTTTAGGAAATCAGATCTGCCCCATAAAATGGTGAACACTTACAAGAAATCCTAGGGACAGCAGGATGGGGGACACCCTTGTTACTGCCCCTCCCCCTCCATCAATATGATCATCACCAACATTAAAAATTTTTTTAATGTTTATTTATTTTTGAGAGAGAGTGAGAGAGCACAAGTAAGAGAGGGACAGAGAGAGGGAGATAGAGGATCTGAAGTGAGCTCCAAGCATACAGCAGAGGGGCTCAAACTCACAAACTGTGAGATCATGACCAGAGCTGAGGTCAGATGCCCAACTGAGTGGCCCCAGCACCAACATTTTTTGAGTGTTCACTGTGCTCTGCTCCCTGAGTTGTATGCTAAATGAGAAAGTGGCACTGACTGATGAAGCTTCAGGAAATACTCAAGGCTTTAGGTGGGAAAAATGGGGAAATAACTGTCCATTCTCCCCTCCTTCCCAGCACATTGTTCTAGGAGCCTCTTGTGCTGAGAGGTGAGAGGCCTCCTCCTTCACACTGGGCATGGCCCCGGGGAGGGAGAATTGGCCTCCTCTGCAGGTTCAGAAGCCACATGGGTGTGTTTCCTTGTTCTCTCTCCTTCGTCACATTGAGCCCCTCCGTTCAGATTTTCTGATGGTGTCATAGGTGTTCTGGACTTTCTCAGATGGCCTGTGTTGGCTGAGCTTCCTGCAGAAACACTGTCCTGAGCTGGGCTTGGCGCCAGGTCTTGACTTCTGTAGGGGAACAGTGAAGAACGTGCCTCTTGCATTTTCCGTGGCTGTTGGGGAAGATGCTGCCTGTTGTGCAGCTCAGTGTCCCTTAAGTAATGACTCCTGTGATAAATTCCGCTTTGAATTTAATGCCAGGGACGTGTTTATGTCTCCCGAAAAACTGGCCTTTTGTTCTGGCAGGGAGAACACTATATCCTTGTGGTTCCACTTTGGTCTGAGCTGCCAGGAACCTCAGAGCTAATTTTAATGATTAATTGCAACACTTCAATATTTTCAGTGTAGGATGTAGTTCTTGCTTCTTTTTCCATTCACTAAAATTTCTCAAGGGGAGATCTGAGGATGCCTGGGACACAATCAGCTTGTGGAAGGGCACCTTACAGCCCAATCTCAGCCCCACAGGACCAGAGTCCTGGCAGGTGTGGAGGGTTGGGAGGAACGGCTTATGCATCCCAAGTCAGTTCTTAGAGAAGCCGAAGCCAGAGACCCGCTGCAATGAATCTTATTGATCTTTATCTCAAACACTGTCTGCTGAAGGTAGGCTCTCCCAAAAACCACCTCAAAATGTGCTTGGATGTGGGAGGATTTTGAATAAATAAAGCCCGCCCTGGATACTAATACTAAGCAGCTGTGAAAATGAATGAGGGAACTTATTAAGAAATAAAAAGATATTTCATCAGGTGAAAAAAGAAAGGAACACAACAGCATGGATAGAATAACTAACTTTTTTTGTAAGTTTATTTATTTATTTTTCAGAGAGACAGAGAGAGTGTGAGCAGGGGCGCAGAGAGAGAATCTCAAGCAAGTGCTGCTCTGTCAAAACAGAGTCAGACTCAGGGCTCGAACTCACGAAACCACGAGATCATGACCTGAGCTGAGATCAAGAGTCAGATGCTTAACTGACCTAGCCACCCAGGTACCCCTAGAATACTAACTTTTGTGATCAATAGGGGGAAATATGAATACATATTTGGTTTTGCTCATATAAACATAACGGGGCTCCAGAGGACTTTGTAGAAATTAGTAATATTGTGGGGAGGAGGTAGTGGGAACTGGGGTCTTAGATGGGAATGAAAGGAAACCTTTCACTATATAGCTTTAGTATTTTTTTTCTTTTTGAACCATGTGAAGATATATAGATTCAAGAAATTTAAAATATCTCTGCTCAAAAGACACTGCTCTCTCACAACCATGTTCCCTGTTTCATTAAGACAGGCATTGGGAGCTGCAGAGTTTCCTCTGTGAATCTCACATAACAGCATCCTAAGTCAGCTTCCCTGGAAAGTGGCCCTGGGACTCATGTCTTTGGACAGAGCTGGCTACACCCTCAGAAGAGTGGAAAATGGGCTGAGGGAAGGAGAGTGAAAATGTTCCTCCAATTCTAAGAACATTTAATGTTCAATGCCCAGGTTCAGGAGTGTTCCGCCATCATTTTTGCCTGTCCAAGGGGATCTCTTACTAAGATAGGCTCTGATGCCATTAAATATCATAAGACCCATCAGAGTTTGGGAATGGAGGCTTGGATTCTGGCCTTGCCTTGGGTCTGGGTTGACACTTGGGACTTTTACTGTTTTGGCAAAATGTGGTCTGAAAGCAGTAGGTTGTAGGAAGTAGAATAGATCAGATGAGAAGGAAAAGGGAGAGAGAATTAGTGATCAGAGGACAAGATCGGGGTGCAGGGATGGCAGTACATCCCCAGAACCCTGTCCCCAAAAGAACGACCCCCTTGGGGATCCCCCATATGAGGGATGGTTGAGCATTATCTTCAAGGCTCCCGGCTTTGTCCTTGGCTCCAACTTCTCTCTGGAACTCTGGGTAGAATGCCCACCCTTTGCCAGGCTTTGCCTTGAATGAGCTGAGACCTCCAGGACTGTGCTCCCGCTGTTTTAGAGTGGGAAGAAGCATAGAGCTCATCCAGTCTGGCCCCTTCAGTTTATGGAGAAGGTCAAAGTCCCAAGTATGGAGAGTGACTTCTCCAAGGCCACACAGCTGGGACCTAGAATTACCATCAGGGTGAGGGACTGGGGCTCCCCTGGAATGTTCACAGCCCCCGGGATCCAGCCAGCAAATCAGGAAAGGTGGCCTTTCTCCTCCTCATCAGTTTAGACTCTTGGGGTCTTTATTCTCAGGTCTCAGTCAGGGGCTGCTCCAAAGTGAGAGGTTGGCCCATGGGATGGGGGAGATAATGGGGGGAAAACACTCAAAAAGAGCTACAGGTGGGCAGACACACTCGTCTGGGGGCTTTAGGATGGCAAGTCAAGGGGATAGGGATGTTTCAGGAAGACTGTCCCTAAAAGGGAAGCAGAGTAGCATAAATGATGAGTTAACACCCCATAGATCCTGACCTGATATTTCAGTTTTCTAGCTGCAGACGTAAACGCCAGGCACGTGACGGAGGGATGGATGGTGTGCTTGAAATGATAGAGCACTCCAGCCTTTCTCCAATCTCTTCCATGATCCTGGCCCTGTTTCATGCTCAGTACCAATAACAAAGATGTGTCCTGGAATGAATGATGGCCCAGGAATGATAGGACCAACCTGTCTCTGTTATATTTTTTCTGACAATGGAGCCACTGCCACATCTGCCTTGGAGCCAGAGGAGATCATGGTCTGGCTCCTAGTGGACGGAAGGAGCTCTGGGCACGGGCCTCCTCTCCCACCATACGGAGCCCACCCAGGATGCAGCCCTTCCTCTAATCTTCCAAGCCATTCCTTCTCATTCTGCAAAGGTCAGGTTCAAGCTCTGGCTCATCTGAGAAGCCTGCACTGACTACTCTGGCCTGCACCAAATACTTCCTTCCCTCGCTCCTGTGCACTTATCACGTGGCCCACCTATCACCTCGAGTTAATGCTTGGATATTTCACTTACATGTGATTTCTTCATATTCCCAACAAATTGCTTCCATTCCCAATAAAACACTTTTTTAGCTTCACAGTGGGTCCCTGCCCCACCCATGCCTAGCACAGAATAGAGGCTCAATAGATGGGAACCGAATGACTATCCTGAATTGGAGGATGAGTCTCTTCTCTCCCTCCAATCTAGGAGCTCATCCGGCATAAAGTAGCCCCCTTCTCTGCCCACCCTGTTGCCTGGTACAGGCACAGGATATAGGGAGAATGGAGGCCAATAAAGCTGGTCAGTTCAGCCCCTCCAAGCAAAGGCTGGCTGCAGAGCAAGCCTGCCCCAGATGTTGGTGCTGAGCGTCCTCATTCTTCCCAGGCATCCCACCTTCCACAAAGGCTCAGACAGGCTCTCCCCATAGGGCCTTTGGGCTTCCCTCTATCCCAGCATCTAGAGAGCTGGGGGCCAGATGGCCTGCTTGCTTCCTCTGTAGGCTCAAGGAGTGGCTACTATGCCCGCTCTGCTCCTGGGTTAACCAAGAGACAGCAGCACAGAAGGAGAAAAAGAGGTCACCTGGAGATGTCAGGTCCAAGCATTGGGACATGCACTTCCATGGAGCCTCGCTGACTCCCACTCTCCCAGCTCTGGCCAGCAGGTAGTTTCCTTTGTCCTCTTCCTCAATGCCATTCACCTCCACCTACACAGACTTCTCATGTGATAATGGAGCCATTCTTATTCCAATAGATCTTGAAGAGGGAGGTCAGGTGTATCCAAGCCTGCCCAGGAGGCATACATGCGTCCTTGGGCCAAGGAGATGACATCCCATGCAGGCTAGTGCTTAAACACCCTCCTCTCCAGGAAGTTCATCCTTGTATCTGACCCAAATCTCTTTCAGTGCAACCGAAGCCCAGTTTGCTCACTGTCCTCCACAGAGCTTGGCTCCCATCCTTGAGCTCATTCCCTCACTTCCTCTCTGCTGGCTATGCAGCCAGGATGGGGTCATCCTATGACCTCACTTTAAATCTCAGAGCCTGGGGAACGGCTTTTATCATCCCCGCTGGTTGGTTCCATCTGTCTTTTTTAAAATTTTTTTTTTTAATTTATTATTTCTAGGAGAGAGAGAGACAGCGTGAGCAGGGGAGGGTCAGAGAGAGAGGGAGTCACAGACTGAAACAGGCTCCAGGCTCCAAGCTGGCAGTCAGCACAGAGCCCGATGCGGGGCTCGAACCCACGAACGTGAGATCATGACCTAAGCAAAAGTCGGACGCTTAACCGACTAAGCCACCCAGGCGCCCCTGGTTCCATCTGTTTTAATTACATTTTCGATTTTGTCACTTACCGTCACTTCGTATTTCCTTCAGTGGCTGAGCGTGCCCACGAGGACCTGGTGGGGTGGGGCTGGGGGTCCCTTTCCCAGTCACTCAGCAGTTCCTGGCTCCGTCACTCAGGACTGGCAAATTGCTGGCACCTGCCCCGGGGCTCGCTGCAGAGCAGGCTGAATAAAATCGCTGCCCTCACCCTCCACCCCAACTAAACAGCCTTGGCTGTGGCCCAAGGCTCTGATCCAGGACATCCCTGCTGCCAACTTCTCCAGCCAGCTGCCTGCTTGCCTGCCTGCTGCCTGCCCATGGGTTTCAGGGTGACCTGGGGCTTGTCTCCAAAGCACCGCAGGAAGCTGAGAGTCCACCAGGATGCCCTGGGCTGGGCACCTGCTCAACTGGCCTCTTGCCTGGCTCCACCTCTTTCTGAACTTGCTGAGAATCAACGCAGCTCATTTTACCCCCATGCCTGTGTACCTTCTTCTCCCAGAGGGAATAAAAGAGTCTACACAAGTTTGGAGGAAGAGTAAATAGAGGGCCCAGAAGTAAAATGGTTTTGAAGGCTAAGTGTGATATAAATGAGGAGATTACACTTATATTCTCATAGCCTTTCATTATGATTTATTATCTGGGGAACTAACGAAATTGAGCTCATATGCAGGGGGTCAGTTAACTCCACACTCTTTCCCCACCAAACACTGAGTCCCAGACTGAGCCCTATCACTGGCCTAAGACTGGGCTGTGGTCCTTGTTCTGACTGAGTTGTGACCCTGGCCCCAGACTGAGTCCAACTGCGGTCATAGATTGGCCCCTTCCCCAGTCTCATTTCTCATCCTGGCTTTGAACTATCCCTTCACCCTGAACTGTCCTGGCTTGGGCTCTAAATAAGCCCTGACCCTGGCCTGTCCCCATACCCCAAACACCCACAGAGGTGGGTGAGGAGAGAATGGCTGATCGGGAGGGGCCCGACCCCAGTGCTTGGCTTGCAGGCTCCTGTATCCATCTTAGTGCCCGGGCTGTAGGCCGGCTACAGGCATCCCTGTGTGAAGGCCGAATGCAGTGTGCCTTCCTGGGGAGGAGCTGCAGTGGGGCAGCGCAGGCCAGAACCAAATGCCACTTCATGATCTCGAGGCCGTGTCTTGAGTGTGTCCATCCCCATTCCTGTCTTTAGAGTCTTGAAGCTAAGGTCTTAGAGACACTGGTCCCTCCTTTCCGAATAAAGTGGAGCCCCTTTCCCCTCTTACCCCCAAGGCCTCTCTCCTTCCTGGTCTCCATCCTGCTCCAGGATGAAAGTCTGCTCTCCTGTGGGGTGGGCCTCTCGCCTCTCTCCTCTTGCTCCTTGAGCTCAGAGGGCCGCTCCCTGGGAAGGGAGAGAAAAGTAGCCTCCACTGCAAAGCCTTTCTTTTTCTCTCCATCTCCAGCTCCTCCTCCTCCAAGAAGTCTTCCCCAACTCCCGATCCCCTCTGAGCACTCTCCAGCTTCCCTCAAACTCAATGGCTACAGTCCCAGGTGCTTTGTCTGTTGATGGAGTATGTACTGTCACACTCCTGATAGCCAGACTGATTTGATACCCCAGGCACATCAACACTACACATTCTGGAAGTGACATCGCTGAGGCCTCATTTGACACTTGATGGTGCTGGTTCAGGACACCAGCTCTGCCGCTGAAACAGTGACTAAAACAAGATACAAGTTTATTTCTGGCCCATGCAAAGGTCCCAGCTCCTATTTTTCTTCCTCCATTTCTGACTCCTCTGGGGCGATCTTAAGAAGTCACCTGCAGCAACATGCCTTCATCCTAGTTGGCAGGAAGGGTGAGGCGGTGTTCATCGTGTTCACCCCTCACACTGCTGTCCTCTCACTTAAGCACAGAGCCTGGGAGCCTCAGCACTACATTTCTCAGCCTCCTTTGCAGCTAGAATTCTGGATGAGCCTAGTTCCAACCAATGAGTTTTATTCACGGGTGATGTGGAAGATGGAAAGAAGGCTGACAGCATTCTTCCTCAGAGTGTGGACCAAAGGAGACTTGACTGTGGCTGGACTGTGGCCGGGTCTCCAGGTGCTATCTGGTCACCTTGTATCTGTGGGTGGCTGTGACGCTAGAGCAGTTTCCTGGATCTTCCTGACCTCTATTTTGTAGCTGCCATGATGTGACCACAAATCTTAGCAGCACCCCACAGCCTGCACACTTCCAGCCTGCCAATGACTTTGTAAGCACTGATTCCTTTAGTAAGCCCATTTTGCTTGGAACCCTAGAACAGTTTCTGTTTCCTGTACTGCACACAGACAGATTTTCAGACTGTGTCCACCACACCCTACTGGCCAGACCACATCCAGGGAGACTGGGAAGTGTAGCCCTGGCCATGTCCCCAGCTACAAGGCAGGAGATCTATTACCGAAGGGAGAGGGAGAGAATGGACATGGAGACACACTAGCACTCTGCCTAGGTTCCTATGATACACCAGAAGAAGCCAGAACAAGCCTTGTGAGTGCTACTACCTCAGCACTGTTAATTTTACAGTGCCCCAAGACCACATGATGACTATGGACTCCATAGCCCCATCCATGAGCCCAAGTCTACCGATATAACCAGCTTCTCTGTCACGCATGTTTGGACCATGGTATGGAGATGCAATGAATGAATGAAGGCCTGGGGTTATAGGCTCCAGGCTACTGTGTCCGCTGGGCCTCATGCTGGGCCTGCCTTTTTGTCCTGCACTAAGGTCACCTTGATTTCATTCATTTAACAAGCCCTACGCAGAACAAGCCACGCCTTCCCTGGCTTCCCACCATTCCAGTGCTTACCTCCAACTCATTCCTGTCTGTCCAGGGCTCTGCCTCTCCGCAGATGAGGGTGGGGCCTGGGGCGGCAGGGACCTTGTCTGATTCATTTCTGGGCTCCTAGAGCCCAGCACTGCCTGCCCAAATCCTATCCTCCGTTCATGCTCAACACCCTGCCCTTCCCAAATTTGCAGTGCTTTCTCTCATGTCTGGGACTTTGCAAAGCATGTTCCTTCTCCTGTCATGTCTTTGCCACTCTCCTCCTCTGATCCTTACCAACAAAGCCCATCAGGTCCCACCCTCTCCAAGAAGCTTTTCCGTGACACCTAAAGGTGGACCATATGCCTTCTCTAAGCTTCCACAGCCTCTAAGCTTCCCTCTCCAGTATTCCTACTCAGAGTGTGGCCAGGGAGCGATGGCATCGGCATCTGCTGGGAGCTTGTGGGAAATGTAGTCTCCAGCTCCACCCCGGACCCCCTGAATCAGAACATGCAGTTTAACAACATTCCTGGGTGATTCCACTGCACAGTCAAGTTTGAGAAGCGCTATTGCCACCCCACTGATTATATGGGTTTGGATCATTGTTCTGGGGTCTCCTTCCAAACTGTGACTTTGTTCTGAGGGCCCAAAACATTTCTCATTCTTTTTCTCCCCTACTTCTTTTCTACTAGGGTTGCCAGACTTGGCAAATAAAAATACAGGGCACCAGTTAAATTTGAATTTCAGATGAACAATGAATAATTGTCTTAGTGTAAGGATGTCCCATGCAACATTTGGGGCATAGTGACATGCAAAGTGATTCTTAGTTTATCTGAAATTTGAACTTAACTGGGTGTCCAGCATTTTATCTGCAACTCGATCCCTGCCCCGCTCAGTACCTGACCTGTGCACATGTTCAAAGCCATGTTTGCCGAGTGAAGGCTTAAAATACAAGAGACTGCGAGCCTCCCCTATCAACCAAAGGAGCTTGCCTGCCTACTTTTCAGTGTTGCTGCTAAAAGCAAGCCAGTGAAAGTGCTTTAAATATGTGAAAGCTGTGTACAAATGTGGTTTGATATTATAGTCATCATCACCCTTGCCGTCATCCAAATGGCCCCAAATGTGTCAAAGCTGGACTTTGCCAGCCTTTGTGTATGTCAGTAATTCTTTTCTATTGCTCAGATCAATCTGGATGTAGCACATTAGGGCAAATCACATTATATTACAATCATATTATTACTATTATTATTGCCACTATTGATATTGTTACAATATGCCACTTCATGGATCACTGCGATTATTTTTCCTGCAGAGAATGTTATATTCTTGCCAGTGACTTTACTATAATACTGATCCCCGAAACCTTCCCCAGGGCTCTGAATGGCAGGCAGGTACCTGAAAACTCTGCCTGCCTCTCTTTCAATAAGCATAGTCATCAATGAATACCAAACCAACAGAGTGTGTGTGCTGGCACTGGGTCCTTTAGGGGAAACAGATAGAAGGTTATTTTCTGAGTCAAAATATAGGTCAGTGGTTCCAGAGTGTGAAACCTTGATCCAGAAACACTGGCATCACCTGGCAGATTATTAGAAATGCAAATTCTTGAACTCCACTCCACACCTCCTGAATCAGAAAGTCTGAGGGCAGGGCCAGGATCTTATGGGCAATTTAATGCATCCTAAATATGAGAATACTGATCTAGGTGGATGTGAGAGGACTTGGAGCTCTCAAGAAACCTCCATCCCTATACTGTGATTCTACCATAATCCCAATCCCAGACTACAATTCTAATTCTAATCTCCATATTGTAATTCTACTGTAGTTCAGATCCTTGTACTATAATTATAATCCTGATACTACAATTCTACCATAATTCTGATCCCCATACTATAATTCTATAATAATTCTGGTGCCTATAGTATAATTTTACTATACATCTAACCCTGTCTCTTGTCCTACTATAATTCTAATTCCCATTCTATAATTTTACTTTAATTCCAGTCTCTATACTTCAATTCTATAATTCTAATTTCCATACTACAATTCTACCATAATTCTAATCCTTATATTATAATTCCAATCCCCATGTTATAATTCCACTGCATTCAGCAGGATCTAGGAAGACAAGGGCACAGGGGGTCAGGGAGAGAGTATGGGCACCAAGGGAGGGGATTATATTGACTTGATATCAAGCCCTTATGGCCAAGGACCCTCCTTGTACTCATAGCCTCCCCAGGGAAAACATGAATTTCCACAAGTGGGATGGGGGAGGGTAGAGCACTCAAAGCAGAGGAAATGTCACATGCAAAGGCCCTGAGACTTGGCAGCAAGGGGCAAGTTTGGGAGAGAATGAATTTCCAGATTTAACTGGAATCTGTGGTATCAGTTAAGATGGTTTACAGCCAGAGCACAGCTGCCCTTGGATGCTATGGGACCCATTCAGCCTTATCCATTAGGTTTTTTTTTTAATTTTTAATGTTTTTTATTTATTTCTGAGAGAGAGAGAGAGACAGAGAGAGCAGGGGAGGGTCAGAGAGGGGGAGACACAGAATCCGAAGCAGGCTCCAGGCTCTGAGCTGTCAGCACAGAGCCTGATGCGGGGTTCGAACCCACGAACCGTGAGATCATGACCTGAGCCGAAGTCGGACGCTTAACTGACTGAGCCACCCAGGCACCCCTCCACTTGTTTTTTGAAGGGCTCTGAAGGTTTTTGACAGGAGAGGCACATGGTCAGAGCTGTTCTTCTGTAGGATGGAGATGGGGAGAAAAGAAGTTGGGAGTGTGGAAGGAGGCATCCACCAGGGCAGACACAAACAGCCACAAGGATAGGCCCTGGTTCCATGTTGCACAGCCTGTTACCTTGGGGCTCCAAGAGCAGAATTGGTGTCCTCTGCCAAGGTGTCTTTTTTTTCTACCCACAGCATTAAAAAAGTGAAAAACCAGCCCTGGCCAGTTGGACTTTGCAGCTCTTGCCAGCTGGGGATTTTGGGATCCGTGACATCAATAACTATGACAGCTCCAGCACTCTCCAACAGACCTTGGGTCTAAGTCTCCCAGCAGCCGCTATTGCCACGGACACTTATGGGGGTTGGCTTGTGCGGGGGGGGGGGGGGGGACAGTCTTGGTCTCCGAGCGTCCCCACCCCCAGCCTCGCCGCGCCTTGTGCGGGGGGGGGGGGGGTATGGGGACTGGGACCCATGGAGAGCATGATGGCAGATGGGATCCTGCCTTGCCCTTTCCCTGCCTCCTCCCTGTGGGGAGGAGGATGCCCTAGGATACAGTCTTGTAAAGGTCTGGAGAAGGAGTCTGGGGTGAGGGTGGGGGTTGTGGGGTGAGAGAGAAGGAAAATAATAAATATTTATACCACTTCTGTTCACCTTCCCGCACCATCTTCACCTTGCCCCAGCCCTGACTCAGGGGACCATTGAGGCTCCTTTTCTTTTGAGGAGCATGGAAAAGAGCATCATGCTCCACAGCCCCCTATAGATTGGCAGTTTAAGGAGTAGAGCCAGATGTAGCTATCTCATAAAAGGCATTGGCCATGGAGGCAACAGTGGGGTCCCCTCCTATGGCTCCATAGGTAGTAGGAATTGCTGAGAAGGACTCTGGCAGGAAAGCAAGATCATGGCTTCGCTTTATAGGAGACAGTACTGATCTCTAAATACAATGGAGACACCCTACGGAGATTCTAAATATGATTCTGTGTGTTGAGGAGGAGGGATCTTTACATAGGGCTGGTCCTTTGATGGCAAGTTGAGTAAGGGTCAGTGAATTGGCAGCAATTGCTGGGAAACTCCTTCCAATGTTCTCTAGGCTGGGGAGCCATGAATTACATGTGCACAGTCCCTGGCATAATGTAGGCCCTTGATAAATGCTTGTTGTCAAGTGTTTCATAAATGGGCATTGAGTGGTCATTGAGACCCAGGTCCTTTTGTGGCCTTGTGAATCTCTACCCATAATCTCTTTGGGACAGAGGTATTGATGTTTGATGTTTGCAAATCATGGGATGTATTTCCTTTGCTTTCCACAGACATCTGGTTTCACCCTCTGATGGAGGATCCCCAAGGGAGCACTATGTTTCTACCTCCTAAAGGCTAAATGTTAGAGCCGTAGCTCTTCAAGACTTTTAACTAACTCTCATCCACATAGTAGAGATGGAGAAATGGACCCATTCATGGGAAATTACTCATCACAAGTTATGAAAGGATTCAGGGGCACAGTTAGCACTAGAGTCTGGCTTGCCTGATTTTCACACTGGCACTTACTCCCCTGAGTCATATTATCATTCTTCAGTACCATCCCCAGAGGGGCAGGGCAAGACTTTCCCTATAAGAGTGACTTGACATCATGGCCAGAGCTCTAGGGTTTCAGATCTCCCTATTCCTTAATTCCCTGACAAAGGACCTCAGGAAAAGCTATCCCTCATCCCTCTGGATGGTCGGGCTCTTGAATTATATTGCCCATGACTTCAGAGTAATTACTGGGGTTAGTGGTTACATCTCGGGCAGCATAATAGTTAAGGGCACAGAGTCCGAAACCAGATTGGCCAAGTTCATGTTTCTGCTCTGCACTTGCTGCCTATGGTGATCTTGGGCAAGTCTCTCAACCTCTCTGTGTCTCAGTTTTCTTATTTCAAAATAAGGATGCTAACAATACCTACCTCATAGGGTTGCTATGAAGGTGAAATTCTTTTGTAAAGGA
Organism: Hyaena hyaena; assembly: GCF_003009895.1. Classification (NCBI taxonomy): domain Eukaryota; kingdom Metazoa; phylum Chordata; class Mammalia; order Carnivora; family Hyaenidae; genus Hyaena; species Hyaena hyaena. The sequence goes on from NW_024080762.1 coordinate 19,032, forward strand.
CTTTGAACAGGTTCTAACACACTGTAAAAGCTAGACAAAAGTTTAATATACAAAGCACTATTGTAGTCTGGGTTCCCTAGAAACCGAGCCCCAGACAGAGAATCAGATGCATGAGATTCATCGAGGGATCCTTAAAGGAGAAAAGGAAGAAGAAAGGGAAGGAAGACAGAGCATGAGTCCAAGTCCAACTTTGCTAAGGATGTGGTCTCAGCTGGGGTCTGACTGTACAACTTGGGAACACCAACTGCACCACAGAGGCAGTCTCATCCTAAGGCAAAGGGCAGGAGTTAGGAAGAGGGGAGCAGCCTTTTGCCTATACCATTCAGTCCTTGTCTACAGTTTGCCCTGAGCAGCAGGAGAATGGAACGTCACAGAAGAGGTGAATTCCATTTGCCAAAGGCAACTCTCGTGAAGAGAGAGGCTGCGAGCCATTAGCAGCTGACACTGGCTACAGCTAGGCAATGGGCCCATTGTCCCAGCACAGGGGATCTGGGCAGGGCACCAATAGTGCTGGCTCAGAGCACTAAGACCTCTCAAATCCCCCTTTGCTTGATAGAAGGGAGAGCATTGTTTTTGGTCTTGACACTTCCCTTCTACCTCCAGCAGGGCTGAGCTTCCCCCCCACCCCGCCCCTCTGCAATAAATCAAAATTCTTATCAAGAGCTAGAGAAATTCAAGGGCATCCCCAACCCTTGCACCACATTATCAGCTCTTACCAGCCCCCTCCTAGCAGAGGGATCTCCTAAGGACTTCTGAACTCAGGAGGCTCTGACTCCTGGCACTCCGGCAGGGTCCAGCCTTCTGGTGAGAGCTTGACCCACCTACCGCCACTCCCAGGTCCCTGTGATGGGGACTTAACCATGCAGGAATTTCTATCACACCATGAGCACCTAGAAGGAAAATCGGCAAAATTAATTGGAAATTAAAGTCAACAAATGAGCACTGAATTAAGAAACCATTAACTCCAAATGACTGCTGGAAGGGAGCGGAAGTTAATTACAAAGGCTGCCTGGTTATTTTGCATGTTTTCTGCAACACAGTTATTGTCTTAGATCCTGATGTCTGAGTCTAATTAGAATTCTGGGGCTACCAGTGTTGTTTGTGGTGAGATATGCGGCCCACCAGGTATCCATGGACCAACTCAGGCATCGAGGAGGCCTCCCCCTGCCTGAGACGGGGCCTCCCCACAAACTCCCTGACTGATGCACCACAGCATCTTCCCACAGCTGCCCCCTGCCTCAGTACCCTCTAAGGAAAGCCATTGCCTGCGACCTCCCAGGGAGTCCTTGCCCACACATTCTCATTGCATAATGGGCACCACCATCCACCTCATTAGGCTCTGCTGGGGATCAGGATTAAATGGGATAAAATGGAAGAAGCACATGGCTTATTAGCCAAGGGGGCTGTAGAAGAGAGTTGGGGGTGGGGGGAAGCTGACTGCTTGCCCAGAGAACCTCCCAGATGTACTGCCCTGAAAGGCAACTCTGGACCTGCTTCTTTCTCTCCCTGGGAGCAATCTACAGCAATAGTTGACTAACTAGTAGGTTGCAAACTCCACAAAGGCAGAGGCTTTTGCTGTTTTAATCACAGTTCTATCCTCAGTGCCTTGATTTGTGTTTAGAACAATAAATATTTATTGAATGAATGAGTGGATTAGAACCCCCAAGAAACCTTCTGTTGCCCATGTGCTGAGGGAAAGGGACTGTTTGCAATGGCCAGTCAACTGCTGAGAGCCATCATGACCTTTCACTGATGCTGTGGCAAAGCCTCCTTGCTGCACCCCCTTCTGTATTCCATCTGGTATCCTCATCTCCCTCCCCCATTCTCTATATTAAATCCCTGAGTAATTTTTCTAAAACCTGTATCTAATCATGCCCCTCCCCCAGGTCCATACTCTATCTATGATGCCTACAAAGTAAACTATAAAAGTCTAAAAGGTCCCAGCCTGGCATTGGAGACCCTCAGAGATCTCCCATCCCCAGACCTTCCGTTCTAGAATGTTCCTCCTCCACAAAGCCATTCCCAACCACCTGAGCTCCCTGTGAATCTAAGTTCTCCATTCTGTGAGTTTCTGTGTCTTTCTGTGAGTTTAGTACATAACTAGGCACTATTCAATATTTTGATTCTTTAGTGTCCCATGAGTGATTTTTCCCCCTCCCCTTATCAATTATAATCTCCTTGAGCAAATGGATTAGGATTTTCTTGGCACTCCCACAGAAAACCCAGGAAAGGGCTGAGAACACAGAGATCTCATGATGAAAGACACTGATTGCTCCATCAATTAATTCATCACCTTCCCCTCCCTGTGCTCGCTCCTCCACCACATTGTCTTATCACAGCTCTCAGCATGCCGCTACTCAGTAATTCAGACCCTGTCTGTAAGCATTGATTTCCCCATATGGCTTCAGCCCCTGGGCTGTGGGATCACTGAACACAGGGTAAAAATGCCCCTTCTTCCTTAACCCCCGGCAACTGGCACAGTGCCTGGCACCCTCAGCAAACAAGAGATAATGAAATGATACCTCCCTGGCTCTCTTTTCTTGCCCCACACTCATACAGAGCCTTACATTGACCTTCTGTAGCATTCATCTTTTCTCTTACTCATTTACACATTTCTGTGTTCAGCAACTGTTTGTTAAATGTGGATTATGAGTGAGGCAGAAGGCTAGGTATTGGAGAGAGAGCAATGAAAAGACAAGCAGTTTGGACATCTTCATTTCTCTACCATACAGTGAGTTTCCTGATTGGGAACATGCCTGAATCACTCCTTTAGTTCCAATGCTCAGCTCAGGGTTTGATGCATAAAGTATTCACTAAGTGTGGACTGAGTTCATTAGGAATGTGTCTAATTGGCTTCAGTGCCCTTTTAAGACTGTGGTCTTCCATTAATCCCATGGGATTTTACAGGGATGGGCATTGCTACAAGGCTGGAGTTGGAGAGACCACCTAAGGGCCAGCTCACTAAAAAGATGCTTTCACTGAACAAACATTTCTTGAAAATGTCCCTGACCTCAGGGAGCCCATAGTTTAAAAGAGAAGACAGAAAGAAACAGAGAGAGATAAACCCAGTGGGGTAAGTGACGACGGGAGGGACAGCAAGACATTGGTGCCGGCCAGTGATAGAGCACCTAGATGAAGGAATGCTTTCTTCCATCTTGGAGATTGGGGAGTGGCTTCTCAGAGCAGGGGATTCTTGATCTGGGCAGTGAATCTCAAGTGTGCCACGCAGACGAAATAAGAAAGGCAGAGGGAAGGGAATGTGCAGAGATACAGTGAAGACCTGGGACATTTGGGGAATTGCTGGTGGAAGCTTGATACCACCAGAGCTTAAGAAACAAAGGAGAAGGTGGGAGGCAAAGTTGGAGGGGCAGGCAAGAGGGAGGGTAAATTGCAACTTAAGAAGCACAGGCTTAATCAGTAAGCTTGGAGAGACTTGGGCATTGTTATAACGAGAAGACAGTGGAGAAGGAGAAAATGAAAATCCCTGTGGAAGCAGTAATACAAACCCCGCAGGTGGGGTGAGATGTTTATTTATAGTTCTTGCTTGGTCAGCATCTTTTCCTCCATTAGGTAGGAGTATTTTCCTCTGGGGAACAGCCCTCTTGCCTATCCAGAGGGTTACCTTCACTGCACCCACCCCGCCACTAGCCCAGGCCTGGCCAATCACAGTGGCCACAGCTCCCCTGGCCAGTGATTGGCTCAGAGATGATCATGTGATCTCACCAAGCCACTGGGACTCAGTTCTGGGCTCTTTTGTTAGAGGGAAGGGGATCCTTCTTCTCCTAGGGGTGTTGAGAAGCGGAGCTGTTTGCAGCCATCTGCTCACCACCTGGTTCAGGCCTGCCCGTAGGAAGCTGGTAATTGAGCAGCGTAGAGCCTGGAGGTGGCGTGTGGCTGAGCTCTGATGCTATCACCTGAGTGCTACGAGCAGTAAGGTCTGCTTCTGGGCTTTCTAGCAGAATTTTTCTTTAATTAAACTAATTTGGATCAGGTTTCTGTTATTCACAACTGAAAAAGCCCTAACACACAAATAAAGGTTATGAAGAAGTTTGAGACTCCTAAGGGTGAGTAGTTGGTTAATTGCTGGCCTGGATTAGAGGCTTGGCTCAGGGAAGATGAGCAGAATGCTGTATGTTTGAAATGGATGGGCTTGGGACACATCTGTGGGAAGGGGCCAAAGAACACAACTGAGTTAGTATCTGAGGAGAGTAGTTTGATTTTGAAGAGATGAGACGGACCTAGGACCCACACAAGTAGAGAAGTATGTATCCAGGACCAGAGGAAACTAGAGGAAGACCCCATCCTGAGTTGGGGGGAAAGGCAGGCATAATACAGGACTGTACTTAAAACAAAAATTTTCTGTCCCAAAAGAAGTAAACTAGAAAGGCAGTTGGCAACTTACTTCCTGTAAAGGGCCAGTTAGTAATTATTTAGGTTTCACAGGTCATACAGTCTCTGCCTCAGTTGCTTAACTCTGCGGTTGTAGAGCAAAAACGGTCATAGACAATAAGTAAACAAATGAAATTAGCTATGTTCCCATAAAACTTTATTTACTAAAAACAGGTAGCAGGCCGGATTTGTTTGTGGGTCATAGTTTGCTGTCCCTTGAACTACAGTGTAGGCTATTTAGTGCTGTAGACAGAGCCACATGCCACAGAGTTGGCAACTCGCACATCATTCTTCAATTAATACCTAACTTGTTTGTCAGAGAGGAATTCGTCAATGGGGTAGCAAGAGTGATGCTACGGTGGACTGAAATTCCCATAATCCCTCTAAATCTTGGTTTAAGGGCTCAGCCTTGCAGTTGAAAAGAGGCTTCAAGGGCAGCAAATGGTGGGAAGCAAGTGGGCAGTACCAAGGCCAACGCCACTCCTTGGCAGGCAAGGATAGTTTGGGAAGCATCCTGTTTCCATGTTCATAGAAAAGGCCTGTGATCAGGGCCCCTTCCTGAGGTGGAAGAGGCAAAAATAAATTAATTAATTAGAATTAAAATTAAGAATTAAAAAAAGAGTGGCCTGGATATCCTGAGAAGTGTCCTGAGAACTTGGATGCTTAACTCCGCAGGCTGACTCCTAGGACCATATAATTAATCAGTGAGAATGAATCTTTTTCCTAAAAGTTCTAAATATAAGCCACAATTTCATGCTGGTATATCTAGGTGGTGTGAATGAAAGCAGTGCCTGAAAGGGATCTCTGAAAGTCACTTTAGCTCTTGGTGTCTCCTCTTCCTCACCTGTCAAATGGAGATAATAATCACATCCCTGCCTTGCTCACAGGGTCATTATGATTATCAGATGAGACAGTGGACAGGAAAATGCTGTGAACAGCAGAAAGTTTGGATGGGAGAAACTCCATCTAAAAGTCCAGCCCCTGACCTGCCATGATTCTCTCTCATCCTTTTCTTTTTTAGTGTTAAAAAAAAAAAAAAAAAGGACAAAGAAAAAGAAAGAAAGCCTTTCCTTTCCAAGTGATGCAGAGAAATGTCAAAACTAGTTTACTGCCTGTAGCAGGCATTGTTGGCCGTGTACCCAACATCCATCCTACTTACCAGTCGTTTCTCCTGTAATAGCACTTAGGCTGTGTTCAGGGGGAGACCAGCTCTAGAAGGTGTGGGTTTCACAGAGGTCCCATTTCCCTTGCCAGTTGTGTTAGGAATGGATATTTGGCCAATGAGATGTGAGAGAAAGAGGTATGGATAATGTGCTCACATTGATCTAAATTTTTTTTTTGTTTTTTAAAAAATTGTTTAATGTTTATTTTTGAGAGAGAGTGTGTGTGAGTGGGGGAGGTGCAGAGAGAGAGGGAGACACAGAATCTGAAGCAGGCTCCAGGCTCTGAGCTGTCAGCACAGAGCCTGACAAGGGGCTCAAACTCATAAACTGTGAGATCATGACCTGAGCCGAAGTCAGACACTTAACCGACTAAGCTGCCCAGATGCCCCTGTTCTTTATTTTTATAAAGAGAGAGAGTGTGTGCAAGGAGGGGAGAAGGTCAGAGGGAGAGAGAGAGTCCTAAGCAGCCTCCACACTCAGCCTGGAACCCAAGGTGGGGCTGGATCTCATAACCATGAGATCATGACCTGAAGTGAAACTGAGTTGGATGCTTAACTGACTGAGCCACCCAGGGTCCCCTGATTTAAAAAAAATTTAAAGAGAGGCTTCGGCTCAGGTCATGGTCTCACGGTTTGTGGGTTCAAGCCCTGCATAGGGCTCTGTGCTGACAGCTCAGAGCCTGGAGCCTGCTTCGGATCCTGTGTCTCCCTCTCTCTCTACCCCTCCCCCACTCATGTTCTGTCTCTCTCCTCTCAAAAATAAATAAAGATTAAAATATTTTTTTAAAAAATATGAAAATTTTAAAGAATACACAGGAAGAGCTGATCTTTCAGAATAACAGAGTGAAGTCCATAGTGGAAAAGCAGAGTCAGAGCTGCTCCTGGAGCCCACCCCATCTTTGGGCTTCCTGTTTCGCAAGATACTGGGGCTACTTGTGGTTTGAGCTAGTTGGGCCAGAGCTTTCTCTTACTTACAGTCAAATGTGTCCTCACTGGTGATCACCATTCATAAGGAGCTGACCAGGCATGAGATACTCTTTGACAGCCACCTCTCCTCTACACAGAGCCCCCCTCACCTTTGTTTCAGGGCTTCATCTGAAAACAAACCTGACAAGCCATATGCTCCCCAGGTCTATACTCATTTTTAATTAATCCCTGGGGGCAAAGTGCTGGGCCAGTGGACCTGGCTGTGAGAGTGGAGCCCTGTCTCCACCCCCAGACCTAAGAAAGCTCTATGCCACTCACATGCCTCTTGCATTTAGTGTTCTGAAATGTTCTGTAAAAAATTTCAGGGGAAATGTTTACTCTGACTTGGACCAAGAATGGAAGAAAGAGGTTTGTGGTAGTTGGGGTATGTGCTTGGGAGTAGCTGAGGGTTAAGACCCATCTCCTTGAGAGTACAGAGTCAGGCCCGGGTCCTAAGATTTTCTCTCAGAGCTTGGGTCTGGGATGGGTTTGTCTGGGGCAGAGAGCTCAACTCACTCCCAGGTCAAAAAGACATAAGTTATGACTTAACCCTTTTGTCGCCACCGGAGCATCAGCTCTTCCTCAACAGAAGACTTTCAGAGCCAGCGGTTACTCAGAAGCATAGGAGACAGGCTGTGTTAAAGGTGGGAGTGTGACATGGGAGGGATCATGGGGAAGCTCAGGACTTCCTCATAGGATGAACTAGGTCATATTATCAGTAGCCCATACTGAGTCAGCAGAAGTGTAGGGTGTGGTTGGGTTTATTCAGATGGAAGACAGAAGGACCCCCAGCTTCAGAGGTTGGTAGGCAAGAAGGAGACTCAGATGAGAACAGGCAAGGCATGATGAAGTCACGAGGCAAGGCCAAGGAGAATGACTAGCTTCCTGCTTCCTAGAGAGCTAAGTTCTTTTGACCCAAGACCCAATCCATTAATGGTATGGGCTTTTCTTCCCAACTCCAGCTAAATACAGCCCATTATCTCTGATGTCTTTCTCTCTGAAAACAGACTACAGTACATGGAAAAATGTGGTAGCTACACTGAGGAGCTCTGCTAGAAGAGAAAGCATGGCCCATCTGTACTCTAGATTGGCTTATCCTCCAGTTGCAAAATAAGGGAAGACTTTCAGACATGCACGGATGTTGTTTCTCTTTCTCTCCATACTGACCATCATTGCCCATATCCTCTCTTACCCTGAGAGTCTCCTGTCCCCCCACCTCTGATATCATCCTTTTTCATCTATTGCCTCCACTCTGGAAACTAGAAGGATCTTTCTAAAGCACAAATCTGAGCACATCACTCTCCTATTTAGAACTTTCAATGGGTCCGCATTACCTTCAAAATAAAGTCCAACCCAACCTTCTAACAAGGCTTAGGAGGCCCTTTATGTCTTGCCCTGCTGACATTTCAAACTCCATCTCAAACCAGACCCTTTTTTGAATTCAAGGCATTGGCCACATCAGGTTCTCAAATATGCCATATTCTCTTGCATCTCTTGAGCCTTTCTGAGGAGACTACTTTATTCCCTAAAAATTCCCTTGTCTCCTTATTACTCATCCTTACCTAGCTGCCTCTACCCATCTTTTAGCTCTTACTGATGTCACCTCCTCTGGGAAGCCTCCTGTGATGCCCTGTCTCTGGTTTGCTCTGGCCCTGAGTTTTTGTAACTCTCGAGCTTATTCCAACCAAGTCCCATCAAAGCTTCTCTCAGTATATAGCAATTGCCCCTTCACTGAACTGTCTTTCCCACCTTCCTCTGAACATCTCAAGTATTAAACTGTGACATGAAATGTCAAATATTTGACCATTTTGACTTCATATGTTTCCACCCAACACAAGGACTATGACCATTTTGTTACTTGGATCCCAGTGTGTAGCACAAAATCTAAAACACAGCAAATGCTTAGTAAATATAGATGGTTCTTTTTCAGTGTGACTCCAATTTAAGTTTTTATGTCTGATGGCCAACATCAGCAGAAATCTCTTCAGTGATAGAACCAGGGAGTATAAGACAAGGGTCTCCTAAAGTCACCTGATTCTGCCTCTTGCCTCCCCTTGACAGCGATGCACACGTGAGAAGCACCACGATGTTGCCTGGGCTAACTTAGTCTAGAGCTGTCCCCAGCCTGAGGTGCATTCCAACCAGGCCTAGAGCATTTCCTGAAGCTGAGAAAACCATCCACCCAAGCCTGGGCTATAGATGATAATTGTCTAATGTGAACATTCTAGTGTTTATTGGGCAGAAGGTTTAACATGCCTAATTCACTTGTGTAAAGCCAGGCCAGGCTTTATGGACTATGAAAATCTTACATTGTAAGACCCATGAAAGTTCTGGAACCCTGGGGTGCCTGGTGGCTCAGTTGGCTAAGCATCCGACTTCAGCCATGATCTCACCGTCCCCAAGGTCAAGCCCCGCGTCGGGCTCTGTGCTGACAGCTCAGAGCCTGGAGCCTGCTTCGGATTCTGTGTCTCCCTCTCTCTTTCTCTGCCCCTCCCCCACTCACGCTCTGTCTCTCTCGGTCTCTCCCGGTCTCTCTCTCTCAAAAATAATAAACTCTAAAAAAAAAAAAAAAGTTGCTGTTAAAGTTCTGGAACCCTCAGAAAACACCAGAAAGATCAGCCTCGATACTCTGATTCGTCTCATTGGCACACCACACGGTGCTGCCCCAGGGCCACACAGGTTCTTGGATCAGGGGTGTAGAGTCCCCAGGCCAGAAGCATACACCTTGAGTGAGGTCTCAGGTAAGGCACCAATAACTTATATGTCCTCTTCACCAGGGAGGAGTGCATAATGAGATTGCATCCTTTTACTAATGAAATTAAGTGATATGCTCTTTCTGCTTTAATTGTCAGTCTCCTTTCCTTTCCCAGGGCCTCCCGCCTATGAAAAAACCAAGAACCCCAGGGGTGTATAGGCAGTCCAACATATGGGTCAATTCTGATGCTATTGCTTCAAGGGGAGGAAACCAGACAGGCTGCTAGGCCGAGGCACCCATTGGGCTGCAGCTAAGCGTCTGTGTCCCTGCAGTGCTGTGCGCAGGCAGGCAGGCAGGCAGGCAGGCGGACAGGCAGGCAGGTAGGCAGGCGGACAGGCAGGCAGGCAGCCAGGCAGGCAGGCAGGCAGTCAGGCAAGTGGGCAGGGGGGCAGGCAGGCAGACAGGCAGACAGGCAGAGTCCCAGGCAGTGGCCAACACTGTACCCACCTTGATGGCCCAGCAGCATTTTCTCCAGTTACCTGGGGGGTTGGGAGCTTACACTAACATGTGGTCATGTCGCATCTCTGGGCCTGAGGTCCCAGTGCTGTTTTCTCAGCTCACGTGCACACTCACCCTTACGTGCATATATGTACACTTGCGCCCTCGTCCAGGGCCACGCCCTCCCACATCTGCCCAGGACTGGCAGACTGTACACTGCTTTGGATTCATGTTGCCCAGTCACAAAAGGACACCACTGTGGAAGGTTCCTGGGATTTCCTTCTAGCTTTGCACCCTCAGTGCCTTTCTCTGCCCCCATCAGGCTGGCCCAGGTGAGAACCCCAGCCCCCTAGGTTCCCTGAAGGAGTGTACTCATACCTGAGCATATGTGAGAGGTATATAGTTTACTGAAGATTGTGCAAGGCAGGTAAGGGGGAGTCTACATTGCACACCCCAGAAACACCCTTCAGACCTGTCCCCAGAACCACTGCTTGGCTGTCCCCTACCAGGGCCCTCTCCATTCAGCCCCAGCTTCTGTGGCTCCTTTCTCCTCCACCAGGATCAAACCACCCCAATCCCCTCCTCAGCCCTCTGGGGTTAGACAAACCTGGCATAGTGCCTTGTAGAGGGATGCGCCTTCCCAGTTTTGATTGCTGACCTCAGAAAATAGCTTTAGATGCAAAGTTCTTTTGTTCCACCTGATTCTCCTGGTTGTGACGGGAGCGTCCTTGCCCCCTACCCCACTTGCCGTTCTGGACACTTCCGCTGGCTTATTTCCTGCCTCTTTCCAGCTACACGTCTGTCTCTGGCCACAGCAATGCTTCCTCCAACAGACTGGGTAAAGCCTTCCCCTTCCCGCCCCCCAATAGCGCCCACCCCCAGTATCCTCTCATCTGACCCCTTTGCCTATGACCAGCCACATGCCTGCCCACCTGTTCCTTGCCCCTGGCCTAGGCGGCGGGGAGGGGGGTGGCAGAGGGAAGGGAGAGAGCTTAACAAGAGAACTGGTTTGCGCTGGGTGTGGACAGCTGGAGCCGAGGGAGAGCGTGAGGAAAGGAATGAAGGAAATAGCAGGTTAATGAGGGTTTCAAGGGTCCAGAGGGAGAGAAAAAGGAAGTGAATAGGTGTCAAGAGATGTAGAGGAAAATGGAAGAGACCCAGAGGCAGAGGCAGAGGCAGAGGCAGAGAAATCCAGCTGGAGACCACAGGGACCGGCCCCTGGAGGGTACCTACTCTGTGACAGCCGCAGGGCAGCCCATCTGCGTGCACCCACCCTCCCCTGCTCCTCGATGTCAGATCCTGGGCTGGGGCACCCTGAAAAGGAGTGTGCACCTGCTGGGTGGCTGAGGACGGGCCTGGGGCCTTGGCGGGTGCCGGGTTTACTCAGGAAGAAGGCAGCAAACGCAGAGGTTGGGACTGTGGCCAGATCGCAGCCCCAGAACCTGTCTGTGCGCAGCCCACCTCTGAACGCCCCTTCTGGGCAGCACCTGGTTGGATTCACCCACCCCATGGAAAGGAACTGGAGCCCGAGCCCAGCTGTGCAGCCTCATCAGGGAGAGGAGAGACCGCAGGCCCAGAAGGAAGCCAGGCTGGCAGCTTTGGAGGCGGGAGCAGGGAGCACCAGCTTCGGAAGATCCCTCCACTTCCCTGAAGACAGCCTTTGCCTGTCTCTGGGGCCCTGCGCAGACAGGCTGGCCCTCCCTGTCTGCTCCCTTGGGCTTGGGGGATCTTTTCCGCTTCCTCCCCTAAAATTAACTCCAGACATGCCAGGGTGTCCCTCCTCCTCATCTATCCTCAGGCCTTCTCCACCCCCACCCCCCTTCCCCCCCAAGCTGGCTCTAGCCTGCCTCCTCCTGGAGGCTGCCCACACCACTCTGGTCCTCCCAGACCTCATCCCCTGGGCTCGAGGCTCCCCTGGGGAGGGCGGCTGAGGCAGGGACTGTGTTGGGATGGGACAGCACAGCCACTTTCAGGCTGTTTGGCACATGATGGGGAGCAGGACTTCACATGTTGTCCCCAAGAGACACCCCTGGAGGCTCTACAGCTTGGGCCACTGCCTAGGTGGTGGATGGCGGGGCCCGCAGAGGCAGGCCTAGACCTGGGGCTGCCGGCTGAGGTTTGGGGAACACACTGCCACTGCTCCAGGGGAACAAGTCATCAGGGGATGCTGGGGGAGGAGCCCAGCTCTTTGGCCCACATGGCCCCACAGCTATCTTGCCGGGACCAGGGCCCCTCTGGACCCTCCATTTTTTTTTTTTTTTTTTAATATTTTATTTATTTCTAGGAGAGAGAGAGAGAGAGACAGCGTGAGCAGGGGAGGGTCAGAGAGAGAGGGAGTCACAGACTGAAACAGGCTCCAGGCTCTGAGCTGGCAGTCAGCACAAAGCCCGACGCGGGGCTCGAACCCACGAACCGCGAGATCATGACCTAAGCGAAAGTCAGACCCTTAACCGACTAAGCCACCCAGGCACCCCTGGACCTTCCATTCTTGAAGCCAGCCTTGGGCGATTTCCACAGCTGGCAGTGGCCCCCACCTGTCCCCACTCCTGAGAAAGAATGTAGGCCTGGGCAGTGGGGGACCACATCCCAGCTCCAGCCTGCTACGGTCATGTTTCAGGGGTGCTGGCAAGTCCTTCCCACCCCTGCCTCAGTTTACCTGCTTTGTATCTACCCCCTCTATCTAAGAAGGGAATCACTGGGCCAGCCCTGTGCCCCATCCAGACCTTTGTCCCAACAGTGGGGTGAGTGGGGGAAGGGCCTTCTGGGCAGGGGAGGTGAGAGGAGGCAGGACTCCTATAAGAAATCCGTGCAATCAGGAGGCGGAGTGGATGGTCAAAATGGTCAGAACACATAACACATACTAAAATTCCCTGGTGGGGCCAATTACACATACCCCAACCCAATACCAGACCGAAGATACAGAAGGAATCATCCTGTAGCCTCTAGCATGAGTTACAAGGCATGAGCTGGGCACTGACCCCTTGGCTCATATGTCACACACCTTCCCCCTCCCCACCTCACACGGCTCCCTGTTTCCCCACGGAGCCCCCAGCCCAGCAGTGGGAGCCACACCTTCTTCTGGCCATGAGGACAGAAGGACAGGGGCTTGTATCGTGAAGTAGGTCAGGCCAGGGGCAGGAGTGAGGGTGGACAAGGGGCTCTGTGAGACGCCCAGAGCCTAGGGAACACTCCAGAGACCCCTCATATGACACCAGCATGTTTCCCAGGTGGGGAAAATATGACTTTCTCATTTCTCAGGGCAGCCCGCACCCCTCTTTCCTATTCTAGGTCCCCCCACTTCCCCCACTGCAGCCTGGCTTCCTCCTCCAGGACCTGCGGCGACTCAGAGATAGGTTCAGCTCAAAGATGTTTCCTTTCTGGGGCACCTGGCTGGCTCAGTCAGTGAAGAGCATGTGACTCTTGATCTTGGGGTTGTGAGTTCGAGCCCAGGTTGGGCATACATAGAGCTTACTTGAAAAAAAGAAATGATGTTTCCTTTTCATTTAACAAAGGAGCACAACAAAACAGAAAGGAAAGAGTGTGGGAAGAGAGTGTTTCAGATGCCCTCAGCTAGGAAGGAGGGGCAGCCATCCTTCAATGCTGGGTGTTGGAAGTTGGAGTACACACACAGGGCCTCCTGAGAGCTGTGCCTGAAGGCTAGCTCTGTAAAGAGGAGGCAGCCTTGCTGGATCTTGGTCTGGGGTGCAAGCTGGCCCTGGGGAGCCCTGCCAAGCGCCCTCAGTCAGGCCCAGCTTCCTCTTCCCTGACTTCCTGGGCCCACAGCCCCAGGCTCCCCATTTTGGACCCTTTTCTCATTGCGCAGCTCCTTTCTCTGCAGCCTAGGGCACTGGAAGGAAACCTTTGCTGAGGTTGGACAAAGGGCGGAGTGGCTGTAGACAAACCACTCGTCTCCTGAGCTCAGGCAGCCTTCTTGGCAGAGGGGGTATGTGAACATCCCGGTCACTAGGGGCCTCGGGTTATTAACTGAACTGTTTTCTCTCTTTGCTCTTTGTACATCTGGACATGCTTCATGGCGCCTGCCTGCTCTGAACTTCTTCTAAGGAAGGCCCCTCTGCCATGGCCCTTGACAGGGGCTGCCATGTTTGATCCCACCAGCAACCCCTATTTCCTGGGCGCGACCTCACTGCTTCTCACAGTGACCCTGTGGGTAGTGTCTCCATTTTACAGATGATAAATCCAAAGTCAGAGAGGTGAAATCACTTGCCAAAGCAAACTCACTGGCAAATGGCAGTGCCAGGATTTAAGCCCAAATGTGTCTGACACCAAACTCCCCTTCCCTCCCACCCTGGTTGCTCCTAGAGGTCATGAAGCTCCAGCAGGGATGTGTGAGCAAGGTGGGGACCAAAGTGATCCACTGAGATAGGCTCCTACTTGGGACTGACAGGCTCCCAAGTTCTACAGGCTTATCTGGAATGTTTGAGATCTGGCATCTTCCCGTCGTGAGGGTAGGCAGTGGGCATACACTGGGCAGGACCCAGAGGGCCCACCCTTGTTCCTGGGCCACCTAGAAGCACCGGGACAGGGGTGCAGAGCCCTAGGTGTTCCGATGATCTGAGACCCCGGCCTCTCTGGTCAATCCACCAGGCTGGCCCAGGCTTCATGGAATTAAGAGCCAGTGGCATGTGGAGTCCTGCAATGGAGTTCCTCAGATAAATCCAAGACCCTCATTGATCTAGACAGTACTGTATCCACAGGGGCTCCTCAGTACTATGTGCCTGGGATGGGCTTTGTCCAGTGGTGATGTATCTCACTCCTTGCTTGTGCTTTGCTTTGGTTGAAATTAAATTACTTTGTGTTTCCTTCAGTGCACAGCAGTTAGAATGGCAGTGATGAGCCCGGGGACCCTTACAAGTCATTTTGTTCACCGTTTCTCAGCCCTTTTAAACCACTGCCTCCCTTTGATAAATATAAAAACCTGCCTTTTGTGACAGGTGACATTTCTAAAGGGAGTCAATGCTGTGGTTCTAGTAGGCTGAATAATGGCCCCCAGTTAATCCCTGGGCCCAGAGAATGTTACCTGATTTGGAAAAAGTGTCTCTGTAGCTGTGATTAAGTGAAGTTAGAGGGGAGATCATCTGGATTATCCGGAGGACACTACATGCCACCACATGCCTCCTTAGAAGAGGGAGATGTGGCACACGCGAGGGAAGGCCATGGGACCGCGGAGGGGCGAGATAGGGGTGATGTGGCCACAGCTGAGGAAAGCCACAGCCACCAGAATTCGGAAGAGGCAAGGAATGGATTCTCTCTTAGAGCCTCAGGAGGGAGTATGGCTGTAGTGAAATCCTCAATTTTAGCCCGGTACTACCACTTTCAGACTCCTGGCCTTCAGACAATTATGAGAGAATAAATTTCTGTTGTTTCAGGCCACCCAGTTTGCGGCAATTTGTTACAGTGGCTGCAGGAAACGAATACAATGATTTAAAACAAGCCAGAGCCACCGTGAACTCAATAAGCTGTTTGTAAACCTCGAAAGCCGTCCTTGGAGGTTCTGACAGTCTCTTGTGCTTAGAGTTTGATGTTATCTAATGTACCCCATTTACAGAGAAGAAAACTGAGGTCCAGAGAAAGGCAAAGACTAACTCAACATCACAAAAGTCATTATTGGCCAAGACAGGACTAAAGCTGAAGAAACTCAATGCTCAGTCCTCCCAGAGCCCCAGGCTGCCTTCTTTACCTTTTATTTCCCTATCTGGGGAGAGAGACGGGTCTAGAAAGGTCTGGTGAATCAGGAAAGGGAGTTGGGCAGGCTGAAAAAAGCCTTGAGCACCACCCCCTAGTGTTAGAAGTTGATCTGATAGATAAGGTGCAGATGTTCGAATATTTTTCTTACTAAAAACTTCCAGAGACGGTGAGAAGTATCAAATCTAGTTTGTAAAGCCTTAAGGAAAAGACTGCATTGTAAACGGTATTCTTTATAACCTGTGATGGAAATCACAGTTGGATACTGGTCAGTCAGGAGAGGCGTCTGGTGGAGAAACAGTACAGACGGGAGAGGCAATGGGTTGGGCTAAGAAGGGTGCAGAGCCAAGGCCACGGCCAAGCCCAGTGAGCCAAGTGGGTGCTCACCTCAGAATCCTCAAACTCGCCAGCTTTGCTGAAGACCAACCCTTGCCATGAGCAGATGTGGGCAAATAAAGCTGAGCCTTAGCATGTACATATGCTGTGTGCACACGTGGGCTCAGAAGTACACACTGGAGTCAGACATGTGCACGCGCGCATGCGCGCGCACACACACACACACACACACACACACACATGACACGAGGGCTGGAGCCAAGCCTAGGCAGCCAGGGAGAGCTATTCATAATTCGTCGGCTGCCCTTTGGGTTACGCTTTAAGTCCAAAAGCCAAATGGAGCGTGTTGCCACGATTTGTTCTCTTGGCATCATAGCTCTTGAATGAGCCGAGATCCCCAGCATGAGATGTGCGGTAGCCGGGAATCATACAGTTTCCTCTCTCACGCTCTGCAGCTAAGCCTACCAAGGGCATCCCCCTTGCCCCATCTCAGTGCCTGACTCTCTCTCCCCTCCCTTACATCACTCTGCTTGAGCCCCAGCACCAGAGACAGCAGGTCCGAGTTCCCATGAACAACCACAGGCTCAGATGCTACAGGATTTCGGAAACAATTTTTTTCAAACTATTTTTCAGGGGAGAGAGAAATGTTCAGGGGAGAGAGTATGAGAAGGCCTGGGGTAGCAGCAGACCTGGGAAATGGAGCTGCCCAGGCCTGGGCCTCCTGTCATCTCCCCTCAACACCTGTTTCAGAAAGACCACTGTCTGGGGGACCAAGACATGCCTACCCGAGGACACCACCCAGACAACGTGCACCAGAACAGTCCCAGAACCGCGCACAGCAGAAGGCGAGGACATAACCAGACCACAGGCTACCAATGCAGCCCAGCCATCTGGGATACAGGGGCCAGGCAGCAGCTTATCGAACAGATAAGGAAGGCCAGGAACCTTCTGGAACCCTGGAAGGGAGGACTAGCACCAGGGAAAAGGATGATGGTCGCAATGATTCCAGTTTGAGGTTTTGTCGTGCTGCTGCTGTTTTTCAAGAACCTAAATCGTCCGGAGGCAGGCCCTGCTGCTGGGATGGCGGCCAGGGCTGCTGGCCAACACCAGGGGAAGACTGGGAAGCCACGTGTGCTATGCCCATCCCAGGTGAGCGAACCCACTCAGAGACAGACCAGGCTCCTTCCCAGGGCTGGATGGGCATAAACTCGGGTGAGCAGGCCGGGCCAGGTGGATGCTGGGCCTCTGGCCCTAGTCTGACCCTCTTCCCTTTAAGCGTGTATACAGACCGCTTGGAGTCAGAGCATAGGGCTTCACTCTGGCTCCCGTTGTTGGGAGTGGTACCTCTACACCATCTAGTCTCCAATCTGCTCTGTTGACCCTGACCCCTGCATTGCTCAGGTCAGACTTGGACACAGAGCATGCCCAATGAGCCCCCATCTTGGGATAAGTGAGGGGATGCTCATCAGGCCCCCCCTTCCCACGGAGTTCTACATGAAGACTTCACTAGAAGCACCTAAAAGTTCCTTCTCCTCCAGAGTCTGGGAGGTACCACCTTTTGAAGCCCTCCTGGCAACAAATGACGGAAATCCAGTTTGAGCCAGCTAGGCACAAAGGGGATATTACTGGATCGTGAAACCAAACGTTGGGGAAGGCCGGGGAGCAGCAAGCCTCAGGGGTCCTGGGTGTGAGGCCCTTACACCCCAAGGCCTCCCTCACAGCCTCTCCTCCATGCTGGATGAGGCTCTCAGCCTCCTTTTCTGATGCCAGCCTTCTCTACAGGCCAGAGCCTTGCGCGTGGGCTCCAGGGTTCCCTCTGCCAAGAGCTCTCTTCAGGAAAGGAGGAGCCCTCTTTCCTGGGTTCTAAGTGTTCAGATCCCAGGGAAAGATGCTGATTGGCTAGGCTTGGGTCATGGACCCGTCCCTGTGGATGGCGACTGGAGTGAGGGGTGAGGGCGTGCTGCGATCGGCAGGTCCCAGAGCAGCAGGGAGAGTGGCTGGGTAGTCATGCAATGGGAATCCTAGATCATCTACAGCATCCTCTCCTCTGAGCAGGCAGGAGCAGGGAGTGGGGATGGTATAGGTGGGAAGGGTACAGGTGACACCCAGAGGCTACCACTCCTCCTACTGCCCTGTCACAAATAGGCTCTAGGGTCCTGTATTTGACATTTAAGTCCCTTTACAGCTCTGTCCCCACATCCTTACCGCTCCAACCCCTCCTGCTCCAAACCACTCAGGGAGCTCCACAGCAGAGCACCTGGGTTACACGCGTGGTCTCTGGAGCTGCGCTGTCTGGGTTCAAATCCCAGCCTTGCTACTTACTGGCTGTGTGACCTTAGGCAAGTTACTTGACCTCTCTGTCCCTTACTTATAATTGTTTTTATTTCATTTCATTTCATTTTAGTATTTTTGAGAGACAAAGCATGAGCAGGGGAGAAAGGCAGAGAGAAATTGAGAATCTTAAGCAGACTCCATGCTCAAGGTGAAGCCCAGTTCAGGGCTTGATCCCATGACCCTGGGATCATCACCTAAGCAGAAATCAGGAGTCAGTCACTCAACTGACTGAGGCACCCGGGTGCCCCTGTGCCTTGGTTACTATAAGGATGAGTTAAGTTTAGCCACACAGAATCACTTTGAACAGTGCCTGACGCACAGTAGGCTCTCAGGAAGCGTTAGCTGTTATCCTGGCCTCCACGACTCAGTCTGCACCATCCCCCGCCTAGCGTGCCCCTTGTTCTCCCAATCCTCACCTTCCCAAAGCCCCACTATGGATCAGCCTCATCTCAGAATCCCCGTGGCATTCAGGGCTGGGCATCTTTGGGAACGACTCATCTTCCGAACCGGTCCAGGCTCCCTTCTCTTGGTGCTTTCTGTCCCCAGGGTGCTGCAGCAGGTCTGGGCACACGGGGGTGTCAGGAAACACTTGGGTGTGCCCCACAGCCCTTACAGGACATGCAAGCAATAGAAAGAAGAAGCTGGTAGTCACCCTGGAGACTGGCACTGATGAGGCCGCTAGAACTAAGTAAGCATGGGCCTGACTCCCAACTGCCACTCCCCCAGGAGACAGGAAGCCCCTGTACCTGTGACATCACACCTTCACCCATAAAAATAACCAGCAATCTTAGCAGCCGGGGTGCAGCCTGCTTCATGAGGTGACAGGCTATGAGTGCACGTCGGCACCTGCTGGCTGGCTGATACCCCTCCTTTCTGACCCTGGAGCAGGGGAGATGTGCTCCTACTGGCAGAGATCTCTGAGACTAGGACAGACAGGGAGACAGCCACCGGCAGCATCCGGATTTTCCAGATTTAGTTCTAGAAACTAGCTGGGCCGGGTCTGTGGGTGTGATACGAAGTCTTGCTCTGGCTCTGAAAATGGGTCTCTGCCCCTGCTCCTGCCTTCATTCCTCCCTCTTCTGAGTCTATCTGGGCTGAGGGAGTGCCCAGGGCTGTGGGTGGCGTGACACACAGATTAGTCAAGGATTGTCAGACCCAATTACATCTCCATGGAGCCTGGCAGCAGCATTATGTGGTCTTGGGTCCCTCCAAACCAGACACACTGGACTCCATTGTCTACCATCGGGCTCTGGTCACAGAGGGTAGCTAGCTGTCCCACCCAAGTCTCTGAGTGAGCCCAGGATCAGAGTGGGTGCCTACCTGTCCTTCTGGGCTCAGAGAATTGCCCAGGATGGGTAGGGGCATTGGCATGCACTCTCAACCTGGGGTGATACAGAGTGGCATCTAGGGGGCTGGGGTCACTCTTGGATCCAGGGTCCCCAATCTTCCTGTTTCCCAGCATCTGGGAGGTTATTAAAGGCAGCAATGGCCTGGAGAAACACCCAGGGTGGGCCTGCACGCACGCACGTGTGTGTAAAAGCTGTGGTGTGCGGCAACAGTGTGGGAGTTGGCATTTGCTGTGACTGAGCCTGGAGATGAGCACTCAGAGGTGAACATAGAAATCTGGTGACAGTATGTGGTAAGAGGGTATCTATGCACGTGCCTATGAGGATAAAAGCCGGGGAGGCTTCCTGGGGGGGACACCGTGAAGCAGTCTCCTCCTCCACTTACCTGAGCTAATCCCCTTTATCCTCCTATCCCGCTTCTCTCGTTCCTGGCAAAGAGTGGGGCCAGAGAATTCCAAACACCGAGTCGATTTAACTTGGGGCCTCATTACAGAATTACTTTTTCCATCAGAAAATTTGCTGAAGCAAAATGGTGTTTGGCTTCGACAAATATTAAGCCAGTTTGCTTCCCCAGAGCTCACGCTGGAGGGAGGGTGGTGAAGAGCCCTGGGCTGTGGGAGGCCAGGTGGGGAACCCTTAATTGGCAGGGAGAACCCTCTGGTGTCTGCCCAATGAGCAGCCTCACGTCCAGGACGGTCTCTCGCCTCTCTCTGCCTTTGCCTGAGCCTGGAGCGCTCTCCCCTGCCCCTGTCCACCTGATGCACAGCCGGTCTGCCTTCGGGGGTTACTGCACCTGCCCCATGTGATCTGCAAAGCCGTCTGATTCCCCTCCCCTCTTCACACCCCCGGCACCCATATCTTGCTCTCAGTTGTCCGGATTCCTCTGAATGGTGAGTCGGTACCTCTCTCCCACCCAACTGAGGCCGCTTTGCCACAGGACTTTCGTTCAGTTCTCTAACCTCAAGGTCTAATGCACAGTAGCCACTTCCAAAAACTGAATGCCTATCGGCCACCTACTATGTGCCAAGCACTTTATAAGGAGCACTGCTTTTATTCTCAAAACGACAACCTATGTGCTCATATTCTCATTTTATAAAGGTGGTTGACACTCATCCCGTCCGGGAAAGAGGAGGGCATCGAAGCGTGTCTTTTTGACATCCAAGCTCAAGGTCTTCACCGCCGTGTTATGCTGCCACCCCACAGAGACTGAAGATCTGGACCCGGGTCCGAAGGCCAGAGGTCTCTAGCTGTTTGTACCCGAAGCCTTGGCTTCTCCCTACGTAAAATGCAAGGCAGGTGCTTCTCCCTTTAAAGGTCTATGCCAGTAGCAGGAAAGGCAATGTGTTTTTCAGTCGACATCTTGCTTTCAATATTATCCTCTCCACTTTGTTTGTTTATGGCCTTCTGCCTGTGGCCTCTGGAAACCTGGCTAAGCGAGGCAGGCATGTTTTCTTCCTGGCAGTTTGGAGCAGGACACATGCCCGCAGCTGGGGTCCCAGACACTGGCGTTCAGTTGTCACTCTGCCTGAGCACTCCTGTGTGGTCTGCACTATCCAGCCCCAGGTCTGGGGCCTGAGGCCAGCAGGAGCCAGCTGAGCCGGATGGGAGCTGGCCTCCAGGACTGCAGGACAGGCGGCACTGACTGCTGAGAGCTCCCTCTTCCCGCCCCGCCTCGGAGGAGCCTGTCATTTTGAGAGTCCCTAAAGCTCAGGCTGAATCCTGCACACATCCTCCCCAGCTCCTCCTAAGGAGCCAAAAACCCAAGTCCCCAGCTGGGCAGCAGAATGTGGGAGGTAGTGCCCAGGGCACTGGCTGCCTGAGCGCCCAGCTGTGCCCACACCGCCTCTGGGCATTGCCAGACAAGCCTGCCCACGCCCCCCCAGGGCCCTGGACAAAGGAGCCCTGGAAGAAGGAATCAATGGGCCCGGAGCCACTACCATCTGAATGCTTCCCACGGGGGGCGTGCATCTCTCCCTTCCCCCCACCCTCCCTCTCTTGGCTCCTGTTCACTCTCCTTGCACTCTCTCCCCTCCCCCTCCCTTGCTTCTCTTTTCTTTTTCCTCTCTCTCCCACACAGCTGCCTCTGACTCCGGACGATACTTCACAGCCTGCAAGCAGAGGAAGGCCACAGGGTCACAGAGGGCTGTTTGTTCTCAATTAGAGAAAATTTTCACCAGAGACAATCAATCCGACTCAGGGTACCTGAACACCAATCTGCGAGGGACCACCACCTCCTCACCGGCCTTTAACCCCTGATTAAAGTCTCAAGCGTAGCTGGGAGTGTGTTAATCACTCCCTGTGCACGCGCACCAGCTCGCAGGCACGTGCACACACACGCACATGCAGCACCCCCCCTCATTAGACCAGAAACTGAGTGGGTGGGTGGGTGGGTGGATGCGCCAAAGATGGAAAGGTGGGTGCCACCGTGGACAGACTAACGGGGCCGGCTTGGGCAATGATAGATGGTAGATGGCGGGCTGGAGGTGAATGGGGGTGAACAGGAAGATGAGAGCAAGTGTTTTGCGTTATGGGTGCGTCGAGGTGCAGACGCTGCGCTGCTAACGCCGCACGGCGTGATGGCGCACCAGCGCGCGGACAGGAACCAAGGGATGGCCGGAGAACTTGTCACCCATCCCCTTGGGTGTATTCCATGACCCAGATGATCTCTGGACAGCCTCATCGGCAGGCCTGGAGGGTGACAGCAATTCGGTAAAGAAATTAAGGGTATAGGAGATCGAGGACCGGCCAAGAACAGCAGTCCACCGGCTTTTCTGTGAAGGGCCAGACAGTAGATGGTCAGGCAATGTGCCAGCTGCACCGGCTCCTTTGCAACTACTCAGCTCTGTAACACAGAAACAGCCCCAGATCACGGGAAATGAACGGATGGGCTACGTTCTATGACTCAGGGGTGCTGAAACTTGAATGTCATATCATTTTCACATGTCACAAAAGAGGATTCTCTTGACTTCGTCTCTGTCGTTCAGAAATGTAAAAACCATTCAGCTGCACAAAAATGTCAGTGGGTTGGGGGAGGCCCGCGGGCCATAGTTCGGTGCCCCCTAGGGTTGAGGGTGCCTGACACAGATCAGACAGACCCAGGGTGGGGCGTGTGCATCAGGCCAGCATCCCCTGCCCCACCCGGGCTCTCTAATTCAGATTCGCCGCCCAGTCTTCTGACGATGATCTTCTCTTGATACCTGCTTTTAGTGAGAGAAGACAGACCGGCGGTATGTAAGTACGCAGACCCCTCAGAAGTTCTGTGTCTCGCTGTCAATTACCAACCCAGAATCTCTGAAGATAATTTGACTTCCCATGCAGCTTGCCTACTGGGAGAGACCGTGCTCTGGCAAGGCAAACATCCGCTCCACTTGAGTCGCGTTTCTTATTATAAATTAATAAATTGGCATCAGGGTGTATATATAAATATCAGTCCTTGTGAGCTCGGGAAATGCGAGCCTGTCACAGATCAATGAATCTCCTTGCATCCGCTTACCAAAGCAGATTCCTGCTTTGGCCCCAAGGCTGGTGGCTGGGTCCTTTGTACCTTCACGGGGTAATGCCACCTTGAGAAACCTCCAGGCTGTCGGGTTGCTGGTGAGGAGTCCCTGTGCTGTGCTCCACTGTCTGCCTCTCTGTTGTATGCGTAGCTGGCTGAGTGGGTGGCTGGAAGTGGGAGGAGGGTGGCTGGATGGCGGTTAAGTGTGTGACTGGCTGACTCGGTAGATGGGTGAAGAGGTGAACGATGGATGGGACACTAGCGGGTGGAAGGAGAGGTGGCTGAGTGGATGCAGTCCAAATCTGTGCCCATGGTGGATGACAAGGCAGCCATAAGTGCCCCAAGAGGTAAAGACAGAGCCAGGAACTAATCTGGGTGGGGGCACCTACCACCTACAGCACTGGGCACAGGGCTGGGTCCCTCTCCCTTTGTCCCGTCTCTTCTCCCTGCTCTCATGACCTAGTATGCATGACTTTGACCTTACCCTTCCTGTTTCAGTGTTACAGGGGCTTTCTGGAACTGGGATCTCCTCCCCCACCTTCCCATCAGCTCCAGCCCTTGGTTTATTAGCAGTAGATGAAAATGTCTTTTCCTCAAACTTTACTTTCCTCAAACTTTACAGAGCCCCTCTAAAGAGACATTATACAACAATAATTTAAGATCCCCAAATGGGTCCCCTGCCCACTCACTGGTTTTCTCTTCCCCTTCAGAGCAGCCCTGTGTCCGTTCCTGCCTTTGGACTACCGTGGGCAAGAGTCAGACTGCCCCTTCCCATTCTGAGATCCGAAGGGCCGTTCCTCCAGGAAGCCCTCCCTGATTGCTCCCAAGGAAGCCCCGTCTCCTACGGAGTGTTGTAGCTCCACACTTAAACTTCATTTCACACAGAGAGATGAAGCAGGCTCTGGTTTCTGTGTGTGTGTGTGTGTGTGTGTGTGTGTGTGTGTGTGTATGTGCACGCACATGCATGTATGTGTGTTGGGAGGGAAGCTCTCAGGCTTCCCCACATCCTCTCCACATGGAGCTGAGCCGGGGAGATGAGCCCTCATAGGTGCTGAGAGGCAACCGGCATAGGCTAATTGCTCCGTCTTAAATAAGGAGCCATTCAGTTTTCCCAGCGAAGCTTCCCTCTGTGGACGCGCTCAGGGAGCATGGCGGGCCCACGGAGGCGGGAACCACCGGAAAAGAAACACTGAGCCCGGCTATGATTACTTTCTGTTGTTGTTAATTTGTCCCCTGCTTGGCTTCTGATAGGCTCCGAGATGACTAAAGAGACCCAGGAACTGTCTCCCCGCTCCCCAAAACTTGATCTTCAGCAAGGGAGAGCTCAGGCTGTGGCATAAATTAGCAGAAGCTGGAGTGTAAAAATATGATTCTGTGAACAAACAAAAGCATCCAGTCATGAGACCAGCAGCGGCTGAGCTGTTCCCGCTGCTGTCAGCTCTGTTTCCAAGCAATTAAAAAGCAGAGGAGAAGAGACAGCACGCCCTGCGCAGGGGGGGCCAGAAGGGAAGCCGGCAGCAGGTGCAGCCCCACCCCCACACCAGGGCCCTGCTACATCCCTCGAGAGGGAGATGGTGCCCAGCTGCCCCAGCAAGTCGGGGTCCTGGTATGTGTAGCCCCAGGCTGCTGGGGGACCTCCTGGTGTGGTCTTCGCCTCTTGGCCTCAGTTTCTTCATCTTTAAAATGAGCATAATAACTCTTGGTGGCTTTCTCACATATCTGTCATGAGGATCAGACAAAACACAAGGTGAGCAAGGGTTTAAGGAAAGGTAGAGGCACCCCAGAGGCTGCCGGGAGGGTGTGTCCAGCCAGAGACCTCTCTTCCTAGTCAAAATCTCCACCCGTGCCCATTCTACAGATGTCAAAAGTGAGGTTCCACGAGGTTGGAACCGGCCCACCGTCACTTTCCAGAAATCAGGCGATGTCTGCCAGACACAGAGGCCAGTAGCCTCCCTGATCAGAGCACCATCTGGCGAACTGGAACCCACAAGAGCTGAAGAGAGAGAGCCAGCGTGCGAGTGTGGGGGTGCCCTGGGCCTGGCCCCTCAGGACCAATCTCCTGAGGAGAAGGATTGAGCAGCCCACAGCACAGGACCCGCCAGGACAGTTTAAATTAAAACTACCTTCATCAGAGCCCAAAGGCATCAATTCTCTGGCCTCTTGTAGTACGATTCTAGCCACTCAGATTCTGAGAAGTCTCATTATGAACAAGGGCACTGGGGACCCTGGGATGGCCAGGCATGGTCCCTGTCCCCAAAAGGTTCCCAGACTCATGGGTAGCCTTCATGATAGGCTGTTACAAGGTGGTGAGTGCTATGGAGAAAAATAAAGCCAGAAAGGTTGGGGGGCGGGGGGTATGGGTTTTAAAGCAGATGGTCTCATTTGATCCTTAAAATATTTCTCATTTGACAATTGAAGAAACTGAGACTCCGACAGGTTAAGTAATTTGCTCAAGGTCAGACTGTGAGGAAGGGAGGAGCTAGGATCCGACCCAGAATCTTCTGACAGGGGCACTCTGTTCTAAACTACGGGGCCTCCATGACTCCAAATGACCCCACAGCAGACAGAAAGCCATCTGGACAGAGGTTCCAGCAAGGAAACTCACAGATCCAAGGGTTCTGTTTATTCTGTGAGATCAGGAAGGCTTCACGTAGGAGGTGGCAACTCTTAAGGCTGGCGAGGGAGAGGTCCCCGCTGCCCCCATCAGAAGCTGCACTGGGCCTGGTGGAGGGTGCCGGTGCAGGCTGAGGCTGCCTCTGTTTCCCCGCTTGCCAGCCCTCCCTCTACCTGGAGGGACCTCCACATTCTGTCAGCCACCCCCTGCCTTCCGGAGCCAACTTGGCTTGGGAGGCAAGCAGAGATGAGAGGTCCCACCCTGTTCCAGTCTGTGCCGAGCCCACAGCCAGCCCCAGGCTGTGGCTCCTCCAGGTCACTTGCACGCAGAAGAGGAACCCTCAGCCTGGAGCTCTGGGCATCAGCCTGTTGGCCCAGCCGAAAGGCTGCCGGGGCAAGTTTGGCTGAAAACATGTAGAAGGAGGGAATTGATTTTTCTTTTTTCAGCCACAGAGTCATAAACACAAACCAGAAGATGCATCTCTTCCTTCACGGGAGACCATCAAAAACACAGTACAAGTTTATGGAGGGAATGTGTCTTTCTTACACGAGATATTTCCCCCTGAACACTTGGCAGGTGAAAACCACTTCATTCTGGAGATAAGTTATCAAGTGGAAGAGGGAGGGTGGGGGGAGGAAGAGAGAACCTGGTTTCATGAGCCAGAGGCCCTCATCAGGCAGGAAGGGGAGGCTGCCCCCTCATTTCTCACTCCCCTAGAGACCCAGTGCCATCTGAGATGAGCCCAAAGACCCACAGTCAACCTTGGGCAGTCAAGAGCATCAGCTGGGACATCACCGCTCACTAATGTTTCAGTGCAGTTCCCCTGGGCAGCCCCTCTGTGCCTGGCCCCATGTGGAGGCCGAGCACAAGCAGATCAGTCATGATTCTCGGCCTTGAGGAGTCAGTCAGCTGTCAGGACAGGAGGACATTAAGGCAACTCATGCTGACCATGGCAAAATGAATTAGGAGTGTGTAATGTCTTATCTTCCCACCTTCTGTCTTTCCTTCTCTCCCCATGTGCTCCAGGACACCTGGCTGGGCACTACCCGCAACGACTCGGTAGAGCTTGGCCTCTGGGCTGCTGAGCCAAGCCCTTCCATGGCAGCAGTGGTGCCCAGAATTTGGTCGCTCAGAGCCAAATGCATGTAATCCCTCTAGCAGAAGCAGGTTCTGGCTCAGCCGTGCTCAGGGGTAAACAGTTCTATGCAAATTCAGCGTCTACCTCAAGCACCTGCTGCCGGTCTTCCCACCCATTTTCTTTTTTCTTTAAGTTTATGTATGTATGTTTTGAGAGAGCAGGGGAGGGGCAGAGAGATGGAGAGACAGGATCCCATGTAGACTCTGTGATGTCAGCGAGAAGCCCAGCATGGGGCTTGGACTTGCAAACCATGGGATCATGACCTGAGCTGTGATCAACAGTTGGACGCTTAACCCACTGAGCCACCCCGGCTCCCCTTCCCACTCTTTTTCTGATGACACCAGTGCCCGTACGGCTTATGAGCAAGTGTGAGCCAGGAGGGCAGAGAGGGGGTGAACACCCTGCCAGGACAACCTCTGACTGAGGGGGTTGGGAGTCAGTGGATAGATAGCTGTTTCAGCCTTCAATCTTATAGGCAAAGGGTTCCAGAGGACCCAGGAAGATAGAGCCCGCCTGCGTCCTATCTTGGCTTCTCTGCCGATGCTCCCTTGTACCCCTCTCTTTCCCTCCCCACTCCCTCCCTCCTGCTTCTAGACTCATCCCAAATCCACCACCATTACCAAGTCCCTGTCTCTCAAGTTTTGCTTTCAAGGGAAAGCCTCCCCAACTCCCACTTCCATAGCCCTCAACATACAGTATCTCTGGCCTGCCAAGCACCTGGAGAATTGCTGAAGACATACACATTCTCAGGGCCAAGGAGCAGAGCCCAGAGTTGGGGGGACAGGGTCCCTCCTCCTGGAAGCCATCCCGGTCTCCTCTCTAACTTGGCCACAGAGAGTGAGGCTTGGGGCCCGATGGACCTGGGGTAGGGCTCAGCTCCACCACCACCACCACAGAGTCTCTGAGAGCCTTGCCTTCCTGGCTATAAAGTGAGGATAATGGCGCCCCGTGGGAGCACCGTACGAGCCACATGAGGGCGTGTGTGGAAGTAGAAGCACGATCCAGGCTGAACGTGTGAACCACTGTTTGTATGAATCTTGAAACAGACGCCGATTCCTTGAAGGCAAAGGCCTTCTTTATCTTTTCCTGTCTCCTCCCCCCACCACCCCAGCACCAGTGTGCAGCTCTCATTGAAAACTCCTGGGGCAGACCAGGGATGGGCCCTGGGCTCCTCTCAGATGCTGAGGGGCTAGATGCTAAGGGCTGACTTTGAGCATGCCCTGGGCTTCATGGGGCTGGCCTGGCCACCTGCCTGGTGCCTGCAGGAAGACGAGTTGGTCTCCCCAAGCTAGGAATGGAAGGGATGCTGGCAGGAGCCTCGGAGAAGTGGCACGAGCTGGTGCAGCCTACCCCACCCTCCTGAAAAATCCAGGATGACACTGCTGGGGGCTTTCATCAGCTCTGAGCTCTCTTTGAGTAAAGGGGAAAAAATTGGCTTCCACTCTGAGCCCAACTGCATCCGACATCTGGCAGCTCAAAGTGAAGTGACTCATGCAATCCTTAGATACAAGGAAGTAGGGGGAGGAGAGGGAGAAGGAAGAGAAGAAAATCCGCACGGAGGGAGGGCGGGGTGGGCAGGCGGGCCACCCCAGACAAAAGAATCGGCAGCCAGCGTGGAGAACAAAGGCTGGTCCCATGCCCAGGTGGCTTACAGTGGGTTGCCCAGCCTTTGTTCGGCTCACCCAGCTGGTGCCAGAGGCCCCGACACCGAGCGCTGCGGACCAGAAAAAAAAAGAGGCACAAATTCTGACCAACCCAGGCAGGCTATAAAGCAATGCCACAGGGAGTGAGGAGCCCGTCACGGGAGGCATGCAGAAGCTGGACGAGCCCTGGGAGGAGTGTGTCAAAGGCTCTGGCCTAATAACCACCTGTGCTTGTCTGCCTCTGAGATGATCCACTAAGGGTCTGGGAGGGGGCCGGCCTTGGGGGTGAGGAATGAAGTCATGGAGATTAAGAGGCACCTAATCTCATGCCTAAAAGCCAGGCCGTCTGACTCTGGGGGCAGATGCCACCTCTCTGTCCATACAGGTGACAAGGGCAGGCAGGAGAGGGGTGGGGGGCCTGCTGTGGCTTCCCCTGTAGACCAGGGCTTGGTGGCCTTCCTTTCTCCAGCCTGATTGCTCTAATCCCCTCAGGGAGCTCCAAGCGTGGCAGAGGAGCAGGGCCATGGAAGGGTGGAGGGAGAAACCCCGCTTTCACACAATCCCATTAATTTCATCAGAACAGACAGGCTGACTCGAGGAAGCCAAGGTCAGCAGGTGCAGGCAACCTTGAGAGAATTCTTGGAGGAAGTAGAGCCCAGAGCTGGTTCGGCCCACATTCTTGGAGACAGACAAGGTTTCCTGCTCACTGATCCCCTGGAAGAGCCACACACAAGCAGAGGGAAGTGGGGAGGAGGGAAAGCTGCCCTCCCCCACTCCCTGGACCTCCCATCTCCCACCTGTACAGGGCAAATTGGGCCACCTGACCCGTGAAGGCCCTTCAAGCCCAACTATTCCTGGATTCTCAGCTTCATGGGGCAAAGTCAGGCCAAAGCAAAAGTCACCTTTCCACCAGTTTAGCAGCTTAACGGCCAGCATCTCCCCTTTGCCTCAGCCACCTCCCTGTAGGTCCTTAGCACGCCTCCCCTGCAGAGGCAGGAATTCTCTTCCTCTCTGAGAAGGCCCCACCTGTGGTCCTCACTTCTGGGCCTTCACTCACACTGTTCCCCTTCCTGATTACGCCCTTGCTCTTCATTTCTGAGCAAACCACAATGTCCTCCAAGGGCCGGCGGGAGACACACACTGTAATCCTTCACTCAGACTTCTGCAGGAGCAGAGGCTGCGCTCAGAACCTTGCCCTGCTCTTCCCTACATGCCTCTCAGAAGGGTGCAGTGTGGGCCTTATGAGCATGGGCTCCTCAATGAGATCCTGAGCTTATGGGCAAGTTTCCCACCCAGTTAGATGATCATGGGTGAATTAAGGAATCTTCCCACACCTCAGTGTCCTCATCTGTGATATGGGGATATGATAGTATCTACTCCTCAAGTTCCTACGAGCAGTAAATGAGTAATCTGTGTGAAGTGCTCAAATGGTCACACCAGTCTTATCACAGGGGTCAGTGTTCTTCAGGTTTAATGTTCAAATGGTCCTGTGGTGAGACCCACCTGCCTCCAGGCTCCTCAAGGTCAGGACTTTGGAGGATGAAGGTACATACAGAATGTGTGGTTGAGAACCATATCCTGAATGTACATTTGATTGTTTCCTAAGTCTCTTGAGCCCCAGGAACTCCCAGCGACAGCCTGGAGGGAAGGGACCAGGAGAGGTAAGTTTTGACGGTTGGGAATGTGGAGCATGAGGCATCCCAGAGAGGTTCCCACGCAGTTGGGGTGCTTGGTAAGCCCTGGGGGAGGGGCTGCTGCTGAGGGTGGAGCAGCTTTGGCCACATCGGGACTTGTTCAATGTCAAGGAGATCGGACAAAATGATGTCAAGGGACAGGCAGGCCCTGTCTTTCTCCTCAGGCTTCAAAGTCCCTCCGTCCCTTGGCTGGGTCAGACCCCCAGGCTGCTACATCTGCCTTGCTGCTGATCTGGACTGGAGAAGAAGTTAGGGGTGCTCCTAGGGAGGGGGCCTGGCCAGGGGGTCCTGGGAACCATACTACAGGGGAGACTTTTACTTGGAGATGCTCTGAGGACAGGTATTCTGGATTTGGTCTGTTTCCTTCCTGGTACTCCCCTCCCCCTGACAGTGACCAGAATGAGACCTATAGGTGGTGGCTGGCCAGGAAGCCTCTGTCGAATGAATGAATGAATGAATGAATGAGCAAGTGAGTGAATGGAAGCCAGTTATTAGGCAGAGCTTACCCAAAGGACCTTCCCCCGACTTCCCAAAAAAGCCCATATTGGAATCCTTCCACCACCCCTTCCCAGTCCTGGCCCCCACCCCTGCGGGCAGCCCCATGCAGCCCATAGCAGGTTTGCACACAAGCCCAGGGTGGGAAGCCGGCCTGCCAGCTCTCTGTTGTCTTTAGCTGTCAGGTGGCAGGTAATAGCTCCTGCAGAGAGCCAGCTGCCTTCCCGGAAGAGTTTGCAAGTGCAGCCCGGGAGGGGACAGGCGGACCTCTGCAGCCTCTTGCAGGCTGTGCTGCCCTACAAAGGGGGAGCGGGTCTCTCCCACGCTCCCTTCTGAGGGCTCCTGTCCATTCCTGGCCCCTCCCGGCCCTACCCCTACGTGGCCCAGGCCACTCCTGGGCAAGGAGGAAGGCAGATGGGGAAACTGAGGCTCAGACCAGACACATACCTTAGGCCAGATCAAATATCCAGCTGAGTGAGATCACACCCACTAGTGGGGGAGGTACAGCCGGACAGACAGAATGCACAAGTGTGTAGCTAAGGATACAAGTGGCACCAACAGACCCCTCAGGTCACAGTGTTGACCCCTAAAGGTCAGGGAGCCAGAGGTAGAAGGAGAAGAGACAGCCCTTCCCCCCTGTAGTTAGGGGGTCCATCCCCCAAGAGAAGCCTGAGGGGAGCTACTTGCTCTCCAAAGAGCTGTGTCAAGGGTTAATTGCTTCCACCACCAAGCTGACCAACTCAGCTCAGTTTGCCCGAGACTGTCTTGGGTTTAGCACCAGAAGCCCCACAAACCAGGAAACCCGTGGGTCTCAGCCAAATGGGGGCAGCGGGCAGCCCACTCCCAGCTTGCCTTGCCTGCCCCCTCCCAGCTGCGAGCAGCCTGGGCTCCAATCTCAAGGGCTCCTAGTTACCTATACCACCGCTGCAGTGCTGGGGCCTCCCTGGGAACGACCCTGGTCTCCCTGGAGAGCCCCCAGAGACCTCCCATGACAGAAAGCTCCCTTCATTTCTGGCCCCGCTCTAGTAGCGGGCTCTAACTGACCTGCCACACTGTCCTGTCTGGACCTCCACGGCCATAATGAGACACTGACAAATGGGACTTCTCAGGGAGCCCTCCCCGGAAGACAGGGGGGTACAGGCTGGGGCCTGGGGTGTAACTGGCTTGCCATGGCGTTCTGGGGTGACTGGCCAGAGTGCCCAGCCAGGCTCAGGCTGTGTGGCCCCCTCCTGTGCTGGCTCGGGGCCCGGTCCAACAGGGGCAAGGATCTTGAACTGGGTCACCCCCACCTCTACCCTCGCCATCTCTCTTCCACCCGCAATAGCGTTTCAGCTGCAATTAAGAATTTCAAGTTGCACTTAAAAATTAATTGGCAACCGTGGGTTGTTTATGTCTCTCCCACCTCTGTCACCCAGGGCCTGGAGGGGCAGAGTGTGGAGGAGGGAGGGCAGGTGAGGGGGGAGGACTTTCAGGGCAGCCATGGGAGGAGGGGCCCTCTGCTGGTCTAGGTGGAGCTGGAGCAGATCTCTCCTGGAAGCAGAAAGGAATGAATCAACCAGTTGGCCCTGAATGCCAGAGTGCCTGGATCCTTGGAGGGCCCCGGGGCATGGGGTTCCGTGGGTGGAAGAAAGGAGTGAAAAGGTCCTGGTGGCAGAGTCAGGACTGAGGTAAAGGTGGGGGGGGGGGAGGGCGGTTCATGGCTGCTTCCTCAAGTCCCCGGCTGCCCCTCCCCAGAGCACTGACAGCCATGGACGAGGAAGTGGGACCAGGTTGGTCAGCTTTCTTAGAGCCCACAGAGAGGCACTGGGCACAGGGCGGGACGTATGGAGACTTCCAGCATCCACCCTCTGTAATGGCCCACAGGTTCTCCGCTCCAGGTCCCCTTGGCCAGGCCCAAGGGCAAGTTCTGCCTGATGCTCTGAGGCAGAGAGACGGTGAGCTCGCACTACTTGTCTCCCACCAGGGCTTGGCCTGACTGTGATATCTGTACTTTGAGGTGAGAACATTCCTCTTGCTCAGTTCCCCGCAGAGGTCAAAGTCGCCTTAGTGCTGTGTTATCTTAGCTTCTGCTTTCAGAGGGCCTCGCTTGCCTCTGTATCTCTCCTTCTCAGGGCTTGCAGCTCTCATTTGGCCTTTCCAGCTCCAGGGTTCCCTCTGTCTCCAAGAAACTGCCTCTAATTCCTACAGGCCATCACCTCCTCTGAGATTCAGAGCACCTCCTGGCTACGGCCCTCTGGGCACCCAAGCTCTATCTTGTCTGCATCAGTAATAAACCAGGCTGTGTAAGTCTAATTTCCCCCAGCACTTGGCAAGGGCAGGTCCTGGGTTCTCTTCTACTCCATGGTGCAGAAATTTGACCTAACAGCAATAGAGGCAAAAAGACTGTCAAAAAGCAAATTCTAGATGCCGGATCATGGATTTGCACCCCAAGCCCTCAGAAACAGTGAGCTGCAGTAAAGTCTGAGGTGGGAGACCAAGGAGATTGTTAGAGACTTACTTAGAGACTCTGTGGCTGCTTCTTTCCCACTGAAGTTGTGTGCAGAATAGTGCAAAACCAATATATGCCCATATGCCCATGCCTGCTTGCAGGTGATTGTGCCTGCAGAACCGCGTACCAACTTTTATCACATTCTCAAAGGGGTCAGTGCGTTAGTTAGGATTTGCATTTGCTTGCTAGTAACCAAAACAATGGCTTAACCAAATTAGACACTTATTCTCTCTCAAAAGAGAAGATTAGATGTAAGCAGTTCAAGTTGGTATGGCAGCCACATGATTATCAGGAATCTGGGTTCTTTCTATATTTTGAACCACCATCCTTAGCACACAGCATTAATCTTCAAGAGCCCCAAATGGCTGCTTGAGCTCCAACCATCACATCCTCATTCCAAGGAAGAAGCAGAAATCAGGAAAATAGAATAAAAGACATGTGTTATCTATCTACCTTCCTCTTAAGGGAAAGGCCACCCTATAATATCTGTCTATATATCACTGGTGACCTCTAGCTGCATGGAGGCTGGGAAATGTCTTTTACATAGGTATCTTGCTACCTGGAATAAAACTGAGGTTCTATTACTAAGAAAAAAGGGGGAGAATGGCTACAGGACTGCAACAAGTGAGCCAAGTCACAGCCAACCACCACAATAAGCCAAATAAGCCCCCAAATGTTAAGTTTGGCCAGTCTGGGTCAAGACATTATCTCTTCCAGGAAGGACAGGGGCTCCACGCAGTCCCAGGCCTCCCAGTCCATAAAGAGGAGGAGGCCAAAGGTCACGTGAGCAGGTGCCTACAAAGCTGCCTCTTAGCTGGAGTGTATGGCTATGCTGGGGGGAGTTGGCGGGAGGAGGACTAGCCAGGTGAGGGCTGGCCCAAGATGGGGAGACAGATCAGGGACTTAAATATATTTCGTCTTCTATTGCTGTTTCATCATGCATCTAAATTGCTGCGCTCCAAATAACTCTTCTAGGAGGTGGTGGGCACCGTGACACCCCCTCCCCCAGCTCTTTTCTAATGAAACACCTTTGCCTGTCTCTAGCTCCTGCCAGGAGAGGAACAGGATGCTGCCCAGAGCCTACGATCCACCCTGCTGTTTTAATTAGGGAAGAGGCATCTTCTGAGGATGTCCACAGTGAGGCTGGTAATTAGGGAGCAAACTAACTGCTTGCTCTTCCAAAACTGATTTGATACCTTGGAAGGGGCTGCCTTGGCCAGTCCTGTTTAGAACCTCATTAGCGAATTTGTTCTGAGCACTCGGGATGTATCAAGCAGGGACTAGGTGATGGGGAAGATAGACGCCCCCCGCCACGCGCACACAAGTCATTATCAATGTGATAGGGGTCGTGAAAGAGAATGCAGGATGGAAGGGGGCCAGCCATTCTCTGGATGAGTGGACCAGTGGGAGAGATGGAGGAGGAGCCCTCAGCCCCTCTCCTGGGGGTCTAGGCCAGGGAGAGGCGGGGCTCAGCTTCACGGGACAGTAATAGAGACGCACTCATTCGACTAATGTTTACTGAGCACCAACTATGCTAGGCTCAGTTCCAGACTTGCAGGTGCCTCAGCGAATAAAGCAAAGTCTTGCTCTTACAGAGCTTATGACCTCCTGGCATCGATGGACAGTAAACAAATGACCAGGCAATCAGATACCAGTGCTCTGGAAAAATAAAGCCGGCTGAGGAAATAGGGAGTGATGGGGAATAAAGAGGTTGCTATTTTCTACCAGCTGGTGAGGAAAGGGACCATGTGAGATGCGACAGAAAAGCAGGCATGGAACCCAAGGGCTGTAACAAGCAGAAGGAACAGTAAGAAGCACAAAGGGGCAGCAGTAGGGGTTGAGAAGCAGCAAGGAGGCTGGTGTGACTGGAACAGAATGAGGGAGGAGGGAAGAGGAAGAGGGACAGGAAGGGAGGCCAGGTCGGTAATGGGAGAGAGGTTGTCAAGGGCCCAGGAGGCCACAGTGTGGACGTGGGATGTGGAGCTGGCTGCAGCGTGGTGAGTGGGCTGGGACAGGCAAGGGCAGAAGCAGGGAGAATATTGCAGCTATCCCAGGAGGAAGTGAATGTTTTGGTCACAGCTACATTGCTACAAAGCTACAAATCAGGTCCATTTGATTAAAACAAAAACAAAAAAACTCAGGATGGTCTAAGCATGGAAAAAGGAATTTACTGGCTCACATAAAGGAGTAGGTTTCAGGTATAGTTGGATCAGGGGCTCACCCGAGATTATATCAAGAATCCATATGCTTTTCTCTGTGCTGCCTCCCTTGTGGGAGAAGGGAGTCGTCAGCAGTTCCCAGTTTACATTCTACCAGCTTAGCGATTGTAGAGGACCCTTTTCAATGGTTCCAGCAAATGTCCCAGGGCAGGGTCTCATTGGCCTGGGTTGGATCATGTGACTCCCACTGTGACTCTGATTGGCTAAGGTGATGTGCCCATCCTGAGAATCCTGCGGGTGAGGTCAATCCCACCCAGACATCATAGACGAAAAGAAGGGAAGTTTCAGAGAAGGAAAAACCGTGTGGTTTCCAGCAGAAGGGGAAGCCAGGGCAGGGAGAGCAAGAACGACAAGTGTGCTTTGCATGACACACACACCAGAGCCAGGCTGGGTGCGCAGCCATTATCCGATGACCGAAACGGAGGAAGACTTGTTCCAAGGGGGAGATTACAGGGGAAAAGAGCCATTATGGAGGGCTTCCTGGAAGAAGAGGGACTGGTTCAGGGGAAGAAGAGGACAGGTACATTTGAGCAGGGAAGGGGTAGACAGATCCATTGCACCAGGCAGACACAGAGCCTCATGGGTTAACTGCCCCAGGAAGACGCTGAGTGGGTAGCAAGGGTGAGTCTGCACGTGCCTACCCTATGCCCTTGGAATATGTCCCACCAACCGCCCCCCTGGCCACCTTTCTATTTGTGAAGCAGTCATCACGGCCCATGTTAGACACGGCTGCTGTTCCAAATGGATTATTGCAAATGATTTAATCACCCGCATTAGCACTCTCTGGCTCCCACGTGGGGACCCCAGAGCTTCTCTCCTGTCGGCCTGGCACAGGCTTTTCTGAAGGGGCTGCTGCCCAAATCACTACAATTTAGGCAGGCTGCTAGTACATGAATTGGTCTCCAAAGTACAGTGCCTGCCCCCGGGCGGGGGTGTGGGGGGACACAAAAGCATCAGCTGGCCTGTGGGAAGGCAGTATTAGAGCTTCTATTTACGTTTGATTTTTAAATGTATCCTTTTAAAATTACTATTTTGTACATGTCTTATACAGAGTATATTAGCACAGAAACATATGCATGCAACTTACAAATGAGTTAATATCTATATATTAGAGGGGTCCTTAAATTTTTTTACTGATAAAAGTGAGCTGTCAAAAATGGTTAGGGGCTACTAGTGTGGACAGAGATAGCTGACAATTGTACAGAACTTGCCATGTTCTAGGTCCTCCTGTTCCCAGTGCTCATTTATTCCTCATAATAGCCCATTTTATAGATAAGGAAACTAGGGTGTGGGGAGGTTGAGTTACTTGCCAAAGGCCGCTCAGCCTGGAAGATATATGGCTAGCTAGGGTTGCTCCCTGGTGGTCCGGATTAGAATCCATAAAGCCTCCCTGATAAGACTGGGGTCCTGGGACAGAAAGTGGGGGGTGGGGGTGGGGATACAAGATTATTGAGTTCATCCTTTGTTTCTGGAAGGACGGCTTCTCCCCAAGCAGAGATCAGTGGCCAGGGTCCCAGAGGAGCACCCCAGCCCCAGCCCGGTCCTACTTCTCATAGCTCTCCTTTGCCAGCCCATCCGTCTCATCCTCATTGCCCCATTGCAGTTCAGCCCATTTCTCTCCTTTTTCCCTCTTGGAAAATGGAGACCAGATGATCAATTTTGTTGGGCAGGGTAGGGAAGGCTGGCTGGTGATTGGAATTTTGTCCTCTTAGAAGACATCCAAATGGAGAGAGGAGAGGAGGAAAAAGGCAATAGGGAATGAAAGAATCCTGGAGCGTAGTAATGGAGAGACTGAGGAATATGTCCACAGAGCAGCAGGAGCGAGAGAGGCATGTGGGGCCCAGACAACAGGGGGAATAGGGCAGACAGGAGCGTGCCCAGCAAGCTACCATCTAGAAGACTGGGATCCTCACCTCCAATCTGGGGACTGAAGGCCAGGACTGCAGGGCTGATCTGTCCCCCGGAGAGCACAGGCAGCAGCCAAACAGAGTGCCAGAGACCTCTGAGAAAAGTGGGCTGTCAAAGGGATGAGACTCCTGTCCCCAAACCTTTTCTACCCCAAGCGTTCCTGCCTCCGGTTAAATCCCCACAGGACCCGATGGTTCTCTCGGCCATGAATGAGCAGGGAAGCCTACTCATTTGACTTTCTGACCACCCGCTGAATCAGGAAGGCAGCTATAGAGCTGTGGGCCCCAGAGCCTGCAGAACCGTGACAATGACACGCATATGCAGCTGTGTAGACAACAGAGGCTAATGTTTCCTGACACCCACTGTGTGTCAGCCTCAGAGCTAGCCGCCCGTCATCTCATTCAGCCTTCCTGGCCTATGAGGCACATCCCCACTTACAGAGCCACCGAAGGTTTAGAGGCTAAGGACACTGCCCCGGGTGAGAGTTGGCCAGTGGTGAGCAAGTATCTGCACCCAGCCTGGGACCGGGCTGCACCCTGGATCTGGACTGTGCGGCTCCTTCTCCTACGGATTACCTTCCTCTACTCCCAGCAGGCTCTCCCTGTGCCCTTGGAACCCTGCTTCAAGGCAACTCAGTTCCTAGAAACATTCTTTTCTGACAGCAGCTCCAGGCTGAACTCTGGACATGGTCACACAGGGAGCCGTGACCCTGGTCACAGGCTGCCCCCCACCTGGGCACACACTGGGGATAGAAGTCCACATTCAGAACAATGGCTATGGCCACCATGCGTTTGGCAGGCCATTGCTGCTGGACTCCTGAGAGCTGTACTCTGATCATCATCTCCTCAGTAGGCATTTGGGCCATTTGGGCCATGGGAGATGCTGACAAGGGGACATTGAGAGTTTGGTCGGAGGCTTGGGATCCACAGGAGGGGCTCTTCCAGTGGCCAAGCTCTGGATCTTGAAAGATAGGCCCTGGCGGGGGCACCACACAGGTGTCCGGCAGGTGGGTGGCCAGGCTGGGGCAGAGCTGTCCAGGGTCTGAAGTGGCCAGCCTAGCACGGGCCTGGTCGGGAGGGTCATGCCTGTCCGACTATTTCACCAGCACTGCCTACTGGGAACCTAGCCCACTTGACAGGGGAGAGAAGGGTCCCGAGAGCTCCTCCCCAGGAACACTGGGCAGGTCTAGCAGAGAGAGGTACCCTCCTGGGCTCCCCCAGAGAGTTACCTTTTCCTCTCTGGCTTCCTGCTAGCCTGAGCCTTCCCAGAGAGAATCATACTTAACCTCCCTCCAGCACACCCTCAGATGCTCCCCCCACCCCACCACTAGAACATGTCCCACATCCCCCCAGACCCTCCCAGGGACCTTTAGAAGGAGGGAGTGGATCAGGGATACCACTACCCGTTTTCCAGATGAGGTATCTTGGGTCCAGAGAGGGAAAGTAGCTTATCAAGGCGCCTCCACACCTCCAGGGAGCTTTCCAGGTGCCTCTGATCCTCTTAGAGCTCTCTAGCCTCCGCCCACCAGGCATCAAGGGCTCAAGGCTTCTCTAAAATGGCTTCTCAGTCCCTCACCACTGGTCTGGCCCCCCGTTCCCCTCCCACTATAGAGATCAGGCTCATCTCCTACCTGGAGTGGATGGGGTTGTTAAAGCACTGTGTGACCTTGGGCAAGTTACTCACCTCTCTGTGCCATTCTCTCATGGGAAATTAGAATAGCAGAAGTGCTCACCTCACAGGCTTGCTGCGTGAGTTACATCTGGTGAGGCATGTAAAGCAGCTTATAAGTGAGTGGGATCCAACAAAGCCCCTGGTACAAAACCTGGCCATAGGCGAAGGTCAAATCAGCAGACTTCCAGTCCTTACCCTCTGCCTACTAGCTTCTCTACACACCAATTGGTAAGAGGTGGGGTGGGGCGTCCTTGCTGGCCAAGGGATCCCTAAACCCCAATCCTTTATCCCCTTTGAATCCTCAGACCCACCCCTTCCTGCCTGCCAGCTCATTCCAGCCATTTCTCCACTCTGCCTCCTCCCACCACGCGCCTTTGCTCCTGTAGTTGTTGATTTAATGTGCACAATACAATTAAGGCAAAATGGCTTTCCCATCAAACCCCCAAGAACTTCCCACCCCACCCCAACATCCCTGGGCCCCATTCACTGCTTCCCTCAGGGACCGTGGAGTTTAATTTCAGGAAATAACTCCCTGAATAACTCTCCGCTATGGAGCCTCGCACACACCCCAGAGATCCCTTGGAAGTTAAGATAGGGTTTTGTCGGACAAGAAGCCCCAGGAGTCAGGGTCAGAGCCAATAAGAGAAGGAGGCTTCAATCAAGAAGTTTCTTCCATGGGGGCGCCTGGGTGGCTCAGTCGGTTGAATGTCTGACTTCTGCTCAGGTCATGAACTTGCGGTTCCTAAGTTCAAGCCCTGCGTTGGGCTCTGTGCTAATAGCTTGGAGCCTGGAGCCTGCTTTGGATTCTGTGTCTCCCTGTCTCTCTCTGTTCTTCCCCTACTTGCACTCTGTCTCTCTCTCTCTCTCTCAAAAATAAATAAGCATTTAAAAACTTAAAAGAAAAACAACAACAACAAGAAATTTCTTCTGTGTAACTCATTGTCTTGATAAATGTTTTCTCCAAAACAGAACCGAAGACTGGGACTTGAGAGCAGTAAGTTTGATGGTGCAGGACAGCAAGCAGGCAGTGGGGACCAGCCAGCACACAGAAGACCCTCAAGGTCTCTATGGTGGAGAGCACGGCTCCATCCCACCTTGACCTCTGAGGACCCCACGATCCTCTCCAGAGCTGTCGGCCTGCACAGCGGGGACTGGAGCCACTACCTGCGGGCTCCCATTCCCCACCGGCTGCTGATCGTCACGGGGTGTTAGTTCCCTTGCACTTTTGGCTTGCATTTGTTCATGGGCCAGGCAGGCTCTCGTGGCATGGGACACGGGCGTGTGCTTGAGGAGGGACACTTCCAGGACAGCGTGAACCTGCACTTGCCCAGAATCGTGTTCCATGGCTCTGGCTGAAATCAGAAACGAGCAGAGAGAAGGTCATACTGTGCACGGAGACACCCATCGCTCTAGGCATTGCCTGCCTGCTCATTTTTACGTGGCTTCATTTTGGTAGAGACCCTACAAGAGTGGGGATCACAGGCTTTCTCGACTGGAACCATCCCACACATTCGGGCATTCATTCCATAAATATTTCTGGAGTGCCAGGCCCTGTGCTGGGCACTGGAGTCATGGTGGTGAGTCAGGCAGGGATCCTTCCTGCAAAGACTTCCCAGGCTAGGGAGGGAGGGAGACACACACCTAGGCAAGGCCACAGAGGCTCGGGAAGTGGGAGCATAGAGGAGGAAGTTAGCTTGGAGGAGCCGGGAGGGCTTCACAGGGGAGGTGCTATTTTAATTGGGCATTGAAGGATGAGTAAGAGTTCACCAAACTGAGAAGGAGGCAAAGGTTGTCTAGGGCTGGGGCCTGCCCACAGCACACCCTGAAAATGGGTAGCAGGGCACCTTACTAAAATCCACGTCAGCTCCTTGAAGAGTTCTTGCCCAGATCTGTCTGCCCCTCCACCCCAGCATAACCTGGGCTGAGACACCTTCCCAGAGCCCCTTTCAGAAACCTGGGTCCTGCCTATGCTTTGATCTCCCAGGGCCTCCATCTTGGCCTATGTCAGACCCTGCCTCCCTCACCTAATTGCCAGGCCTTCCTGGTGCCACCTTGTGTCTCACCAGGTCTCTAATGCTACCAGCCCATGAACCTAGCGTGGAGCCAGAAGGCCTGGGTCCTGGGGTGCTGGGGTGTACACCCTTGATTTGGATCCTGGCACTACAGCTGGAAGGTGTGGGGCAAAGTGTCTTCCTCTGTGAGCCTCTTTTCCATGGGCTGCTCGGTGAGGGTTACAGGAGCGAACTGAGATGCATGAGAAGCACCTTTGGCACCGGCAGGGCGAGGCGAGTGTTATTGTCAAGTGGATTGTTATTTGCATGGGGAGATTGGGAAGGGGCTACCATCCAGCTCAATGGACAGCTGTGGACTCTACCCAGCCCACCGGGGCACTGGCCAGGACTGCTGGGTGTGGGGCTGGAAAGGCCCCCAATGACACTGTCGGGGTCCCCAGGAGGAAGGCCTGGGGTGGATTTCCTACAGCAGCAAATTCTTCAAGCTACTCCCAAACTCTCTGTATTAGCATGAGAATGGGGCAGCAGATGGGATCAGGAGGGTCCAAAGGTATTTGTATTCCAAAGAGCTACCTCTGTATCCTCCTGCCTCAGAGCTGGGAGGCTGGGCTGGGATCCAGAGGCCACTGAGGGGAAGGGGAGAGAGGCATCTTCCAGAAGGGAGCTGCCCTGGGCTCCAGGCCCTCTGCTGTCCTCCCTTCCCGGGCCCTTGCCAGGCCTCTCTCTCTGGTTGGCCCAAGGGCCCCCCACACTATTCTTATCTCCCACCCCCCATAGTGAACCTCAGTGGTGTGGGGGGGGGGGAATCTTTCATT
The DNA here is from genome assembly GCF_003009895.1 of Hyaena hyaena. Classification (NCBI taxonomy): domain Eukaryota; kingdom Metazoa; phylum Chordata; class Mammalia; order Carnivora; family Hyaenidae; genus Hyaena; species Hyaena hyaena. Next base: position 60,654 of record NW_024080762.1, read on the forward strand.
TGAAAAAGCATATTCCATATAATAAGCACTTTGATTTGTTTTTGGCCTCAAACTTTTATTTCTTTGACATTTTAATCCTGTATCATTAAAGGGAGAAGTTTGACGTCTATATGTTTACCACAAAGGAGGCTGGAATTCTTTACAGTTGAGAAACACTGCCCAAGGGGATTTAACAATCACAACCATAATAATAGCAGACGGCAGGTAGCATTTGCCCCATGCGCGGCATTATGCTAAGCCGGTTACATCCATGATTTTATTTGAAACCTCATAACAATCCTGTACTGTTACAATCCCCGTTTCACAGATGAGGCGACAAGGCCTCAGAAGAGTAAAGGGACTTGCCCAGGATCATAAAACTAGTCAGCAGCAGAAGGGACCCAAGCGGCACGCCCCCATCCCCCCAAGTTCTTCAGGCTGCCTCTGCGGAAAGCGATAGCACTAAGTGGGCACAAGGAGGCCAGGCATCGGAAAGGGGGTGGGCATTCTTTCGGGCGATCCCTCAGTCCCCTCTCCACTGATCCCGCCCTAGAGGTGCCTGCTGCCAGGGAGGATGAGGCTAAGAGACACCTTCTGAGCCTTGTATGCAGCACTGGGGCTCAGAGCTTAGGGCCTCTGTGCAGGGCTGAGTTTGAGGCCATTCCCAGGGGAAGGACAGAGGAGTGTTCCCAACTCACGGTACGGTGTCCAGTGCCACCCACAAGCAAGAACCCTGGGTACTGGGTCTACCCTGTAAGGGTGTTCTTTATCTGTCTGCCCAGCTTCCTCTCTCCTCCGTGTTCTTGCTCAGACACTCTTGACACCTCCTCCTGCACCCCCTCCCCTTCCCCTCCTCCCTGCCCACTGACAGCCAACAGCATGTGAGTGCTGGCTAGGGCCAATGAACAGAAGAAAGTGGCAGGCCCCTGCCAGGAGCCTTGGGACCCCCCAGGTGACTCTTCTCTATGAAAGCTATGACTTGCTTCCCTTCCCTCAGGGTTCCACCATACAAACCGGAAGCTCTCATATCTGACTTTGTCCCGTCCTCTGTCACCTCCTCATCCAAGGGGTGCCAGGATCCCAGTGTGGTCTAGGAGACCCTGGAAGGAGACTCCTTCCATACTGGATAGGAGTACTCGGGGCGACCCCAACAGGAAGTGCTAATGGGGGGTGCCCAGACAAGGGTAGTCCCTTGTGGTCTGTGGACCCCACGAGGTCTGGCCAAGCCCCACTGTAGACCAGGGTACAAGGTCTTCGCCTAAGCCCCGAGAGGCTGAGGTAGGGGTATGGGCAGGCTGGGGGCTGCGGGGGAGGGGGCCCTGGGCAGAAGTGGCCTTGCCAGGATTTTCATCTGCTCCTCATTCTCCTCTCCCTCTTCTGGAGAAGGTAATTAAGGCTTCCTCCCACCCAAGGCTAAAGGCCGGCTGCCCTGCAAGGGCCAATCTCGCATGCAAGGGTGATAACGAGTCTCCGAAGCCAGGGGCGGGGAGCGGGGGCGGGGGGTGGTTCCCAGGCTAGGCTGTGTCCCTGCCCCCAGTACACACATTCGGGAGGCCCGTTTGAAGGTCCTCCATGAGTGCTCAGGGAGCTGAGCGGGGAGGCCCAGCTCTGCAGGGTGTCCTGATGGTCATAGTAGAGCTGTGTCGTCTGGGTCCTGAGGAGGGCGAGCAAAGGGGAGGGTGACAGCAGGTCCTGGAGGTGATGAGAGCCACTGGACATTGAGGAGCAGCAAGTGACAGGAATAGGCCAGGGGAGCGGAGTGTGGGGTGGAGGGGGCAGTGTAGGGCAATGTCAGGAGTCTGCTCCGGTGCCTGACCTCCAAACAGGGGAGATGGTCCCTAGAGCTTGGCTGAGGGGATCTGGCCAGGGATAATGTCAAGGCTGGTGCCACACATTTGGCTGTGCCACTGTGGGTGCCGCCTGGCCTCAGGCAGCAAGCTGCCCTGACCCGCAACATGGTACAATAGGATCAGCCACACCTCTTTGAGCCTCAGTTTCCTCCTCTCTGAAATGGGATAGTGATGATGCCCACCTCAGAGGCTGGAGAGAACTAAGGGACATAATGTGTGTATGAGAACAGATCTGCTCAAGGTTGCCGCAGGTGTCTTCCAGACGAAGGAGGGCCTGGACAGGCTCCCCGCCTTCTGAGGGGCTCTCAAATCTGGAAGTGAGCACATTTAAGGAGAGGGTGTCAGGCCAACCTCCAGCTTCCAAGTAGTAAGTATCTTGCCCCAGAGCAGTTACTCAATTACCCTCAATCTTCTTGATGACATGGAGCTGGGCCAGTCATTAAAGAGCCCCAAACCCAAGTCCCCGAAGTCCTACCTCCCAGCTGCCCAGCCCCAGGCCCCTTCCTACAATTCTCAGGGAACTGGGAGGGGTGTGGCCAGCTCAGGACCGATTTTCCCTCTGGCCCCAAACTGCCTCCTGTGCCAGTGGGTCAGACTGGCAGGCTGGAAGAATGTTTTGGGCCACGGAAACGTGGTTTTAAATTCCACCATTAGCGCTTGGCTGTGGGCCTGGAAGGCCCTTCTCAACCTGTCAGTCCCCTCTGGGCACCCTTATTAGTCAGGAACAGCTGCCTCTAAGAGTGGTTTTGTTAGATCCCCCCAACCAGCACATCTCTGCGTAAGAGCAGGCTTGGATAGTGGGGATCGGAGCAAAGGGCATTGGTCTCGTGGGGCAGGAAGGGAAGCCGAGAACCTTGAGTACTGCCAACCACCTGGGATGGGCACAGATCTCAAAAGCCAAACACACCAGGGCCCTGCCTCACAGCTGGCGTTTGGGTTGAACATACACGCACATACACACGTGCACACACACGCACATGTGCACACCAAGGAAACTCGCTACTTCCGGGTGAGAGCCTACACCCATCAGAGAAGGGACAGAGCATGGGAGGCTGAGTCTGGTAACCCAGGCAGTAACCTCACTTGGCTATGGACTCTCTCTTTCTGGAAAATGGGGAGATTTTCTCACATCCTGCTCCTAAAACTGATGTGAGCACCACACAGGTCAGAGCCCTGAGACTGGAGGACTGAGCTGTGATGGCTTTCCTGGGGAAGTCATGGCTTAATCACACGACTGGCAGGACAGGGGCCCGGGAAGGGCTGCATCAAAGGTGCCAGAAGCCTGCCCTTCTGCTCGGAGGCAAGGCCTGGGGGTGACAGAAGGGACACAGGGGCAGGAAATATAGGTTTGTTTTCTTTCTCTTTTTTTTTTATCCGAGCACCATGGTTTCTTTCTTTCTTTTTTTTTTAATTTCTGAGAGAGAGAGCAGGGAGAGAGGGAGACACAGAATCTGAAGAGACTCCAGGCTCCAAGCTGTCAGCACAGAGAAAGCATGAACAGGGGAAGGTCAGAGAGAGAGAGAGGGAGACATAGAATCTGAAACAGGCTCCAGGCTCTGAACTGTCAGCACAGAGCCCGACGCGGGTCTCGAACTCATGAACCGTGAGATCATGACCTGAGCTGAAGTCGGATGCTCAACGGACTGAGCCACCCAGGCACCCCCAAGCACCATGGTTTCAAGCAGATGCTGCCACAAGGTGTCACTAAAGGTCCAGAGAGGTTGACTGACTTGCCCAAGGACACACAGGCCTTTCATGCCCAGCCCTGGAAGTGTCTCACCGGACCCAGAGTGGATCTGCCCTCCATCTGAGGTTGGGTAGGGGAGCCAACACTGCTGGCTGGTTGACCCAAGCCCCTTCATAACCCCTCTCTCCCCAGCCACCTTCAGTGACTGGTATAGAGATGGCCACATGACCAACTTCTGGTTCAGGAGATGCAAGTAAAGCACTGGGTGGGGCTTCGGGGTGCTCTTTTTAAAAGGTGCAGAACCGACATTCCTTTTAACCTTTCCATCTCCTTTCTGCCTGGAATGTAGACAGAGGTCTGGAGCTGCTGCAGCCATTCTGCTATTATGAGGTAATGAACATGAAGACAAAGGCTTTCACACTAAAGTTGGTGGAGGGGAGCCTAGGGCCTGGAGCTTTCACACCAGCCATGGACTGCCCACTCCTGAACTGCTTGCTATAGGGAACAAATACCTCCCTGCCCCGTTTATGTGTTAGGACAGCATTTTTTAGATGATCTCTTATAGCCATATGTATCCTTAATTGTTATACCATCCTCCTCCATTAGAAATGCTGAGCCTATGTAGAAAAGGATCTATCAGGGTGCCTGGGTGACTCAGTCGGTTAAGCATCTGACTCTTGATTTCGGCTCAGGTCATGATTTCACAGTCATGACACTGAGTCTTGCATTGGCCTCCATGCTGAACGTGGAGCCTTCTTAAGATTCTCTCCCTCTTTTCCTCTGCCCCCTCCCCTGCTCCTGTGTACCTTCCCTCACTCTCTCTCTCTCAAAAAGTAATTAAAAAACAAAAAAAGGATCTCTTTCCCCTGACCTCGGTATTTGTAAGGGAGGTCGGGTCACTGAACTTCCAATGCACTGAGAGTCCCAGACCCTCTGGGAGCAGGAAGTGCCCTGGAAATAAGGCTGAGTGTTGCCCATCGGTAACTTCACTAATAGACTGAGGTCAGGACTCATACCCTGTATGATACCTGCACGTCTCTTATTCCCTGCGCTCTCTCCTAGCTCCACCAGCCTCCCTGCAGCCTCTTATTTATTCATTGCCGTCTCTTCCAAGAAATTGCTGCTGCCCCTTCCCTGCAATCCTCCCTGCAATGTGCATTAGACAGTTCTCCTTATGCCCCCACCACACCCTGGGCCCCATATAGCCCTGCATTTATCATCCAACATTATAATGCGGCACGTGTGTGTCGGCCTCCCTCATCAGACTAGGTGTCTTTTTATCTCAATGTGCTGGTACATGCAGTAGGTGTTTATCGTTCAGCAAGCCGTCATTCATCTGCTCATTGGTTTCCTCCAAAGATACAGAGCTCCTCAAAGACCCCAATGCCATGTGCAGCGGCTCTGCTGTGTGCAGCTGTCACAGGGCCTAGGGCATCCTCACATATGGGGTCCCCGGGAATGACCCCCAAAGGCTGGACTTGGTGTATTCTTCCAGCATGGGCCTAACGTCGCAGAGCAGGGAGGGGATTCAAGCCTGGAGCCAATGCGGCAAAGCCAATTCTCTTCATGGCCATTCTGTGGCCCACTCAGCCCTGCTATCTGGTGAGGAAGGAGAGTCAAAGGTAAAGTGTTGAGGCAAGTATGAGGCAGACCCCACATTGCCTAGGAGCTGGAGGGCCGGTCGTGGGGGTACTTGCAGGGCCTATGATTATAATCACTCCCTTCAGGACTCAGATTTGGAAGCTGGGGGTCCTAGAGGAGGCAAGGGCAGGGGACATCCCTTCTGGTTGCTCTCATCTAGTCCTAAAGGCTTACTGGAGAGGGAAGCCCCTAAAGGCCCACTGATGGGTCCCCTCAGCAATAGGGACTTACCCCACTTTCTCCTCTGGACCAGGAAACCTTTCCTCTGCGCTGCCCCTGCCCCACCCGCCGCCACTCCCTTGTTGCCTTTCTCTCCCTCCATGAGCATTCCCCGGGTGCCAGTTGGGCCCTCAGCATTTCAAAACCAGAGCGGCTGGGCCCGTTGATGTAGAGGTCCCAAGCACCCTCCTGGCCCTCCAGGCTGTCTCTGGGCAGCCCCTCTGGTCTCATGTGCCAACCTTCAGGCCCTGGCCCAGCTCTCTCTGGCATTTGGGAAAAGCTCAAGCCCCACAAACAGTGGGGAGGCACAGCACCCAACCTGGCCCTCCTGCTTTGATGGGGGACAGGGGAACGTCAGGACGCCAAATGCAGTGTCCAGGGACCGAATGTGTTCCAGGCCTAGAGTGGGTATATTGCTCTGTTACAACAAAGTAAGTGAGCCCTGTCCCTGCCAAATAACCCTACCTGGCAAGAATCGTTACTATCCTCTTACGTTTACAGCCGCAAAGGTACCAAAACTGATACAAGAAGAAACAGAAAGTAGGGATGCTTCCAAAAGTCCCAAAGAACTTGAATTTGTAATCAAAACTCACAAAACACCAGGCGCAGATGATTTTCCTGGTGAATTCTACCTAATATTTAAGAAAAATAAATATACCTTATTGCATAGTCTTCCCAATATTGGGAAAAGGTGGATTTCTTTCTAAGTCCTTTACCAAGGCCACCTCAAGTGGTATCTCGATTCCCACATTTGTCAAGTGCGGACAATAACAGGCAGCGCCCATCTCAGAGACAGGGAGCAGAATTAGGATTATGAATTAGGAGGAAGGGAGTTGTCTGTAGAGCCCTTGGCATGATCTCTGGTACCTACGTAGCACTTGCTCAATGGTAATTGTTTCTACGAGGCCAAGCCAGGACGGAAGCCATGGCCTGTGTCTCCCTTGCCCCATGCAGAGTCCAGAACAGCATCCTTGAGACAAAGAAAGGAGAAGATCACTGAGGAACTACCATGAACGGAGCTGCCGTCAAACTTGACCTCATTCAACCCTCACAGAAATGCTTCAAGGTAGGTGTATCCATCTCATCTTACAGGTAGGAGAGCTGAGGCTCAGAGAATCTATGTAAATTAAAGCCAGGCCCATCTGAAGATAAAGCTCATGATTCTCTGAGCCTTCCCAATTAAGCAGGTGTACTAACCAACCAAACCACAGCAGTGGGCCTCTCTGACAGGGAGCTCAGCCATCTACGGACTTAAGGGTCCCCATCTAGAAAACGGGCGGATGAGCTGCTCTCTTGGTTGTTGAAAAGCAGATTCAGCACCCTGATTCTCCTGCAAGACCCCTGACATCTGGTTAAAACATTCCCATGAACCAGCCCACCTGGGCCATCAGACACCCTCACAAACCAGGGCCTTTCCCTGTCCCAGGGCCTGCCTGCCCCAAGACAGGCTCAGGACATGGGGAGATGGGTCATGCTCCTAGATACAGTGGTTTTATTGCACGAGGAAGACATGAAGACATTCTCATCGTGATAAAGTTAGCCAGCTCAGAGATACATCGAATCGTGAGGAAACATGCCCCCTCCATCCCACCTTCACACCTGCTCCTCTACCCAGAGATGAACCCTGTTCAAACAACAGGACAAATTCCCTTCCGGATCTACTTTCAGAGTTGATTTAGGTTCAGATACATTTCTACATATATACACATACCAGTTCTGGGTTGTTTTTGTACATGACTGCACTCATCCTGTGTGTATTGTTTGGCAACTTGCTTTTTTCACTTCACAATCCCACGTGCTATTTATATCTTCTCTATTTCCCGAAGGATTTTAGGAGGTTTACCAGAGTTCCAGAGGGTGGGGTGCGGAGCGGTGGAGAGAATGCGGGCAGTCGGGTGATGCTGACCTGGATTGATACCCCAGCTCTGCCACCTGCGCCTGGATGACCTGGGACCAGTCCCTAAACTCTCTAATAACAGTACTTACCTCACACGGTCAGCGTGACTTTGCTGGAGCCAACAAAGAGAGTTTTCAACCATTTATGTTCCCCAGCCTCCCTGGGGCTTTGAGAACAAGGATCTGGAGGCCAGAGGTGGGCCAAATGGTCCTTAGAGCCCAGATTCCAAGGCCTCGGGTCCTCTCCGGCCACAGAGGATGTTCTGGGGGTAGAGCCAGGTCTTCTGCTCCTTTGTATCCCACGGAGGTGGCAGCTATCACATCAGCCTGGCCCTGCTTCCCCTAAGCAGGAAGAACAGCAAGCCGACCTCAATAAATAGCTGCTAATGTTCTTTGAATAATTCCATGATCCATTCCCTCACTTCTAAAACCTAGCGGAACTTTCTCCTCCCTATTTGGAAAATGGGGAAACTGAGGACAGGGAAAATCAAGGGCCTCTGGACCTCTAGATGTCGTCTGGCCCAGCCTCCTCATTTGGCATAGGGAAACAGATGCAGAACGGAAGACAGTAACGGCCACGCAGACGGTTCTGGTATACAGTTCGTACATAAACATTTGCTATGGTTGGCGCCAGATACTTGCATTACTTCCCACTGGGCCTTGTGAGGCAGGTGCTGTGGTTTCCCATTTCATAGGACAGAAAGCTTAGGTCATGCCTTCAAGGAGCCAGAGTTAGAGCTCTTGAGTCTCACCAGCCGGCTTCCCGGGGCTACCATCTACGTGGGATGCCCCCTGCCTCCTAGCACACCTCCCTGCACCCTGCCTCATCTTCCTGGCATGTTCTGTGACCTGCAGCCCCCCGAGAAAACCTCTCCTGGCCCCGCAGCTGGCTCTGCTCACTCTGCTGTGACCTGCTGCTCTAGCCTGACCTGCAGAACCCCCAGGCTCACTGATCTGAGGTTGCGTCTGTCTGCTCCTCCCAGACCATAGTCCTCAAGGACAGGGGTCTACTTTCGATGCATCTCTGCACCCCCACACCCAGCACAGGGCCCGGCACAGAGTAAGCAAATGTGAAGGTTTGCAGAAGGAAAGGAGGGAGGAAGGACTTCCTTCCTTCCAGGAAGGACTCATGCTCTTTCATCCATCCCACGGGTTTTGTCAGAGTCAAGGTCAGGAGACAGAGCCCCGTGCCCCAAGGTTTTACCAAATATGATCCCCTTCCCCCTCTCGTAGCCACTGCCCCTTCCCCTTTTTTCCAGTCCCCCTCTCCCAGGGGCTGGTACCCACCCTCACTGCCAGGGGCAGCAGGCCTGCCACACCGCCCACAGCTCCCAGGAACAGCCCTATCAACCTCACTTCCATGAGGGCCCGGGACTCACGAAGGGCTCCCTCACTGCCACTTGCCTTGAACAGGTGACAAAGCCGCGACCACAGACCAGTTGGGGGTGGGGGAGGGGTTGGAGGCCAGCCTTGCCTAGACCTGCAGAGCACCTGAGAAAGCGGCACCTCCTCTGTCAGGGCCACCCTCTTGCTCACTGGGGGCCCTCCTGGTCCACGTTCCCTCTCCAAAGTGGGTAGGGGGCCGGGGAGACTCCCGGTGTTTGTCAGCCAGAGTACTGTAGTTGGGAAGGATTGCGTTTCCATGGATACAAGCCATGGGAGCTGCTGGGAGATGGGGCCATGGTGTACACAGACACAGATCCGCACGGATCTGCAAGAAAAATAGCAACAGATTTGCTGAGTCATTGGCCCCACATATTTATAGTCTCTGGCAAAGGCAGACCTGCCTATCAGAGGCTAATAATACTGCAGCAGCGTGTTAATTGCAAAGAGGGAGTCTTCGAGCATCCATTCAGACACCCGAGACCGCTCCTTGAATAAAGAGTGGGGCCCTCGCAATGAGAGCTGGCATGTGTGCGTGTTAAGGAGTGTGAGTGTGTGTGTGTGTGTGTGTGTGTGTGTGCGCGCGCAGGTATGTGGAACTCGGCTCTGGCAGACTAAGAAAGCTCAAGTATCACATCAACAAGGCTGAATCCACCCCACGGCAGTGTTACAAAGCAGTCTTCAATCACATAGAGATGTCTAGGACTCAGCCCACATGAAAAGGTGGACAGGAGAGGGGAGGAGGCTGGTGGCTATCTGTCTCTCAGGGAAGGAGGACAGGAGGCTGGTGTGCTGCCTGGGACCTTCGTCCCACAACCTAAGGGGCAACCATGGTCTTCTGGCTCCAGGTAGTCAGGTAGTTAAAAGAAAGGGAAAACACAGCCCCTGCTTTCTGGGAGGTCAGCCCAGTGGGCCACACAGGGGCCCTAATTTGGGAAGCAGAGTCAAAGACAATGGGTGCCAGGAGCGTGGGTGCCATCTTGAATAAACACCAAAGGGCCAAACTCAACCCCAGAGGAGTCTCTACATCGTTGCCCCAGGGAGCCGGCAAACCCATCTCGCTCTGAGTCAGGCAAGTTGATTGTCTCCTACAACTCCCCTCAGGACCACGTGGCCCTGTCCCTAAAGCACTCCCTGCAGCAGCATTAGTTATAAACGTAACATGTTCCTGCCCACCGCCTCTGCCACTCTGGGACCCCCACAGGGACTGGAGCCATACATTCCCAGCACCTGGCAGAGAAGCCCTCAGTGGAAACTTACGGTCAAGAAAAGAAATTCCTCTGCTTCCTTGAAAGCAGTTCTCAGGTCCCCCTGGGTCTTCTGAACTCCAAGTCACATACTCCCCTGGCATGGTTCCAGTCTCCTCCTTGGCTCCTCTGTGGGTGCGCTCCTTCTGAACTGCACTCCTACAGGATGCAGAGAGCAGAGGATGGGGCCCCGAAGGGATCCCGGCATCACTGACCCCTCATCCCAACCTATGGCCCTTACGGCCCCCGTCAGCGCTAAGACAGGAATTAGTGGCTCCACATTCCCCTTTGCTTCAGCTGAAACACAGCTCCCTGGCCTCTCCCCTTCGCTCAGTCTAAGAGGACAGAAGCCATACTCTCCCTCCAGAAGCCTGACAGCAGAGGGGTGGTGGCCTCCACAGACCCACAGAGGACTAGCCGAGCAGGGCTGTTCAGGGAGGAAGGTATGAAGTTCACCGCTGGGCCTCAATCCTCCCACTGCAAACCCCCAAACGGCACAACACAGTCGTTCGTGACTGAGTTCCCAGTATTCTAAGGAAGAGAGGCAGAAGAGGAGGGAGGGGGAAGGGGGAGGGAAGAGAGGGCCATTCTTTCAGTTCTCATTTCTCTTCAAGAGACTCTGGTTGACTCAAGAGTTATTATTAATAGTAAATTAAATAGTGTGGTTATTCTGAATAATAAAGAGCTCTCCTCTTCCAAGTTTTCGCTGTCCTGTCTCCAGGGAAATACCTGCTGTGGCCTGAGATGTGGCATTCAGCGATGGACACTTGCAGGGCGAAGCTGATGCTCCCAGCATGCTCAGTCATAGGCTCGAGCCCCGCAAGCTTTGAACATGGAACAAGACAGGCTTCAGATGTCCCAGGTGCCCTTCATGATCCCACCCTGGAGCCTGGTCTGTGCTTGCCCAAGGGTGGGAGCCCAGTCGGGGGTATGGCCCGGCTGACAGAAGGTGACCCTGCCAGCCTAGAGCTAGGCGACCTTGGGCAAGTTGGTTCCCTCATCTGTAAAATGGGGATAATAATAGGAAAAAGCTATATACATAAAGGGCTTCTAATTCTGCTGGGCACTTAGCAAGCACGATGCAAAGGTTTGTTAAATCAATGGCACTGCCGGGATGTCTGTAGGGCAGAGCCTGAGACCGGAGACTGCAGGCGGCAAAACCTTTGGGATCGAAACTATGGTTCCTTGCGAAGATCTCAGCAGACTCAGCCCAGGGTGAGGAGTGTTCCAGTGGCTTGATGTCCTGCTCCTCAGTGGGTCTCAGTTTCTCCACCCACCAATGGGGGACGAGAGTGTGTGAGGCAACAGCTGTGCCCAACTTGCTCTGACCTGTAACTTGTAATGTCAGCTGCCGTTAGCTGAGCTCCTATTGTATGTCAGACATGGTGCTGAGTGCTTTACAGTCAGTCACTTCACTTAATCCTCACAACGGCTCTATAGGCGGGCATTGTTCCGCAGATAAAGAAATTGAGGCTCAGAGAGGTTAAGCAATGTGCCCAAGGTCACACAGCTAGCAAGAGTTGAAGCTGGAATTTGAAGCCAGGTCTGCCTGACTCCACTGCCTGACCCAATGCCCTTCAGATCATGTCACCTGATCTCTCATTAGATCCTTATCCAGGGATGTGCTGTGTAACGCAGGATTGCTGGGGTGGGGGAGGGTGGGGGACAAAAGAGAGGGGTAGAAGTGAGTTACCCCTACCCACCCCAGGCTTAATAGCCCTCCATTTGACATCACTTTGTACCCAAAGGCCACCTAGCGGCTGTAGGAAGACAGGGAGTTGAAGATGGATCCTGTCCCGAAGGGGCTGAGGACCCGGGGGGACCAGGGAAAGGAAGGGGTGGAGGCTCAGCTCAGGTTCCAGCTCTGGGCTGTGCAGGGAACCCAGGGGGCCCGTGGCCCATCAAAGCCCCTCCTGCTTGCTCCATCCCATGTATCCCCAGTCATCTGGTCCCTCCTGGGCCCACTTGGCCTCCCCTTCTTGTGTCTCCAATGGCAGCAGCTTTGAGGGGAACACGGTCCCCTGGGGCCCGATGCTGTGCTGTCTTTGTTTATGAGCAGGAAACAAGGCTGACTGCATTTTTAAAAGAGGCTCCAGGGAGCTGCAGCCGCCGTGAGCCTCTCGACACACACAGCTGTTGGAGCGAGGGCAGGGAGCCCTGGGGGTAACAGGTGGGGCAGGGGGCTCAGGGGGCGGGGTGCATTCACAAGTATGAACATTGGCCGTGTTCATGGATGTGTTCCGAGCGTGTCTGACGTAGGGCTGGCAGAGCGACGCTTGTAGGCCAGGCCCTGGGCTGGGAGAGGGACCCTTGCTGGGGCCCCTGGAGACAGATGTACACACAGAACTACCTTCTGCCTGGAAAGTACCAAAGACGTAGTGAACTCGTCGACTGTGGCACCCAGCAGGCTGGGTCAGGAAGGCTCCCTGGAGGGACTAATGAGTCATTCCTGGGGAAGGACATTCCACACAAAGGGAACAGCGTGTGAGAAGGCCCAGAGGCACAGAAGGTGCCAGGTTTGCCACCTGCCAAGATTTCCACGTGCTTAGAGGGTAGAATGTGGAAAAGATGGTGGGCAGAGGGGTGGCATTGGATGAAGGCCAGTTGTAAGGGGCTAGAGAGAGTTGTAAGTGCCTAGAAGCTGGATTTTCTGCTAAAGTCAATAGGGAGCCACTGAAGGGAGTCATTTGATCTGCCTGGCCTTTCAAAGATCATTCTGGAATCAGTTGACACCCCAGATCTCCAGAGCTGCAGCTCAAGTCCCTAGGCATCACAGGGGCCTCCCTGAGATTACGTCCTGGATTAGCAGGGCGGGGAGGGGGCAAAGCATGCTCACAGCCCTGGGACTCAGAGAACAATACAGAGTTGGGCAATAGATCTCTGCCTCATTCCACAGACAGCTATGTTAGAAATGTGGTGGGGTGAAGATGATGACGTATCAGAAAAATCAGTCCGTGTAATTAATCACGTCAATTACCAGAAAGGGAAAAGTTACGTGACAATCTTAACAGAAACCCTAAACATATTTGACAGAACTGAACAACCATTCTGTGAAAACTCTTTCGCAAAATAAAAATAAAAAAACGTTTCCTTGACATAATGAAAAATATCTGTCCTCAACCTACTGTCAACAACATTCTCAGCAATAAAACGCCAACGAGAGGTGTTCAAACTTAAGTCAGAGAGGCACAAAAATGCCTGCTTATTGTCACAATTAGTTGGCATTGTTCTGGAAGTTCTAGCTAATGTAATGGTACATTAAAAATACAAATAAAAAGAGGCATAACATTCAGGAAGGAGAAATTGCTATCATTATTTGTTCATGATATGATTGTTTATCCAGGACACTCCAGAGAATAGACTGAAAAACTAGTAAGAGACTATGAAAGAGGTCAGGGAGATGGCCAGTGTCAATAAATACACTAGCAAAATCCAGTTAGAAAACGTAAGAGAGAAAAGAAAAAAATCCCCAACATGAGGTTTTGTTTTTTTTTAATTCTTGTGTCATTAACATGCAGTGTTATATTCGTTTCAGGTGTACCATACAGCGATTCAACAGTTCCATATATGACTCGGTGCTAATCAACACAAGGATACTCTTTTTTTTTTTAATGTTTTATTTATTTTTTTGAGAGAGAGAGAGACAGCATGAGTAGGGGAGGGTCAGAGAGAGAGGGGGACACAGAGTCCGAAGACAGGCTCCAAGCTCTGAGCTAGCTGTCAGCACAGAGCCTGATGCGGAGCTCAAACCCACAAACCATGAGGTCATGACCTGAGCCTAAGCCAGACTCTCAACCGTCTGAACCACCCAGGCGCCTCAACACAAGGATACTCTTAATCCCCTTCACCTGTTTTACCCATGCAACCCCCACCACTACCACCCAACATGGATTCTTCAGTGATTCCACCAGCCATGGGCAAATGGAGCGATCAATCAGCTCAAGGGCATTCAAAGTTCAAGAATAAGCTCCAAGCACCAGGGACCTGGTTGGGACAAAAGTGAGATGGGACACGTGGAGATGGAGAGAGCAGAGAAAGTAGGCAGAGGAGGGTGTCCTGGAGCACCTATGTGGCTCACAACTGGTGGGCTTGGGCTGGAAGCTGCCCTGTTAGCAGAAGACTTTGGGTCCAATTCCTGGTGCCTCTGGCGGACAGGTCTGGCTGTGAGAGGTCACACTCAGCACCATGCCCTCAGGGAAGGAGCTTTTTAGGCAGGAGACAAGGGGTGGGGCACAGAAAGGGAAGGAGGGCACAGAGTTCTTCTGCAAGCTCTGCCTTTGTGCCTCACTCCTTCCCTCTTCTGCAAGCTCATGGATTAGAATCCACCTCTGAAGCCCAGTCTCAGGAAGAAGATTCTATGGGGTGGGTTTGTCCCCCTGGCTCCTTGGTCTTGTCACCATGGAAACCCTGTGAGGTCACCAGTATCATTAAAATGGGAGGAAAAGTGTTTCTCCGTCTCCCAAAGAGAGCACCCACTTGGCTCTGGTGGCTTCTGTGTTGGAGTGAGGAGGACAGCAGGCAGGGTGCGGGGTCAGACTGCATCCCACCCTCAGGGATGGGTTAACCCCTTGATACCCAGGATGCTGGCTGCTCAGACACACCCCTTCTGCATCCCCAAAAATTTTCAGGAGTCCTTGCCCAGAAAGAAAGAATCCTGCAGCTTTGTGCATGAGTCAAAGCAGGCTCCATGCTACCCCCAGAGAAGTGCAAAAGGGCTCTTCCCAGGCAATGCTACCAAGGAAATGCTCAACTGTCAGACTTAGGGTTGAGGGGGACCACTATGGGAGAAGAGAGGGGAAGCCAGACCACTGTTCTAGACATTTCTGCCCCACTCAGCCAAAGGTGAGAGTGGGGATTGCTGGTTGGGGCTGACAGGGTAATGGCGGGGGTCAGGGGCCCTCTCTGCCTGTGGCTTGGTGCCATGGACCCTTAGCCCTTCTTCCCGCATTCTCCAGCAGACCTTGGATGCTCGCTGGCACAAGAGAGGGCCCAGTCTACGCGCTGCTCCCCTCTGAGGTCAGCAGTGGGGCCGACGGCTCAGCTGCTCATACTCTCCACCTCTGTTCTGCAGGCGACTCAGCTCTGGCCCGTCTTCCTCCCAAGATCCCCCAAAGTCTCTCTGCGGGCCTCCTGGAGCCCAAATTCCTCTTGCCACTTTCAAGGCCCTGCCCAGCACCCACCGCCATGAAATTTCTCCCAGACCATCCTGCCGGCCAGTGGATCTCCTCCCTTTTTTTCGCGCTAGACTCAGGCTGCTTCTTTTAATCATACTGTTCCCCGAGCCTGACAAAACCTCTCCCTCCCATGGTGTCTGTGTACTCCTATATTACATTCTTATCATCACTTGTGCCATTTCCACAACAGCCCCACATCACCGCAGGGACATCACCAACCTTCCGCTACCACTGTCACCACTGCCACCACCGCCACCACCTTGATCGCCTTCTCACTGTCAGTGCTCCCCTGCACCATCTCCATCACAATGCTGCACTCCCTCTCACCTCCACCTCACCTCCACCATTACCTGTCACCATCCATGTCCTCACTACATGGCCACTCATCATTACCAGCACTAGGCTGCACTCGTGACTATCACCACCCTTTGAAGGGACTTAATATCTTCTTTCCTAAAATCAGTGGTTCAATCAATCAGTCAATTTCACAAGCAGAAGACATGGACATTCTCCAAAGAGGACATCCAGATGGCCAACAGACACATGAAACGATGCTCAGCTCCCTCATCATCAAGGAAATACAAATCAAACCCACACTGAGATATCACCTCACGTCAGTCAGAGTGGCTAAAATGAGCAAATCAGGAGACTCTAGATGCTGGCGAGGATGTGGAGAAACGGGCACCCTCCTACACTGTTGGTGGGAATAAAAACTGGTGCAGCCCCTCTGGAAAAAAGAGTGGAGGTTCCTCAAAAAAATAACAATAGAACTCCACTATGACCCAGCAATAGCACTGCTAGGAATTTACCCAAGGGATACAGAAATGCTGATGCATAGGGGCACATGCACCCCAATGTTCATAGCAGCACTCTCAACAATAGCCAAAACATGGAAAGAGCCTAAGTGTCCATCAACGGACGAATGGATCAAGAAGATGTGGTTTATCTATACAATGGAATACTACATGGCAATGAGAAAGGATGAAATCTGGCCATTTGTAGCAACGTGGATGGAACTCAAGGGTGTTATGCTGAGCGAAATAAATCATGCAGAGAAAGACAGATACTATGTGTTTTCACTCATATGTGGAAAAGGAGAAACATAACAGGACCACAGGAGAGGGGAAGGGGAGAAAAATAGTTAAAGAGAGGGAGGGAGGCAAACCATAAGAGACTCTTAAATACTGAGAACAAACTGAGGGTTGATGAGGGGTGGGGGAGAAGGGAAGGAGGGTGATGGGCATGGAGGAGGGTACTTGTTGGGATGAGCACTGGGTCTTCTATGGAAACCAAGTTGACAATAAACCATAATAAAAAAAAATCAGAAGATTTCAGATCTCTGATCCATGGAGGCCATGGAAGAATCCATACAGGGAGGGGTGGCCGGGTCGCATGGCCCCTCATCCTTGCTCCCTGGGTCTAATTGCTCACTGGTTGCTATTGTTGTCACCAAAGTGGGCATGGGGACTCTTTCTGTAGCACCTGAGGGCACAGCAGAGACACAGCTAGAACACTGAGAGTAAGGGGGCCGTACTATGAGCTGCCGCAGAGCATAGAAACCAGCACAAACTTTCTGAAGAGTTGTTCAGTGATACGACAAAAGCCCTTAGAAAGTGCATTCTCAGAAATTTTACTTCTAAGAACCCAATCTAAGGAAATAATTAGATAAATGTGCAAGAATGATGTGTGGGTGTTATAATAGCAAAAACTGGAAACAGTCTAAATGCAAAAAAAAAAAGATGGTTTTTAAAAAACCACGTGGATTAATATGCAGCCATTAAAACAGAAAATATAGATTTATCCCAGGATGTAAAAATATGCTGATGCTGCATTGTTCATAAACAAAAGCAGGTTTGATATCAGCATTTGTAGAATAACCCCTATTTCTAAAAAATATAAATGTGTTCATGAAACAAGGTGAAAATAGTTTATCTTCACAGTCGGCACCAAAATTCTTCTTAGACAGGAAACTGTCTTTGCTTAGAGAGAAAAAAATAGCTTGGTCAACTGTTTAATCAGATGACGGTAGCAAACCACTCAGCATGAGACAAGGAGAGGAAGTCATTGGGCTCCTAAGGAAGATGGCAGAGAGAGGGACAGTGATCAGAGAAGGGAGAGAGGGCAGTTGGCCTGGAGGAAATGGGGCACATGTGCCAGTAAAATTCCCTGGTGGTGTGGGGGCAGAATGGAAGACCTTTAGGAGCTGGGGTCCCTGGCCTTTGCTCACAAAGCTGCTTATGGGCTACTTCCTTTTCCCTCCCACATCGAATATGTAGTCAATTTCCAAGCTTTCCATTCATTCAGAATGGACTTGGACAGGGGCCAAGTTTCAGGACTGGTCCACCCCAAAATGGCTGTTCCTGCTGGGGTATATTATGGGATAATACACGTAGGATTTAGTTTTGTTTATTTGTATTTTCTGATTTTCTAAAATAAACATTAAAGAAAAAATGTAAATTTCAGGAACCACGCATTGGGAATACACCAGAGAGTCGGGAACTAGATCAGCAGAGTTTAAAAGAATGGCCGAACCCCACCACCACCACCGCCACCACAGACCCCTGAAGTGTTTGTACATTGTGGGCACAGTCTTGACACACCTCCCGCCCCCACCCAGGATCATCCATCCAGATGTCCAGTACCTTGGTCATGAGAGTAATGTTCTGGGGAGATACAAGGAATTCCCAACCCGGTGCCTTAATTTAGGTCTGTCTTCTCAGGCTGATATCTGCTCAGAGGACCCACGTCTTCCGGCGCGGTTCACAACAGGAACGGCCCCCTTTCCCAGGGGGTGTCCCACAACCCTCAAGGACTTAGGCATTCACAACATAGTATCTTAAGATAACACCTACAACAATTTCAATAATTACACAAAAGATGCACACACACGCAAAACTGTGTTTTGGCACGTCACCATCACCACCGTACCATCCAGCCTCCTTTTCACACAGGGAGTGTGTCCCCAGCCAGTTCTGCCGCCATTTGGGGTTAGCTTGACGTGGGCGTGGAGGGACACAAAAACAGAGGAACTGGGGGAGGGCTGTTTGGTCCCCATCTCCTGCCGTGTCCCTAATCCGCACGAAACCCCGTGCAGTTCATTCACTTGGTATTCAATGGAATAATGTAGCTGGTAATGAATTTGTTTTGCATTCAGTTGGATAACACTGTTAGTTATGAATTTATAATTTGCAAAGGGATAAGGCTCTTTTTTTCCTTCGAGGCGTCAGAGAAGCTGTTGCTTACCAACTTGTAATTCGCCGCTGCAAATCCATCTGTAAATGACACTGTTGCAAGCTGAAAATCTCTCAGGCACGGGGGATACAGCCTCAGAATTAAATTGTGCGTTTGACAAGAAGCTCGGTTCTGTCCTGCTCTGGCCCTGTCAGCCCCGCCCTTGCTCTTGTGCTCAGGCTCAGCCTCGCCAGCTTGACTTGCCAGTTCGGCCCCCACCACCCTCACCCCCAAGTCGTCCAGGGCCAGCCCCGAGGGGGTGGGGCAGGCTGTACAGACTGGCTCGGCCAGCACAGGTGTAATCCGGGTCTGTGGAATGAACACGGAAGCCCACCCTCCACTCCCCCTAACTCCTTCTGGGTCTTTCTTCCCCCATCATTGTAGACCCCAACCCCCTTAGACGTGTTTCCCACAGATTTGTCAGCAGAGGACAGTGGCTGCACCCAGGGAAGTCCCCCGTCCCCTAACTGGGACTGAGCCCAGACTACAAGAAAAGGGTGGGAGTAGTGGCCCCAGGACCTAAAGGGCAGTGATCCCTAAATGCTCAGCTCATGCAGACTACATGGAGCTGAACTTCTTTGACTCAACCATTTCTAGTCTCTTGTGTTTTATACTTTGGGCCTTTTTTTCCTTTTATGCTTCTCTCCATTACTATTCGCTCATTTATCTTTTTTTTTTTTTTTTTTTTAGTAAAAGTTTCTCTTGAAGACTTAACTTAGGACGCAAGTGAAAAGAAGGCTCAACTCATAGCTGTGCTGAAGGAAGAAACTGGTGCTTGGTAGGAAGGCAGAGTGGGGAAAGAACTCAAAGGCGCATCAGCAGGGAGTCTGCCACACTTGACACGGGCCACGTGCCAAGTGGGAGCCCCAGGGCGCAGCGTAGCCTCTGCTGTGGAGGCTTGAGGCTCTGCCAATGAACGGGCAGTGAGGACAAGGTGAGAGCACTGTTTCAATCTCAGGAGAGTGTGTGTTGTGGGGTGCCACGGCGGAGGCTGTGTGACCTCCAGCAAGTTGCTCAACCACTCTGAACTTCCTCAGTTGTCTGTCAATGTCTGCTGAGCCCTTGCATTGCAGTCCATCAGAGGGATGTGTGTGCAGTCTCACAGGGAATGCAGACCTCACATTATGACAAATAACTGGGGGCATAGTCTGGGGGAGCGTTCTGGAAGGCTTTCCCAAGGATTGAAATTTAAGCCAGGACCTGAAGAATGAATGGAAGCTAGATGGATGGCGACGGAGGCAGAGTGCCCCCGGGCAGAGGGAAATGCATGTGCCACACTGTAGAGGCAGGCCAGGTGCATCCGCGGCACCGAAGGAAGGTCAGTGTGGCCAGTGTGCGGGACTAATAAGAAGTGAGGAGAGAGAGCAGCTGAGAGAGCTCCCGGGGCCGGACCACCCAGGGGCTCGTGGGCGCCCTGCAAACTGAGGATTTCAGGGACATGTGAAACACGTGACGATTTTAAGCAGGGGGATGATACATCCGACTCAGAGTTTTTTGAGATCCTTTTGGCACTGTGGGGCTAATGCCTTGGAAGGCCCAGTGAGCACGTGGTAGGGGGTGGATTTCATTGTCTGGTGGAGAGATGACGGTGTCGGAGACAAAGGGGGGTGGCAGCAGAGAATGGAGACAGGGGAAATATGCAGGAGGCAGAATGAGCAGAGGTGGATTTGATGTGGGGGGTGAGGAGAAGAAGGTACAAAAGATTCCCAGAGTTTCTGTAAGAGCCGCAGAGATACGGGATGAGGGCTGTGCAGCGGTGGGGGCGGGGGGAGGGGGGGCTTGTTTCAGAAATACCCAGAGTTTGGTTTTGAATTCAAGCTCCCCAGGAGGGAGTCTGGAACCTGGGGGGAATCCGGGCTGGAGATGTGGTTTGGGGGTGAGGAGCCGTGTAGGTGGCATCGGCAAGCACTAGACGGGTGGGGGTGGGGGTGGGGGTGGGGGGCAGGACGGAGGGGGCAGGATTAGGGCTGAGGATGAACAGGATGACGTAAGTCTGAGCCTGGAGCAAGTCCGGCATTCTGACAGGGGCAGGGTGGAAAGCCGGCCGGGGAAGCTGAGAGCCAGCGGTGAATACTCAGCGAGCAGAAATCCGGGAAGCCTTGGCGCCCCTGAAGCTGAGGGCAAAAGAGGGGGCTGACGGAAGAGGTGGTGAACTAACTGAATGCAGTGGGAAGACAAGTCAGATCAGGACTTGGGGTGGGGTGTCTTGGAGGTCACCGGTGACCTTGACATTTAACTAGAGGAGCGGTACAGACAGGTGCTAAGGGAGGGAGAATGAGTGGGAGCTGGGGAAGAAGGGCCCGGGCATCAGGACAGCTCTGGGGGTAAGTCTGGCTGTGGAGAGAGGAAAGTCGGGCCAGTGCTTGGAGAGGGAAGTGGGATCTTTCTTACTTTTATGATAGGAACATTTAGAAAGCAGGTTTAAATGCTGATGGACAGAAACCAGGAGAAGGGGGGGCGGGGGCGCACGGTGATTTCACTAACAGGAGAGCAGAGAGCGAGGGGTAGTGGACAGCATAAGACACCCCAGAAGACAGAAGGAGGTGATAACGACACAGTTTGCTCATGCTGGCAGCAGACTAATGCTGTTAGCAGGGTTTGGGTGTCGGAGGTTCAGGAGAGGGGTGTGAAGTCTCAGAATGTGCACGGGGTGTAGGGGGGGACCGGGAGATATGAGCCCTGTTCCTTCCCTCCAGCTTTTCCCGTCTCAGGTCCCCTTAAAGATATTTTGTTTAATAAAGATGTAAGACAAATAAGCATTGTAGGGATTGCATATTCAGAAAACATGGTGTGGGAAGTCACTACCGCAGACACTGCTGGCCATCGAGGACCCGGAGGTGCCTGCTCTCCAGCAGCTCGTGGTCCGGTGGGGGAGGGTCAGACTCACAATGCCAGTGTAACGTGGCAAGTGCCACACTTGTGGCGGACAAGGGCTCCGGGGTGGTGCAGAGGAGGGACCCCACGCACCGGGAGAACATGTCAGGAGGTCCTGGCGGTTGGTCTCCAGGAGAAGGAGAAGAAGGGGAGCGTTCCAGGCAAAGAGGAGAGCAGGTGTATAGAGGGTGGTAGAGTGAGGAGCTGCGGTAGCTCCCCCTGGCAGGGAGCAAGACGCAACTGAGAAAAGGTTGCGGAGACAGACACGGGCCAGCTCCTGAAAAGAGCAGAATGTCAAACTAAGGAGGCCGATTTCCCCTGTAGGAATGGGGGAGCCATGGAGGGTTATAAACAGGTAGATCAGAAAGCTGATACCAGCAACAGTGGGCTCCACAGAATAAGGCTGAAAGTTGGCAGATCCATTAGTTGGCCATCAGCGAATGCAGAGGCTGGTGGCTCCAGGACACGGCCTGGTCATCAACAGAGAGACGAACCCTGTCTACACAATTTTGGGAGGGTGGAATGAACAGGACTTAGTGCCCAATTGGATGTGGGGAAGCAAGAGTCTAGGGTGATCACAAATTCTAGCTTGTGCGGAAGGCTGGAGGGTGGCCCTCTCTGAGACGGGGGAGTTAAAGGGGATGCATTGGGGGGGCAGAGAGACAATGGGTTCAGACTTGGACACACTGAGTTCGAGGTGCCTGCATGACATCCTCATGGGAATATCCAGCAGGCAGATGGCAATACGGTCTGAAGTTTTAGAATGGTCTCTTCTGGAAATAGCAAATTAGAAGTCAAGAACTTTTAGGGAGTGTGGAAGACTTCCCTTGGAGAAGGTGTATGGAGTGAGAAGAGAGTTCTAGTGAGAATCCCCACGGATCACCAACATTCCAGGGAGCAGAGGAAGAAGAATCCTTGAAGCCAACCGAGAAGTAGCACTCAGAGAGGCAGGAAGAGAACCAGGAGAAAATGAGCTATGATGCTATAGAGGAGAGGGTGCACTGGCTTATCAGGGTCAGGACCACAAGCAATCTCCTTGGATGGGGGAGAAAAAGTGTCTGCTGGTCTTAGCAAGCACAAGGTCTTGCTCAGTGAGGGTGATTTCAACAATGCAATGACAGCTGAAACAAGGCTATAAGGTTTAAGGAATGATAGGAAGTGACGAATAAGAGGCAAACGGTGTACAAAAATCTTGTGAAAACCTTGCCTTGGCTAGGGAGATTACAGCGAGCAGGAAGATGACAGAAATGTCCTGAGACATGGCCTCCTCAATAGGCGCCCCACCACCGTCCAGCTACAGAAAAATACACCATCGCCTCCTCATTCCGAAATGGCCTTTCATGGGAGTTTCAGATACAGGCACCTCTTTACCTGGAGACTTTCTCATGGGAAGTTTGCCTATCACAGCATCCATGGATCTTACCTGTGGGTTCAGAAATTTCCCTAGGCTGCAAATATCGATAACAATAGCTAATATTTACCTCCTAAGCCTTGTGCTGAACATATTACATGGCTTTAGTCCTCAAGATATCTATCAAGTATCTTGATATCTACCAAGAACGAGGGGAAACTGAGGCTTGGGAAGATTTAGCAAGTCACATGGTTAACAGAAAAGCCATCATACAGGCCTTCCAACTTCACTGCCTAAGTGCGAGCTTCTCCATTGTCTGTTTTCCCCAAATATGCTCTCTCTGGCTCTGGCACTGCCTCCTTGGTGCCAGGACCCACGCCTTCTGAGAATTCAGCCCGCAGATTAAATCCTGGTTTCCTCCTAACCTGCATGCCAGCCCCAGTCCTATGCTATCAGTCACAGTGGATTGCAGGCTAATAAAAACATTTACCATTTTTCTAGCTCTTGCCTCCCATGCTCCCACCTGGGGCACAATGCTTGGTGCTTCCTATTCTTATCTCATTCCATCCTCAAGGCAACCCTCGGTGGTCTCTATGACTTTGACCATTTTGCAGATAAGGAACCTCAAGTTCAGAGAGGGTAAGTAACTTACCCAAGATGACACAGCTAGTAAATGGCAGAACTGGAACCGAAACCCAAGTCTGCCTAATGCAATAACTTTCCAAATACCCACTCTTCCCTCCATGGCCACACAGCAGCAGTTCCCAAGCCTCAGGCTTCAGGATCTCTGACATCCCACCCTACCCGGGAATCCAATTACTTAGTCATCAGTTTGTCAGTATTCCCTGAGTGTGTTTGTCAGACTCCTATTGGTTGTATGAGACAAAAACCCAATGAGACCCATTGGAACAATAAAGGAATTTATTGGCTCTTAGAGATGGGTAGGATGTAGCTGCGGCTCCCAGGACGGAAAGAAAGGCTGCCAGGCCATAAAAGCCAAGACTGAGACTCAGTGCCACCAGCGTGCTCTCTAAACTCCTCCCCCCTCTGTTGCCTGGCTTGGCTCCTCCAGTTAGTGGGAGACTTGGCTGTCAGCAACTTTTGCATCCTGGTAGAAAGAAGGCTTCCCTCCCCCAGCATCTACATATCAATCTCAGGGAAGAGTTTGATTGGTTCTGCTTGGGTAGTGTGCCCACCCCTTGGGCCAATCACTGGTGCTAGAGGATGAGGTTCTTTGATTCCTGCAGCCCTCCTGCTGGCGATGGGGTAGGATAAGTGGGAGTAGAGGGCTCCGCAATGGACAACCCACGAGGCTTATGTGATAACAGAGGGGAGTTTCCCAAAGAAGGGGATGTCGGAAGTCGAATGATGGAAATCGGACTGCAGAGGTAAAATTCACTGTCAGAGTCCACTACACTGGTCCATGTGAGAGACGGGGGCAGACACGACACAGACACCATCTTGGGGAGGTCATAGCCTCACAAAGAAATAAGGCTTACAACACAAAGCCGTTAGTAAGAGCTGATAGCCACTACCATCCATGGAGTACCTTGTGCCAGGCATTGGGCCAAGTACTTCCACATGCATTATTTTATTCCAAGCTCACAATGACCCTGGAAAGTAGGTACCATTATCATCCCTATTTTTCTGAGTGAAAGAGACATTAGAAAACAACTTCTTTTTCCCTTTTTGGCAAGGCAGCCAATATAGGGAAAAATAAAAATGTTTATGGGCTCCTTATCCTCGCTCAGAGAGGTTAAGTGACTTGCCCAAGGTCACACAGCCAGCACATTAAATGAACATCCTGGGGAACATTTGGTTAAGGGCCAAAAGAGTGCTTCCGTTTTTCTCTGCCAGCTAAGGACTAGGGAAGGCTGTCTGGAGATGGCAGGAGCATGGAATGTGGATCTAAGTGGAAATCTGAAGGATGGGATAGGCGGCCAGGAAGGCTGAGGGGAAGAGAGGATGGGTTAATCTCTATACTCTAAGGAAGGCAAGCCTGAGCACCACCCAGAACCTAGTTATTCCCTCTCCCCTGTGGCAGCCCTTTGGAGATTTATAACCAGAAACACCTTCTAAGAATTCTCATCTTTAGCCTGCTCTGGCCAGCTTACCCCTTCTTCACAGGACATTTACACCTGTCCCCACCCCCTCCATCCTGGCTGCCCTCCTGGAGATGCACCAGTGGATTGAGGTCCTAGATATTTGATCCCCATAGGTGACAGAAGAAATGTCATCTCCCTTTTTCTATGCAACTCACTTCTGTTAATGAGACCCAAGATCAATTAGGATTTAAGCAGTCACATCTTATCCTCTGAAACCAAGCTCACTGTCTCCTAATGCTGCCGGTTCAAACACATCTCCCCCATCCTGGACATGGGCAGATGGACCTCAGGCTAGAGAAACTTGTTCTATTTCCTCAGGCTCAGCCCCTTTTTGATCTCGGCTCACCTTAGCATCATAGCTTCTCTGCAAACGGTTGGTGGGATCATATATGATTCCACTTCTATGAGGTACCTAGGGTAGTCACACTCATAGACACAAAAAATAGAACGGTGGTGGCCGGGGGCTGGGGGGGGGGGGGGGGGGGGAACGAAGAATGGTAGTTATTGTTTACTGGATTCAGAGTTTCAGTTTTTTGAGATGAAAAGAGTTCTGCAGACGGATGGTGGTAATCATGGCACAACATTGTGAATGTGCTTAATGCTACCTAACTGCACACTTAAAAATGGTTAAGATGGTAAATTTCATGTGTATTTTACCACAATTTTAACATGATAATTGGTGGGCCCTCTTGTTTCCCGATGTCCCCAGGAGATAATCTCCCCCACCCCAGGCAGCTGGACTCCCACCCTCGCCGCTTCTGGAAGACCCAGTGTCTTGCAGAAGACCCCTGTGCACACACCTCTGAGACAGCTTGGAGAACATGTGAAACCATAACACTTCGCTGTCCCTGGAATTCGGTCTCCCTGTGGGCCAGCCTCAAAATGACCATCCAACCCCATCTCTCTTGATCCTTCCTCCACCTCTAGTTCAAGATCCCTACTTCCCTGTCATCTGAACTTTAGACAGTGTCACCTAGACTCGCTTCTATTCCTCACTAACCTGTCAGCACCCAGTGCCCAACAATATGGCTCCTGCTGCCTTCCTTCTCCTCCCTTCCCCCCAAAACCTGTCCCTGCCACATCACCACTGGCCTCCTAAGTCCCAAGGCCAGTGGGCACTTTCCATGCCTTCCCTCCTGGCAGCCCTCCACAGCCTCTGACATGGCTGAGCATGCCTTCCTCCAAACCCTGTCCCCCCACGCCTTGAAGACACCCTGCACTCATTCTTCTCCTTCCTCCCTGACTGTTCCTGTTCCGTCTCACCCAGGGACTCTTTTCCAAAGCTCCAGCCTGGACCTGCTGCTTTTCGTACTAGTCTACACAGTTTTCCTGTTTAATCTCATCCCCTCAAATAATGATTCAATTTAAAACAAAACAAAACAGGGGCGCCTGGGTGACTTAGTCGGCTAAGCGTCCGACTTCGGCTCAGGTCATGATCTCACGGTTCGTAGGTTCAAGCCCCACATTGGGCTCTGTGCTGACAGCCAGCTCAGAGCCTGGAGCCTGCTACAGATTCTATGTCTCCCTCTCTCTCTGACCCTCCCCTGCTCACGCTGTCTCTCTCTCTCTCTCTCTCTCTCAGAAATAAATAAAACATTTAAAAATAAATAAGTAAAACAAAACAAAACAAAACTCTCAAAGCCAGGCATAGATCCATATAGTCCACTGTCTTCAGGTTATCTCCACCTGCCCCAAACTGGACTCCTCGTCTTCACCCCAAACCTGTTCCTCCTGTGTTCTCTGACAAAGCTGGCAGCACAACCATCTACCAAGGCTCAAAGAAGCCATAAACTAGAAGCTAGAAACCATAAGCTGTAAGAGGCATCGTGGACTCTCTCTCTCTCTCTCTCTAAGTTCAGCCAGTCTCTAAGTCCTGTTCTAGTCTCCTAAAAACATTTTTTTTTCAAAGTATCCCCTCCTCTCCATCTCTGCTCCCACTCGGGCCCCTCCTCTCTTAGCTAGATTCTTGCAACAGCCTCCTAACTGGTGTCTTCCCTGTGACCCAGCTCAGCTCCCCCATCCACAGTGCCACAGAGGGGTCTCCTGAGAAGGCAAGCAGGACCCGGCTCCTCCCGGACATCCTCCTCCTCTCTGCCCCGGGAGAAAATCCCAGCGCCTAATTGTGGCTTGCACCTCTCTCCAGGATCTGGTCTTCCTCTAATCCACTGTCCACAGAGCTGTCAAATAGGTATCTCTAAAGGGCACACGTGGCTCAAACTCCCCCTCTCTTCACGGCTGCGTCTGAGCCTCGGCTCTAACCCTCCTCCCTGCCTGCCTCCCCACCTCCTCCACACTGACAGTCACCTGGGTAACTCCTACTTCTTCCAGATGCAGCTCAGGGGTTGCCTCCCCAGAGGGCCTGCCAGCCTCTGACCTGGGTTGCTCCCCGCCCTCCCCACTCCTTTACCATCTCTTCTAGAACTTGCATTTGTCCTGCATTTACCATCTCTCAGCTTACTCGGGAGTGTCCGTACTCCCCCAGGAGCGGTGGGCTTTCCTAAAATGCTGCCTGTCCTTCCTGAGCCCCCAGAGTCTAGCATGGGGTCTGGCACACAGAAAGTGCTGAATGAATGTTGAGTAAATGGAATCGTAACTGAAGAAATGATCGGTGTCTAACGCATACCTGTCACCCGGAGCCTCCAACTCCCAAATGTGCCTCGCCCAGAGCTTGGCACACAGTAGGCGCTCAGTAAAGGTTGTCTGCATTCCATTTTCTGACTTAATCTGCCTCAACGCAAGGCCTGGGGTAGGCTGAGATACGATAAGGAGAAAAGGGAGGGTCTGGGTGCGGGAAACTTTAGCCAAAAGAGACGCTTGGGGTGCACCGCAGTGGGGGGAAGGGGCAGCAGGGTTGCCTGGAAAGGCGGGAAGAGCTAAGTGCCCCGCCCGCTGCCCTTCCGCGCCCCGAGGTCGGGCAGAGAGTCCCGCCGGGCTAGTCCGCCTCAGCCCGGAGAGCGCAGGACCCTCGCGGTCACCCGGGTGCTGAGAACCCCCGGCTCGCGCGCTCGGCGCTCGGCGCTGGGCGGCGTGTGTGTCGCTTTAAAAGCTCCCTCCCAGCGCGCAGGGCCGGCCCCTTCCCTGACAGCGCCGAGCGAGCGGCGCCGCGCGAGCCGGGCGGCCTTGGAGGGAGCCAGCTCCCGCCCGGGCGGCCAGTCCGGCGGGGGGCGGCGGGGCGGGCCGGGGGCGGCCGGGGCGCGGGCGGCGCGGCGGCGCGGCGCTCGGGAAGCGGGCCCAGGCCCCGCGGAGCCCGGCGGGGCAGGGCGGGGCGAGGCGGCAGAGGGAGGCCCAGCCTCGACCCCGCGCCCGTCTGCCCCACCGGCGGCGCCCGGGCGCCCAGGGGCTGGCCAGGCGGCGAGCCGAGTGGGAGAGGGCGGGGGACGGCGGGAGCCGAGCGGAGGCTGCGAGCCCCGAGCGCCCCGGCCCGGCCGGGCCCGCCGCGCGCCCCCTCCCCTCCCCTGCCTGCGCCTCGCCTCCTCCTCTCGCTCTCCTCGCCTCCTCTGCTCCGCCCGGCGCCGCTACCGCCCGCGCCCGGGCCGCCGAACCCAGCCGGGCCGGGCCCCCTGCCTCGCGCGCTCTCGGCCGGGCCGGGCCGGGGACCGGGTCCCCGCGGCCGCCACCGCCCCTCCCCCCCGTGGCCCGGCGCCTTCCGGACCTTTCCGACCGCGGACTGAGCGGTGGGAGCGTTCTCGCCTCCCCCCCGCGGGCAGCCGGGCCGGGCCGTGCGGACCGTTGCAGCCGCTCCGGGCGCCGCGGGTGCCGGAGCGCGGACCTCCTGGGTCCGGGCTGAGCGCGCCCCGGGCGCCCCGGCGGTGGCCGCTCACGCCGGGCAGGGCGGGCAGACCGCGGCGGAGCCCGGAGCCGGCCGCTCTGGACTGGACAGAACGAATCCCGGACTGTGCGGAGCCCGGGGGATGCCGGGCGTGGGCTGAGGGGATCCCGGCGCCCTCCGAGCCCTCCGACTTTGGCTCACGCTCTGGGACCGGCCCGGCGTTGCTTGGTCGCTCTGCGCCCGGGTCACCTGTGGCCTCGGAGCCACGAGCCCACCGGACCGTCGCTCGTTCCCGCCCCGGAGCCCGGCGGGCGTTGGGGGAGATTTTTCCTGCCCCCCTTCCTTGGAGCACGGAGGCCCCGCCCCCTCCCACCGTCCAGATGTCTCCCGTGGCGGCTCTGAGGACCTCCCTGAGGCCAGGGGCCGAAGGGTCCAGAGAGAGAAGCCCGCCCTAGGGAGCCTTTGAGGGGGCCCCCCAGCATCCTCTTGGGGCTTGGCCCCCGACGCTGCTTGGAAGGAAGGCCGGTGCTCCCACCCTTGGTGAGTCCGGGAGCGGAGCTGGGGTTCCGAGGGAAGGCGGGGCTGGGGAAGGGAGGGTCCGCTGCGAGTGAGGGCACCCTGGGGGCACTGGGAGGGAAGACAGAGGCTGGAGAGGCCCTCTGGCGAACCTGCGGGACCAGGCCTGGCTGGGGGGGGGGGGGGGTGGAGGCACAGGGGATCAGGGATTGCTGGGGCAGGGTGCCCCGTCCCAGGCTGAGGATTTCTGCCTCCAGAGCAGGGGCTCCTTCTTTTCCTTCTAGAGAGGGGGCTGTGCTGGAGACCATCTGCCCCCACCACCCCTCCCCACAAGGAAAAACGTCCCCAGCGACGGAGGGTGCAGGCTGGCGAGAGGAGGGAGGCAGCAGCATTGCCGGCTGGTGCTGCAGCCTGGGAGGGCTGACGCCAGGCTTGCTCTCTCTGCAGGGGGCTGCCCTTCTCCTCTGCCCAGCTCCCTTTTCAGAGCTGCCCACATCTGGAGCCCCCTCCACATCTGGAAGACCCCCGCCACGGTCCCTCTGCAGGTGTCAGTTGCATCCGGAGACCTCCGCCTTTGCAACTGCCTAGGAGTTGTGAGGGATGACTGCTGCCTTCCCCCATCCCAAGGGCATCTCCTACCCTTAGTCCCTGCAGCGTCATCCCCCTGCCTCTGTGCCCAGGCTGGGCCAGAGATAAGCTCAGCACACGTTTAGGCACTTCAAGTCCTGGAGGCCACTCCTGAGACCCGAGGGCCCTCCCCCTGCTCTCCTGTGTCCTCACTTTGACCCCCCTCTGTCAGACTCTGTCTTCCTCTGGGTGTCCCATTCCCCACCCAGAGGCAGAGGAGGCGGGGTGGCAGGGGGCAGGGGCTGGGTGAGGGCCACCCAGGGCCAGGGTGGGCTGGGGGGCCGTTAAGATGTGGAGCTCTGCCTGGCCGAGGGGGGCTCCGTGGAGGCAGACGCAGCGTGTGCCCAGCTGGGGGGAATATGGGCAGGCCTGCAGCCACGTGGTAAAGGATGAACATTCGGGGCACCCCGGACCTCGGGCAGCCCAGTGACGACCCCAGCAGCGGTGGCCAGCGGGAGCGGATTCGGCAGCGGATGAAGATGGTCATCGGGCAGCTCGAGGGCATCCTGCAAGAGCTCAAGGAGGTGGCCAAGGAGCTGAGGGAGGTGAGTGAGGGGCCAGACAGACCCCAGGCCGGTTTTCCTGGGCCCGGCACCAGAACATGCTCATATGTGTTTAAGTGTGTATATGTACTCAAAGCTGTGTGCACATGTGTCACTTTGCTGGCGACTTCCTTTATTCTCCTCTCCCCAAATCCGCTTTGCTAGAAATCTCACCATTCGCCAAGACTGGAGGGGCCTCCGGGTTGCGGAGTTGGCTTGGGCAGCACGTTGTAGGCTCGCGGTTCTGTGGTTAGCGCTCCAGGCTGCCAAGGTGACAAATATAGACTAAATCCCACCGTAGCCTCTTAATGGGAGACACTCTTCTGGGGCCCAAGCTGGCTTTAGACCCTGCCATCTGCTTCTCAGACTCTGACCTACTCAGAAGGGGCTCTGGCCCTACTGAGAAGCTCTGAGTGTTCTCTACAAGTCACACAGATACTCAGAACCCTTGAACCAGGAAAATGTTAAAGCCATCTGCCCTGAGGTAGATTGTGTCTGGGAGCCGTTGGTGGGTACCGGAGCTCCTGGGTACCTTGGCAGGGGCAGGAATCTCACCTAGAGGCGTGCATCCCCGTCTACAGTTCTGAATGTTTTTTGCCAAGGCTGAAAAGTCATCCAGAGATGCTGGGATGTGTGTCCCTCTCTGTCTGTCTAAGTGGAGCCCAGTTTAATTACTGCTTCCCACATCGCTGGGGTAATGAGGTACACATGTCCTCAGCCCTGCCCCTTGGGCTGTGTTCGGGCCCAAAATGCATGACCAGCGTTCTGAGCCGCTGGCCTGAATTTGCCCACTGGGTGACGTTAAGCCGGCCAGGTGGGCTTTAGGCAAATTTCAACTCCCTGTAACCAGGGCCCCTGCAGAGACAGCAGAGAAGGTGATTGAATGGGAGTTATAGGTTCATTCTTTCCGCGGCCAGCTGTGTGGGGAAACTGGGGGCTCCGGGAGGATTGAGGAGAGGGGGTGATGGTGGGTAACCACTTCAGCCTGGCCTGAGAGCCAAGGAGCAGGGCGTGTTTGAAGGGGGCTGCGTCCCAAGCAGAGGGCTTGTGGAGAGGCTGGAACACGAACTGAGGTGAGGCAGGGCAGTCCCTCAGCCCAGAATCAGCCTTGTGGTCAAAGCCAGATGCCCCTGAGTGACCCCCAGACTCCTTGGTCCAAAGGACTACACTCCCCTTCATCTCTCTCTACCCCACCTTTTCCAGCTGTTCCCGTGGGCCCGTCAGGGCCGTGGGAACCAGCCAGAGTCTCAGTCTTGCGCAGGGGCATGGGACCTGTGCCCCAATAGGCCCGCCCAGAAAAGAGACAGGTTGGATTCTAAGCCTGGGAGCCACATGGCAGAGCCTACTCTCAACTTTGCATCTTCTAAGATCTGCCGCTCCTGTCCCCCCAAGCATAGTCATCCAAGAGCTTCAAGACCTCTCACAGATCACCCATACCAGCCCGGTCCATTTTCTGTTTGAAGAACCTGAGGCCCAGAGAGGCCTGGGGACTTATCCAAGGTCACACAGCCTACTAGTGGCATAACAAAGCCTAGAACTCAGGTTCCTATTGCCTATTCTGAGGCTGGAGCAGGTGGGCTAGCGGGTGACCTTTTTGCATTTTGACAGGGGCCTTCTAGAGATGACACCTTCTGCTCACGCGGTGATGCTCTGAGGGGGTGCCCTTTTGAGGATGAGGCAGAGAGATCAGAAGCACTAGGATTTATTCGCAGATCTTTTAGAGGTTCCCTGTCTCCCTTCTCAGTATATATACTCACCCAGTCCTGTGTCCTGAACAGCAGAGTCTCAGGGTCACAGGCTGTGGCGCCCAGAGGCCTGAGCCAGGACCGAGGGAGATGAGTTCCCTCCCCCTACACACCCTGTAGGCCATGTGCCTCCACCCAAGACTTTGGCAGGTTGCTATGGCAACCAACATCTACCCTGTATGCCACCGCCTGCCCGCTGCCAATGGCACCCAGCTGGGAGGGGGCAGGCCTCAGAGATCCCCCCCCCCCAACCAGTTCCCAGGCAGGGTCTGGACATGAGGGGATGGGCAGAAGCAGGTGTTGGAAAAAGCAGGTAAGGCTCTGGGAGGCCCAGGCAGCAGAGGAGACACCATAACTGACTTCCTATGGGATGGGATCTGTCAGGAATGGGGTTGCCCAGTGGGGGTACCAGGCAGTGGTTTGGGGTAAAAGGGTTGCAGCCCTCTGTCCCTGGAACTTGTGATCTTGGCTCTTGATCCTGAAAGAGGGCTTATAAATCTGGATCTACCTGGCTCCTCTCTGCCCCTTTGTGTGGCATTTTCCATCAGGGGCATGAGTCGATGCAAGGTCTAGAGGGTGGCAGGCACTTCTTCCCTCATCATACTCCCTGCCCCAGATACCACCAGGTCAGGGCTCAGCAGCTGGGTTCTCATCAGGAGAGCAGAGCACTGAGATGTGAAGATGAGATTAATATGCAAGACTTCCAGGGAGCAGCACAGGATGCTTGACTGAAGGAGCAAGGTCCACTCATCCCCCTCCGCCATCCTCCTCCGCTGACCCCTGCTCCACTTCCCTAGCCTCACACACCACTGATCAAGGCAGACCCTCCTCATCCTCTTGAGCATTCAGCCTGAAATTCATAGAAAGATGGGAGACCATAAAGCACTTCCTCTCGAGGCTCCTGAGCCTCAGTCTGCTCATCTCTGAAATGGGGATGCTAATCATTCACATCTCAGATGGTCTTGCAAGGGTTTATCAAGGACTTGGCATGCGGTAAGGGAGGCTACCACTTACACCCCTAAAGGTTTTGGAGATCCCTCTCCCATACCTCCCTCGCCCTCCCAACCCCCTGCTACAGCCCTGTGACTGGCTACCCAGGTCCTAGGGAGCAAGTTCTGTCCCATGGGTTAGGAAAAACCTTCATGGACTAAGTGAGGTGAAGAAGGGAAACGTGCTTTGAAAGCTGAAAGTGTGCTCCGGAGGGATGTGACTGTCAGTCATTAATTAGCCCTCATCCCTCCTAGGCTCCCCAGTACTCCAGGATGCCAGGCCAGTCCCAGCAGGCCCTCCCAGCTCCTTAAAATTCTGCGAATCTCAGCTTCGATAGAGATGCAGCACAGCCTAGAGGCCAAGAACATGGGCTCTGCAGCCAGAGGTCTCTAGTTCAAATCCAAGCTCCTCCCCTTCCTAGCTGGGTGAGCTTGGGGAAAGTTACTTCACCTTTCTGGGTTTCCATTTTCTGGCAAATGGTGATACTGAATTTCATGCCTCCCCACCAGCCCCAGGGCTGTTGTAAGAATTAAATGTGATACTATGTATAAAGTACTTAGCACAGTGATGGACACAGGATTAGCTCCCCATCTTTTAGATATTATTAAGGAGATATTCTTGGAGTCGCATCAGCTTCTTAGCCCTGATCAGAGTGGTCAGAGCCAGGACCCTGGCCTCCTGGCTGGCACACTTCAGTATCTTTGGCAGGATGGCAGTCCCACCCTCTTCCAGCGAAAGCGGTAGAGAGCGACAGTGATGGGGGGATGGGGTCTCTGATAAGATGCCTTTTGAACAGAGACTCAAAGGAGAGGAAGGTACAAGACAAATGGGTAGCCGGGAGAAGAGCCTTCCAGGCAGTGGGAGCAGCTAGTGCAAAGGTCCTGAGGCGGACGTGTGGATGTGCGCTTGGCATGTTGGGGATCAGCAAGGGAGCCAGGGCAGCTGGAGTGGAGTGAACCGGGAGGAGAAAAGCAGGAGGAAAGTCCAAGAGAGAGCTAGATTACAAACAGCCTTGCAGGGCTTGGTATGAAATTCAGATTAATCCTCAGTGAGAATCCCATGCCTGCTCCAGGAAGCTCCTGCTTGTGTTTCTGGGTGGGAATCTGCCTCCCCACGGGAATCCCTGGTGCTCACCATCTGGGGGACCCCAAGGGCAGGGGTAAGGACCCCTAGATGTTGAGCTTACCTTAAGCAGGTACTTGGCCTCCTCCTCCCCCTCCTCCGCAAGACGTCACTCAGCATGGGGACTCAAAAATGATCCTCGGGGTCACCATCAGTGTCTGTCACATCATCACTGACTCTTGGGTGGGACATAGCTTAGGGGCACAGTTGCCTACCTGGGGTGGCCAGGGAGCGCCCCCCTGCCTGATTTCCATGGGGAACAGGACCGGTGGCAATTGTGCAGGTCTCATCAGCAAGGTGCTGCCTACGAGGTGGCATGGAAAGGCACGGGCCGTACGGCCATGAGATGAATGTGGCCCAGCCAAGAAGCAGCTGGGGCAGGAGAGGCTGGGGACCACGGAGCTGTGCCAAAGTGGGTCAGCGCCATCACCCGCAGCTCAGCAAGAATTGTGCGGATTTGTTCTTCTTCTTATTTTTTTCTTTCCCCTCACCTTCCTTTCCTCCCTTTTCCCTTTCCGTTCTCCTCTGGACAGATTCACGAAGCTCCCTGGCCAATTAGGCCAAATTGAGGGATGAGAGTCATGAATCACAGTCAACTCTCTCCCCCCTCCCCAGCTCCACAGCCCCCCAGGAAGACAATAAATAACATAATCACAGAATTAAAAAATAATCAGTGATCATAAATAATGCAGATCCCCAGTTATGTAACCAGCTGCCTGGGGAACCGGGCGGGAGGGGAGGAGGTAGCTGCTTGTCAAGCGAGGTGAAGGGGCCGGAGGTGAGGGAGATGCCGGCTCTGGGACTCCTGGGCCCTCAGTCCTGGCTCTGGGGCCTTATGTGCTTTTCTTGGAGTGGGGGCTCAGCCTGGGCTGGGGGGGGGGGCAGGGGCGGGTGAGACAGGACCATGGAACTCCTCAGAAAAGAAGCCCCCAGCAGTTTTTATATGACTTCTGTCTCAGCTCATCCACGCATCCAACGGCTGTACTTATGAGGAGTGTGTGAATCCCTGTCCCTAACTAGGGGTGCCCTGGTGGGTGGGACGTTCCCAGTCCCCCACCCCTCATGGGGCTTACTGTCTAGTGGGAAGACACCAATCAGATAACCTATATGTATACAAAATTGCAGCTGTGATAAATATTGGAAAATATTTTAAGGAAAGGTGCCTTGAGGACCTATGACAGGGAGCCTGTCCTCCACGGAGGCTCAGGGAAGACTCCTGATGGAAGTGAGATGGGGCGAATAGCAAGGGAGGGAGTGTTCCAGGTGAGGCCCAGAGGCAGAAGTGGGCTCGCCCCCGAGTGGGTAGAGCTGGGGAGGAAGCTCTCCTGGCAGGGTGGTAGCTGCCTGCTGGAGAGAAAAGGACCTGTGGCCCGAGTTGGTAGGGGCTTGTGTTTGAGATGCTCAGGAGTTCGGGGAGCAGGAAAGTGCTGGAAGCAGAGGGGTGACATGGTCCTGTTGGCTGACAATGAGGCGCCCTGAATACGGTGCGTAGCAGGAGCTGGGCAGGAAGCTGCCAACCGATGGGTGCAGCTGTTCAGGTGAGGTTGCTGGGCCTGTGAGGAGGACAGAGGTTGGGGACACCCTTGGGACAGGGCCTGGACTCCCCAGCAGGTGTGTCACGGCCCCTCAGCCCTGCCTTTCTCGTGTCCCTTCTTCCCCGCTCTAGATTGGCTAACTCTTGTTCTTAAGGTGCCAGGCCCAGGAGTCAGGACCCCTGACTTGGGCTCTCAGCTCTGCCCCTTCCAGTTTCTGGCCCTTAGTGCCCCCCACCCTGCCCCGCCCTGCAGCAAGCACAGTGAGAGGGGTGAAGTCAGCAGCGTCTCCAGTCCTCTGGCTTTGAGGCTCTAGGATTCTGTAATTTTCATGCTGTCATTTCTCTCTCTGTTTTCTCTCTCCCCCTCTTTTTCCTTCTGTATATATAATTATTTCCCCGTACTCCAAGACAATCCTAAATTATATGTAGGCAAAATGATTATTAAATCTCAGAGAGAAATCACAGATTTCAAGGCATCTGAAGCAGAGGGGCAGGTAACGTGGGGCCTGCCTCTCCTCCACCCTCCCCTCTGGCCCCACGAAATGAGGTATAAGGACAGGTGGTGGGGTTTGTGGACGGACCCAGGCCCTGCAGACAGGCTGGGTGCCCTTGGCACATCATTCCTCTGACCCTCACTTATGTCATTCATCAAGTGCCTGCCCCTAATGGTTTGGGCCCAATTTGCCTTTGAATGTCATTACCGTTTGGCTGTTAGAACCTCTTCTGCTCCTGCTCTGTCTGTACTTTAGGGAACGTAGGTGCCACCCATGTGCTGGGATTTGGAATACCCAATATGTCCCATGATTCTGTCACAAGCTATTGAAATGTCTGCATCAGGATGTCGTTCCACTGGTGAAGAACTGACTCCCATCAGCTCTTGGGCCCGGTGCCAGGGGCCCAGTTATATATTAGCACCCATTGGTGCACAGTGGGTATTGATAGTCTTTGTTGTTCTACCTGCTTTCTGTGCATCACGTCATTAATTACAAAAGCCCTATCAAGTAGGTACTACCAGAATTCCCCTTTATGACAACACAGGCACAGAGATGCTGGGTAATTTGGCCAAGGTCACACAGCCAGTCAGCAGTGAGACCTGGGTTGCACCTGGCTAGGCCTGACTCCAGAGTCCAGGTTCTTAAGTGCATGGCTGTGCTGATTCTACAGTTTAAATCACATTCATATCTATTAAGTCCCCATCACCTTGGTGAGGAGAGGATTGTCATCCCACTTTTATAGAGGAGGAAACAGAGATGTGGGGAGAGAAAATCACCAGATGTGGCCGACTTGGGATTTGAACCCAAGCCTCCCCTCTGTCCTGTCCCTCCCCCCACCCAGGATGGACAGAGAAGGGTGGTCTAATGGAGAAGGGAAAGGGCCTGATAGTGAAGGCTGCCTGAGCAGGTGGCCAGCCAGAAGTTCTTGGGTGGGACAGAGCGTGTCCGGGCCTGACAGCTTTAGGGCTTCTGCCCTGTGCACCCTGGGTCTTCCTCACAGGGCAACAGGAGCCCAGCTTCTGGGCCTGGCCTGGCCTCAGCCAACCCTGTGTGGTCACCCCCAGTCATTTCATGACATTTCTATTAGCTGTGTCCCCATGCTGCCGCAGCGGAAGGCTCAGGCTCAACTTGATCAGCAGAGTCTAATTTGAGGGTGTGGCTGCCCCAGAGACTCAGGGCCTCCCCTGGGCCTGGCAGTGCCCTGAGGTGCTATGCCTTCACCAGCTTTAATCCCCAGCCCCGTAGGCCACTGGTCCTCGAAGGATGGCCCTGGATCAGCAGTGCTGCGCCTGAAAGCATGTTGAATATGTACCTCCTTAAGCTCCAGCCGGGACCTACGTGGTGTGCATCAGCCCACTCTGGTTTGAGAGCCCCTACTCTGGGCCAGGGCCCCCAGCCCTCAGGTGGGGCTTGGGTTG
Organism: Hyaena hyaena; assembly: GCF_003009895.1. NCBI lineage: Eukaryota > Metazoa > Chordata > Mammalia > Carnivora > Hyaenidae > Hyaena > Hyaena hyaena. The sequence continues at coordinate 98,048 of NW_024080762.1, forward strand.
ACCAGGGGCCCCTGGGGAATATGAGCTTCTCTGAGGTAGGGGGAGTCACTCAGGGGTGGGGGGCACAAGAAGGGATTGCCAGGTTGGAGGTGGGGCTCTGTCCTCATTTCCTGCCCAAGCCCAGACATTGCAGCGGCACCTGGCACCTCGCGGGGGTGGGCAGTCTTGCAGGGGAGCAGCGGGAGGCGGTGGGAATCTCAGCTCCCTCCAGGTGCCTTGGGTGCATCTTCTAGAAGCTCAGGAGATAATGATCTCATGGGTGCAAAGCCTAACACTTAGTTGGTGCTCAGGGATGGGAGATGATGTTGTTTTTATCAGCGGTGCCCTCACAGAACCCTTTTACTGCCCTTCTCATCATTCCTCAGTGAGAGCACTGGTGAGGATGGTAGGGCTGGAGTCATTGTACTCAACTGATGGCAAATGAGATTTGAGATCCAGAGAGGTTATGTGACTTACCCAAAGACACACAGAGCAACGTCTAAGCTGAATCTAGAACCCAAGCGCCTTGACTCCCCCAGCTCTGCAGGCTCCAGCCAAGTGTTCCCGCCACCCATGGGGCTGGGGCCATGGGGAGTGGGCACCCCTAGGCATGGACACCCCAAACAGCTTCTCAAGCCCTCTCTACAGACCTGGGGTCCCAGAATCTCAGAGATAGAAGGAGCCTTGGAAATAAACCATTCACCCAACCTCCCCCATTTACAGATCGAGAAAGTGAGAGATCAGAGGGAAAATGACTGACCAGGCCACCCATGTCGGACCCCCTGACTCCTAACCAAGTAAACTTCTCACTGATCCATGCACCCGCTGGCCTGTTGCTTATGCCCTTGCTTTCATCTTGCACTTGGGGACATTCCCCACCCCCACTCCTCCCCAAACACCGAGCACATCACTGGACAGCAGTCAGCCTCATACCAGTTTGTTGGATGAGGGGCTTCCTTAGTTAATTCATTACATGATTGCTCTGAGCCCAGGAAAAGAACCCCAGAGAAGCGCCGGGAGCCTGGGGACTCACTGTGTATGTCTTGTCCTTGGGTCTCTTGGTCGCCTTGCTTTACTCTTGTTTTTTGGTTTTGGTCTGAATCGGTTCTCTCTTCTCTTATTCTGCCCATTCTCCGCCCTCTCTGGTGGGGTCTCCCTTTCCCCCTCACTGTCTTCATCCCTGGCTTCTGCACTGACAGGGCCTAGGCGAGGGAGTGCCCTGAGGCAGGGCCGCCTGTATAGAGGCAGGGAGTGGCTTCATGTGGCTGTGGGCGGGGTGCAGCAATCTCTGTGGCCGAGCTGCCCCACCCCCGCCCCGAGTGCAGAATAAGAGGTTCTGGGCCCAGGATGGAGGGTTTTCTTATTGCTTACCAAATGATGCTTGTCATATTCCGTCCGCAGTGAGCCAGAGTTGATCTCCACTCATCAGGGGGCAGGAAAGGGAAGGAAGGAGGAAGCTCCGGGGTATGTGGGGGTATCCTGATGGGGATCCCTGGGGGGCTGTCACTGACCAGCGGCACAGGCCACACCAGAATGCTCTGGAAAACCTGGCCAGAGTCATTTGTAGTAACGTGAATGGAACTTGAGGGTGTTATGCTGAGTGAAATAAGTCAGGCAGAGAAGGACAGATACCATATGTTTGCACATATAGGTGGATTAGGAGGAACTTAACAGAGGACCATGGGGGAGAAGAAGGGGAAAAACAGTTGGGGAGAGGGATGGAAGCAAACCATGAGAGACTCCTGAATGCTAAGAACAAACTGAGGGCTGATGGGGGTGGGGGAGAGGGGAAGGGGGGGTGATGGGCATGGAGGAGGGCACTTGTTGGGATGAGCACTGGGTGTTATATGGAAACCAACTTGACAATAAACTATTTAAGAAAAAAAAAAGAAATGTAAAAGAAAATCGAAAGGAAAAAAAAAAAAAAGAAAACCTGGCCAGAGTCTTCCTCGTGGTCACCCCATATCATATCCTCTCCAGAGGCGTGTAGTCTGCCCATCTCTCCACTGAATGGCCTTGCCAGAGTGTCAGCCGCCTCTTAATCAAAGGAAGATGGAGCTCTGGGCACCAGGACAGCATCTGGCTTTGGGGGAAAGGGGTGTGTGTGTGGTTGGGGTGCTGAAAGGAGGGACTGAGGAATAGAAAATGGGGGAATGGCCCAGATGAGCTCTTCTCAGGCTCCTCCCACGTGGGCCCTCAATGGGGCAAATGAACCAGTGACCTCAGGCCCAGTCACCGTCCTCTAGCCAGGCTACTAGTGTGTGTGTGTGGGGGGACATCGTGCTCATGTGATGCCAGGCCCCCCTCACTCATCTCTCCTTCCCTGGCCAGGTGGTAAGCCAGATCGACAAGCTAACCTCAGACTTCGACTTTGAACTGGAGCCAGACGACTGGACCACGGCCACTGTGAGCAGCACCTCCAGCAGTGACAAGGCGGGCGTGGGCGGCCCCTTCGACCTGGGTCACCTAGACTTCATGACAGCCGACATCCTTTCGGACAGCTGGGAGTTCTGCTCCTTCCTGGATGTATCCACCCCTTCGGACTCCGTGGACGGCCCAGAGTCGACCCGGCCAGTGACGGGCCCCGACTACCAGCTCATGAATGGAGGCATGCCCATCCCCAACGGGCCACGAGTGGAGACCCCGGACTCCTCGAGTGAGGAGGCCTTCAGCGCCGGCCCTGTGAAGGGCCAGCTGGCCCAGCGGACCCCAGGCACACGGGAGAGGGTGCGGTTCAGCGACAAAGTGCTCTACCACGCCCTATGCTGTGATGACGAGGAAGGGGACGGCGAGGAGGAGGCGACAGAGGAGGAGGTGGGCCTGTCCCCAGAGCCTCCCCGTACAGAGGCTCACGCGGGCCCCCTCAAGCCCTCCCCGGCTCCCTACAAGCCAAGACGCTCCCCAGTGACCAGCCGCCGCTCAGGCCCCACCTTGGCCCCTGAGCAGACCCGTAGGGTCACCAGGAACAGCAGCACCCAGACAGTGTCAGACAAAAGCACGCAGACGTTGCTGCCCTACACGGCTACCAGACAGAAAGCGAAGGGGAAAAACTAGGGGCTGGGGAGGGGGCTGGGGGGCAGTGGGCACATAGAGCTATAAATATATATATATATATACATATATATATATTTAAACAAACGCAGTCATAATAAAATTTTAAAACGCTAAGGATCCAGCCCTGAAGGCCCCAAAGCTTTCACAGAGCTCATCTGAGACACAGAGATGCCTACTCACCATCTAGGTCCCCCGAGGTGCGGCCAGACCCTCCCTCCCTTCCTTCTCCTTGCCAGGCTCCTGAAAGGGGGATCCAAAAGCATGTTGATTTGGTGGGAGAGTCTAACCTGGGACCTGGGTCTAACCCAGGTCTAACCTGGGAGTCCTCTGAAGCCCCTGGGCACAGTGGCAGAGTCCAGCTGCTGGCCTGGGCCCCGTCCCAGAGGGGACCCATCAACAGGTAGCAGGCTCACAGGAGCAGTGTCCAAGGCCAAGGGCTAACCATAGGTCTGACTGCAGGGCTGAGGGCCCAGGGGTAGCATCACTCCAGCTGGGCCCGGGACCACTTACACCCCCCACCCCCCAACCCTCATGCTTTCCACTCCAAGGCAGACCTGCCTGGAGATACACGACCCCACCCCACTCCCCTTCCATCTCCGGGTTCCCCAGGACACAGAGAAGGAACAGACCCCCGAGGACCAAAGTAGATTCTGAAGGGGTTTGTTCGGAGAGACTAGACCCCCCACCATCGTTCCAGCTCCTCTCCTCAGCTTTGTCCTCTAGGGATGGAAGACTCGAGGCAGAGCCTCAGCCGGCCACTGACTGGGCCCCTTGCAGACCTGAGGTCCGTGTGAGAGAGCAGCTGTGGGGCTGCGATCCAGGGCTAAAGGCAAGAGGGGCCTGCAGGCAACAAGGCCTCATCTGGGGTGTGGCCGACACAGGCACAGCATCTGGATATCCTGGAGATAATAATCATGATCATCACTCCCATTTACTGAGCAGGCCTCTGTGTCACTCCTATACTAAGTATGTTTTATAGTATGATCCCATGTAATCTTTGCAATAACCTGATGTGATAGGAACTGTTCCTAGCCCCATTTTTCAGAAGAAAAGACTGAGGTTCAGAGATGTTAAGTCGCTGGCCCAAGGTCACAGAGCCTGTGCTGCCCTGCCTCCCATGAGTGTGTGGTTCCCAGGCTATACATGGCTTTGCTATTTAGCAGCCGTGTGACCTTGGGCAAGCCCATTTGCCTCTCTGAGCCTATCTACCTCATCTGTAAAATGGGTCTGATAGACTTCACCTACCTCACCAGCTGCTGTGGGGCCTTGACAAGATGAGAAATGTGAAAGCACTTGGGAAGCACAAAGGCACTGGATAGGCACTGTGGTCAGTGTGACCCCAACCTGGATTCCAGTGTTTTCCAGGGTGAGGAGCATTAAGGGAGGTGTGGGAAAGAAGTCACTCCCATCAACTGGGAGCTGTCCGTGGGTCACTGCTCTGCTTTGTTCCCCACATCAGCTCGCTACACTACCACGCGCTCAGAGCAGGGAGGTGTTGGCAACATCACAGTAAGGACGTCAATCCTCGGTTGGGGGGTGGGGGGTATGCTGCACATTTCAATTAAAGCAGATTTACAGCCCAGCAGGACCCGTTGGAAAGGGTCTCTGCTCCTCACAGGGGTGCCTAGGAGGGCCCGACCAACTGCCCCTGCCGGAGGGGAGACAGGATTGTGCAGGCTGCCTGGAGCCAAGGCCAAGGCCGTCCTGATACGGGCCAGGCCCAGGCTGTGTGGGCTGCAGGGTGGGGCTTTCACCTCAGGCTTGGGCTGGGGTCAGAGTCCTAGAGAGCTAGCCACAGGGTGGAAATCCATGGGTAAGGTGCACTGTGCTAGGTCCGCCCGGGCCCCCGCACAAGAGCCAAGGGTCTGAGCCCTTCTGTTTCCCTCCGGCAGTGCAGTGTCTAGGACGTGGCTCAGAGGATGAATGCCAGGGGCTGCCCTGAGGAAGGGGCCAGCTGGGTTCTGCCCCGTGTGCCCAGGAGGAGGGGGCAGTGAGACCGTGCCCAGCACACCCAGCTCTGGGGAGTCATTCACTTCTTTTTTATATATATTAAAACAACTTTATTGAGGTATAAAGTATCAGCTTTATCGAGGTACCATAGCTGCCTATCCTTAAAGTGTGCAATCTGGTGGATTTCGACATATGTACACACCTGTGAAACCGTTACCACAGCCAAGGTAGTGAACATATTTGTCACCGCAGAAGTTTCCTCATTACCTCTCAATAACCCTTCTTTTTCACCCCCCTTCACTTTTCCCAAGTAACCACCCATCTACTTTTTATCCTATAAGTTTTTTTTTTTTTAATTTAAATCCAAGTTAGTTAACATACAGTATAAATAATAAGTTCAGGAATAGAATTTAGTGATTCATCGCTTCCATATAACACCCAGTGCTCATACTAACAAGTTCCGTCCTTAATGCCCTGAGCCCCTTGTGCCCTTCCACCCACCCAATACCCAGCCAGCAACCCTCAGTTTGTTCTGTGTATTTAAGAGGGAAGACATCCACCTTTATCTCCTAGACTGGTTCTTCCTCTCCAATGGCAAGATTGTTTTTAGACTTACAGCCTCTCATCTTTACAGCAGTCAGGGAAAAGAAACCTACAGAATGATCCCCATTTCACTGAGGAAGAAACTGAGGCCCAGAGCCAGAGATCTCTGAGAGAGCCCTGGGTAAGGCTCTGTCCTCTCCCAGAACCCCCACGTACACCCACTCTGGCTCTGTGATTACACGTGGTCATGGCTGACATCTGTCAGTTGGTCCCTGGGCCCACCATCCGGGTACTTGCCTCAAATGAGCCAGAGGGGCCAGGGGGTCCTGGAAGAGGGAAATGGGTATAGATTCTAGAAGACCAAAAATGTAATGGACTCCTCTTGCAATTACACCACACCCAGTCTGGACCTCCCTGACAGTGGCGTGGGATCCCCATGGCTTGCTTATGATGTGGAATGCAGAATGTGGCCAAAAGGAGCTGTGGCTGTCAGAGCTGTCGAGCGATGGAATGCACCTCTGCTGAGTAGTGAGCTCCCTGTCCTTCCAACAGATACAGCCATCCCTGAGACCTTCCTCCAGACCTCCCTGCTCCTCCATGGACAGTCCCTCACTGCCCTTCACCCCCACCTCCAAACCTCTGCCCATTTCTGGGTTTCCTCACCCACCATATCCATCGGATCCCCTTGTTTCCAGAAAATCATTTCACTAGACACCTACTGTGTACTCAGGCTTGTGCTGAACGCTGCTGGGGCAGACGGGGAGGGAGGTGGGTGCATGTGGCAGAGAGAGGTCATAACCGTAATAAACAGCTCACATTCACTGAGCATGCACTATGCGCTGCGCAGTGTTCTGAGCATACGCCTTATCTCATTTATTCCTCACAGCAAATATGAGATAAGCAATTTTAGTCATACCTATTTTCCAGGTGAGGACAATGAAGCTCTGAGAGGTTAACTCACCTAAAGGACAGGGTGAGTTATGGCATGAGGGTTGGACTCCAAACTCAATGAGTTGACACTCGAACACCTGCTGCAGCCAAAATTGGTGATGGAGCCATGGTCTGGTCTCTGAGGGTGAGGGAGGGGCTGGGGGTCTGAGAGCCAGGTGGCCCGGTGGGGATGGGGCAGTGTTGAGAGCAGAAAACCTGTGAATGACATCTGGTCTTTGGAGAGCTTGGCTATTGTTGATGCAAATGTCACGGCTCTTGACACAGAGCTTGGCACCGAATGGCTTATGAGTTCGACAAATGTTTGTTCATTGAATGAATGAGCCCCCTTTGCAAAGGGGGCATACGTTGTGGATTCATTCAATCAATTTTTATTGTAGACCTCAAACGTGTCAGGCCTCACACTGCTTATGCACACTCACACCAAACACCCCTGTGAGGATCTGGTCTGGTGTGGCTGGGCGAAGTCAAAAAGGAAGGGTGGGAAATTTCAGTGCTGAGAACCCAGAGGTGACATTGGGTCCCGACTGTGGTCCCTGGGAGAGGAGCCAGGTGCATGAGGCAGGAGAACAGCCTGATGAGGAGACCACTCAATGAGGTGGGCACATGGTCCCCAGTGTCTGAGAATAAAGAGGCACCACTGTCCCCATGTTAAAGGGAATGGACAGGTGATCTAGTCTACACAAGTGATCTGATGGGGCCTGGGCAGAAAGGACAGAAAGCAATTCAGAGACTCAAGCTCCACCCCCCACCCTTGGAGGCAGAGTGAAGCCAAGTTGACAGAAGGGGAACATGGTGGAGAGGAAGCTGGGATTTCAAGGCAGGCCCATCCTTCCTCCTTCTCCTCCTCCTGAGTTCCCTTCCTCTGTGCCAACCCCTCTCTCTCCCATTGTCCAGCTGTGACTTGTGTAAGGACACTGACAGTTATTGACTACCTAGTATATGCCAGGTACTATGCTGCATCTTCGAACTAGCAGGAGACGACAGGTGTAGCAATGCCCAGCACATAATAAGTTGCTCAACAATTATTTATTGAATAAAGGGATGAAACACAATCTTCATTTTATAGATGAGGATGCTAATGAGCGAACAAGGAATGTGTTCCAAGTGGTGTGGTCAGAAATTGGTGGAGGTGGGGATTTGACACGGCTAGTATTATTAACACGATATCAGAGCTACTGTTCACAGAATAGCTACTATTACGTGGCATGTTAGACACCATATGTAAATAATCTTCCCTACTCCATCTATGGCGCCCCCTCCAGGTAACTGGGATGATTACCATTTTACAAATGAGGAAACTGAGACCCAGAGAGGTACAGTACCCTGTCCCTGATAGCCAGCTCCGAAGTACAGAAACAGGATGTGGATGGAGACTTCGTGCTTCCCACGTGCTTCTGGGTGGCCCAGAACCCCTACAAGCTGAGACATTGCCAGACCACAGATCCACCCCTCCTTGCCCCTGCCAGAGCTCAGGCCCCACCTCTTGCAACTCCGCCCCTCAGGCTTCAGGGAGCAGGAGGCAGGGCTCCTAGAACCCACCCCCAGTTCCCTGTGGGTCCGAGACACTGCCTGCATGACCAGCAGACCACAGCTCCAGGTCCAGAGTAACCTTTCCCCTTCTCAGCTCTCCAGCAGAGCCTGGGGGATGAGGCCCTCACCCTTTCTGGTCTGGGTTGAACTGGCATTTGTTAGGGGCTAGATTATGTAGGAAAGGCTTCTGGGAGGAGGAAGGTCTCGAAATTCAATGCATTTGCAATGGAGTAGAAGTTGGGCAGCTGGAAAAGGGGGCAGCAGGGGCACTGGGGCCGGCGGAACTTAACAAAGTTGCCTGGGCAGTGGTTCGGCGGACAGCAGAAAGAGTTCTCGCTACAGCGGAGGGTGCACATTGGTGCCATTTTGGAAAGACGGGAGCACCTGCTCAGATCCACTGCATCCTCTGGACTGTGGGAGAAGGAATCCGGCTTTCCCGTCTAGTCTGAGACTGGGAGAATAGATTTAAGAGAGCTCGGTAATGCATTAGCCAATAGACGCTATCATGACAGGGACTCACTTTAATGAACCGATAAGAACAGCACATGATGAGCAAGTTGGTAAGTAAAATAGATATCCTAAAGCCCTTGAAAGTCATCGTATCTTAACAACTTAAAGAACCCTCCTGCAGTGCATTTTCACTGAGATTTCCTTTCCCATCAGGATGGGGGTTGGGACACTGGGGCCACATTTGCCCCCTTCCAGGCGAACTAGCCGAGATCCTGATGAGACCTGACTCTGCCCACCTTCCAGGCCTGAAAGTCAACTACACAGAGGAACACAGCCACTGTCAGCACCTACCTCTCCTGCTTTAGCTGTCCCCAGCCATGCCAACCAAGGAGACAGAGGTGGGTATCCTCAGGCCAATGCTGTCCATGCCCAGGCACCCAAGCCTGATGGGATCTGACTCCCCACCAGGAACACTCAATCTCGCTCACCTGCCTGAGGCTCTCAGTTCCCTGTCCAGGCTGCTCCCTTGCCTATCCCTACTGGACTGGGCAGAAGGCAACCACACGGTGGTGTGGACCCAGCAGGGCATGCTTCCTGTTGCCTGTTATCTTAGAAGTGCCACAGAGCCCCAGTCTCCAGGAACCAGCTCTACCCCACCTGTCCTCCACCCTCAAGAAGGCAACACAGGGTGGGGGTCTGTACAGGCCCCAGCCTGTAGAGGAACAGTGGGAGAAGGCCTGGGGACCCTGATTTTTGTAGGTTTTTTTTTATGGTCAGTGATAGAGCCTTCCTAGGAGACTTTTATAGGGATGGAGAATTTTCCCCGAGCCAAGCAGGACACTGATTGTGAGAAGGGTCCCAAAGGAGGTTGTAATGCTGTGTCTACTTTGGAGAGGCAGGGAAGGGAAGATGCTCACTGGTGGCCCAGGAGTGCAGGGGACAGGACAGAACTCTGGTACCTGCTCATAGCCAGCAGTCTTGGTACCATCTCTCCCCCTTGGCCCCGAAAACTGACCACTCCCTCTGGGGACAGTGTTGGGAGAAGGTGTATTTGCCCCAGAGACCCAGGGTGACAGTGGAGAGTTACCAACAGTTAAGAGAGGATGAGTCCCAGGGGGATGAGCCCAGTTTGGCCTGTGCCGGAAGAAGACATTTGGGTGCGGCCTGTGATCCCAGAGGCATGGGGTGGGGGGCGGGGATACCAGAGGTGTCTAGGAGAGGAGCCAGGAGCATGAACCAAGAGATCAGCCTGCTGAGGAGACAGCTCTAGGACAAGGCCCAGGGGTGCTCAGCCTGACACTCCTTTTACAAGTGGTCCACTCCAGTGACCCCGTGCCCAAGAAGGAGGCACCATGCCTCTCACCATGGACTTCACCCCAAATCTGGTGTAGGCAAGAGTAGGGGTCTTTCAGGGTGAGCCCCAGGCACGGAATATATTCTTGCCCACTCAGCAAATGGGTCTCCCTTGGGTTCCTGCCTTTCTCAAAAGGAAAGCTCGCTTCAGGCCCTTCCCTCCGGTTTCCTCATAGAAGGGTTTCTTGCGCTCAAGACTTTGGTGGGGAGCTGATCAGGAAAGCTGCAGAAGGTCCTCCTGCCCCAGAGGGGGCGCTCTGAGAACTTTCCTAGCCCAGAGATACCTGCCCCCAGCCAAGCTGACCCTACTTCCTGGGCATTTCTCTTCCTCTCATGCAGAGGTTGCACATTGGTGGCCTGCACACCTGTTTTGCTCCCTACACATTTGTTTTGTTTTGTAAGTGGATTTTACATAAAAATACAGATTTCAGTTTTCCTGGGGGAAAAAAATCCCCTCAATTTTGCTCTAAAAACTTGGCTTAAAAAAAGATGTGACAATATGGGGCTGGTACCCCACATGGAACCAGCAGAAACGGAGCAGCCGGGACCCCCTCCAGGTGGGATGGGCACTCACCAGCCCCCACAGACCCCCGCCTCCCGGCTGCCTCCCCTAGCGCCCCCCCCCCCCGCCCCCCGTCACTTACCTTGGCTTCTTCAGGCATGCAAGTCTGATTCCTTTGCTTCTCCCACCTGCCCTCAGTTTCTCTCTCTCTTTTTTTTAATGTTTATTTATTTATTTGTTTAGAGAGGGCATGCACACAGGGAAAAGCAGAGAGAGAGGGAAAAACAGAATCCCAGGCAGACCCTGTACTGTCCGACAAGCGGCGTGATCTCCTGAACTGTTTGATCATGACCTGAGCCAAAATCAAGAATCAGACACTCAACTGACTGAGCCACCCCGGCGCCCCTGCCCTCAGCTCATCTTTATCCTGCCATCTCTTCCTCTTCCTGCCTCTCCCAGAACATACATTTGATCCACCCTCCTTTCTGCAATGGGGTTTATTTTCCCCACACAGCTGCCTCCTCCAGTAGATTGCAAGCCCCTTGAGGGCAGGAATCATTCATGTGCTCCTGGGAGTTGGCCCAGGTTCTCAGCAAATATGTGTTGAATGAGTAAGTCTCTCACCCCTGCTTAGGCCTTCAACAGCTGTCTTTGCCTCCATGGTTTAAACACTCTTTCCAGATCCAGAGTGGGGGTCATGACACCTAAAATCTTTCCAAAAGGAGGGGCTGGGCACCAGTGAGGGCTGGGCTGGGCTGCACTTGACCTGCTTACCTGGTCTCTTCAGACCTCTTCTCACTAAGACCCTACCTGGGTGTGGCTGTGGGAGGGCACAGGGTCTGAGCTGTCTCTTAGAGGCCCAGCTGAGCACACCCACTCCAGGCTGTCCCTCAGTGCTCCCCCACCCCCACCCAGTTATCAGTGAGCTACAGGTTTGTAATGAGAGCTTCCTTCATTATGCAAAAAGCAGCTTAATGTTCTAGAAACTCACTTTCCTCTCTTCCCCCACCTCTTCGTGCTCCTTTTCATCCTCAGTTCATCAGGTACAGAGCAAGCACTGTCCAGAGAAAGCTGACACTTCTCTGCTTTTCATTTTTTTATTAAAAATTTTTTTTGATGTTTTTATTTATTTCTGAGAGAGAGAGACAGCATGAGCAGGGGAGGGTCAGAGGGAGAGGGAGACACAAAATCCGAAGACAGGCTCCAGGCTCTGAACTGTCAGCACAGAGCCCGACGTGAGGCTCAACCCACGAACTGTGAGATCATGACCTGAGCCGAAGCTGGATGCCCAACCGACTGAGCCACCCAGGCGCCCCACTTCTCTGCTTTTTAAAGATGTAAGCTCAAGGCCACAGACACAGCAATAGAGAACATCTGTATTGAGTGAACCGTTCTCTTGTCAGACTGCCCCAGTGATCAGTGGCATTTCTAGGATAATTGGATGAGATAAGGACTCAGCTGCTGCGTAAGTTTAGTCTACACTCCGAGTTAGGGCTCAGGAAGAGGCCAAGGATGGGATTCAGTCTAGTGCAAAGGGAGGGCTCAGTCTATGACCAGAGTCCAGGGTCAGTGTGTGACCAGGGTCAGGACTCAGTTTGTGGTCAGGGTCCAGGGTCATTATGTTACCAGGGTCCAGGATCAGTGCGTGACTAAGGTCAGGGCTCAGTGTGTGATCAGGGTTGGGACTCAATCTGTTCTCTCTGACTCAGCTCCCCAATCTCTAGTGTAAGCCATTCTTTACACCAAACACAAAATAGCTTGTCACCCTCCTGCTTTAAAAGCTCTTAGGAGGGGCACCTGAGTGGCTCAGTCAGTTAAGCATCCAACTCTTGATTTGGCTCAGGTCATGATCTCACGGTTTGTGAGAGATTGAGTTCAACGTCGGGCTATGCACTGACAGTAAGGAGCCTGCTTGGGATTCTCTCTCTTCCTCTCTCTCCACCCCTGCATCGCTCGCATGTGCATGCACTCACTCTCACTCTCTCTCTCTCTCTCAAAATAAATAAATAAACTTAAAAAAAAAAAAAACCTTAAAAGGGGTGCCCTGGGTGGCTCAATCGGCTAACCGTCCAACTTCAGCTCAGGTCATGATCTCGCGGTTTATGGCTTTGAGCCTTGTGTCAGGCTCACTGCTGGCAGTGTGGAGCCCACTTTGGATCCTCTTTCCCGCTCTCTCTGCCTCTTCTCTCTCTCTCAAAATTAAATAAACATTTTTAAAAAATTAAAATAAAATAAAAGCTCTTATGAAAAGAAGGAAGAGAAGGAGGAGAAAGAAAAGAAAGAGAAGAAGAAGAAAGCTACAGTGGTTCCTTGCTGGCCTTTAGGATTACAAAGAGCATAACCTGGTCTCCACTGGTCTCGGCTTCCATTCAAGGCAATGAGCTGCTTGCAGTTCTTCAAGTGCCGGTTTCCCTCATGCCTCTGTGTTCTTCGGGGCTACTTCCCCTCATGGACTGGCCCTCCTTCTCCTCTGTCCTGTACAGCGGTTAGAACTCGGGCTCTGCAGTCGAGCAAAGCTGGGTTCAGACCCTGCCCCTGGTGCTTGCTTGCTGTGGGGCTTTGGGCAAATAGCTTAGCTGCATCGGATTACTGAGGACAGTTAAACAACACCCGCGCGAGGGCCAGGGCGAGGCTTTCAGAGTCCGCCCACACACAGGTTTTAAGGCATATTACTCATTGTAATCATCCATTATTCCCTGCTGGTTGACATGTTTGGTCAACACCCAGCATCCCATTCCTGCCCCCTTCTAGTGGCCTTGCTGGCCGTCTCTGACTGCAAAGCTAAAAATGACACTTCCCAGGCCCCCTTGCAGCGGAGACTCTGTGTGTGAGCTAGGTTCCAGCAATTAGAGGCACTTTGGCAAGACTCGGAAGGCAGATTTGGAGGCTATCGATGGCTGCTCTGGGCTGTTTTCGGCCAGCAGCCCAGTTGTGGAAATGCAGGAGCATTTCAGCATTGAGTCTTCAAAGTCAAGGGTGCAGAGAGGCAGCAGCACGGTCTCTGATCCCCGGGCCTGGCTACCGCAGCACTGAACCCACTGATTCCAATGATTCCTCCCCACACCCCATATTCTTTTGTTACCATAACGGATTACTGCAATTTAGAGGCTTAACGCAGCACAGATTTACTCCCTAATGGCTTTGGAGGTTGGAAGTCCAAAATCAATCTCACTGAGCTAAAATCGAGGTCAGCAGTTCTGTGTTCCTTCTGGAGGCCCTAGTGGAGAATCCAGCTCCCTGTCTTCTCCAGTTTCTAGAAGCTATTCGCATTCCTTGGCTAATGGCCCCTTTCTCCATCTTCAAGTCAGTTTCTGCCTCTGTCATCTCATCTCCTTTTATTCTCCCTCCCTCTTCTGATTCAGCTTCCTGTCTCCCTCTTATAAGGACCCTTGTGATTATATCAGGCTCACCTGGATAACCCAAGCTGTTCTCTCCATCTCAAGATTCTTCACTTAATAACAACCGAAAAGTCTCCCTCGTCATATAAAATAACATTCACAACTTCCAGGAATCTGGTGGGACATTCAGCCCATCACAATGCCTTTCCGATTATATCCTGGCTAGTCAGTTCCATGGTATTCTGGGAATCCTTCTTGGAGACCCAGATTCAAGCCTGCTCCTTCAGCCCTTCCAACAATTTTGTAAACACCCAGGGCCCCATCTTCACCCTCTTTCTGCTTAAAATACAGTGCTTCTGTTTCCTGCACCCAGTCATGACTAAAATACGAAGTGTCCTCCAAGACTCAGTTCAAATGTCACCATCTTTGGGGAACCTTCTCTCATTCTTCCAGGGCTTCTTCCTCCGTCCTCTGGACCCCACAGCTCTTCCTACGTAAAGTTTGTATAAATGTTATCTCCCCTAGAGAATCATGGCCGCCCCATCCAACCATAGCCTGGGATCACACATAAAGGAAGGCTGCATAAAGAGATGAACTGGAGCCCAATGGCTGACAGCAACTTCCTGGGTGTCAGCCTTGGATGTGGGTAGAGGCAAGCGTGCCCTAGGAAGGACAGGGATCAGCCAGGGTGGGGTCAGGCAGCCTGGGCAGCCAGCGACGCAAGGGGGAAAGCCAGGGATCTCAACCCCCCATGCCCGCGAGGCTCAGAGGAAAAGCAAAAGGGCACTGAAGCAAATCAGTAGACAGATATGTGAAGACAGTACACTCTTCAGCTCCAGAGCTGCTGCTTGGTCTGGGACTTTGTGGCTCTGAGTCCAGAAAGGCAGAAATGGTGATGGAGAATGGAATAGGAGAAGTCCTTAATATACAGAAGAGTGTGGAGGGTCAAATCTAAAAAAGATACTAGTGAGAAGAGGACAGTCTCCCTTGACTGGGGTGTAGAAGAAGCAACAGGCCAAGTGATGTCCCCAGTCCATGGCAGGCCCTGACTCTACCTTGCTTGGGACGGGACAAGCAGTCCATCCCCAGAACCCAGAAGGGGATGCCCATGTCTGGGTGTAAATGGAGCAAGAAAATGGTCCTGAAAATTATGGGGTCCATGCAACAAATCAAAGTCTGTGTGCCAGCGCAGATAAGGTAAGTATGACGACGGGACAAGAGGGGAGGAACAGGCTGCCAGAAGGCCACCTCCACTGTCCAGAGGTAAAGAGCCTGAATCGGAAGACCCAAAGTTTCTGCCCTGCGCGTGGCTGTTGTGTGCCGTGACATTGGGTAGCGCCTTCCCCCGCCCCCACAGTGTCCTCCATCTCTACGGTGAGAGCTGTAGACTGTGCTGAAGGACGCTGTGAACAAGGAAAACTGGAAAGAGCGGTGCCAAGCAAGGGGTCAGGAAGGGCAGAGGGGGTGGGAGATGCTGGCCCTGGGCCGTGGTAGGAAAGGGGCTCCAGCCGGGCAGGGAGGCCTGGAAGGCCTGAGGTGTCACAAATGAGGTCCCAAAAGATGGAGATGGGCGTGAGTGAGCTTAAGGAACCAGCCCTCCTCCATCCCGGCACTCAGCACACTTCAAATTAATAATTAAAATGCTTCCTGTCAGATTCCAGCCTGACACGTAATTAGAGCAGCTCCAGGCGTTCGGCGATGGTGATGAAAACAGTTCTTGTTAGAAAGAGACTTTTCTGGGCATGAACAGGATGAGGATAGAACCCTTCTCTCCAGATTTCTCCATCAGGGCCTCCCCTCCATTCCATACAGATACGGACAGAGGCTTTCCTTTTAGCTTGAGGACAGGTGGGGGTGTGGGGAGAGGCATCTGTGTCCCCATGTGTACCAGAGGAGGTAGGACAGGCGCCGTCCCAGCTGACATGAGAGTGCAACACAGAGATTTGTGCAAGTGGGTGAGCAGGTGGGGGCTCCTTGGGGTTTCAAAGGCCAGACAGACAAATCTGAAGGCCAGCTGCCGAATCCCGTCCCCAACATGACCACACAAGGTGTTGGTATCATATCTCTTCCCTCCAGGGCAGCTGGGGAGTCGCTGAGCTCAGCCACTTACTCTTCAGGGGCCAAGGTGCCCCTGGCCCCGCCCCACCAACCCATGGCATCCATCACTTCCTTCTAGAGCACAGCCCTGCCCCATGCCTATCAACAAAGTGGGGCACAGACCCAGGAGTGCTAGCTTGTGGGCTCCTGAGACCCCCAAGAGCCCGAGCTCAGAGGTGCTGTCCATGGTTCCAGACAAAATTTCAGTTTTCAGGCTTCTCTCTTGTCAGTTCTCCCAAGAGCCTCTGCCGGTCTCCTCCCTCCTTTGAACCATTCCTCCAGGTTCCAGATTCTAGTCTCTGTTCCCTGTCAAACTGTCTCAGCTCCACACCTGCCACCAGGTCCGGCCCCCCAAGAGAGGGAAGGGATCCCCACTGCTTAGCTCACTAAAGGAGAACCGTTTACCCTGACGGACCTGGCCCTCAGGAGCCTGGGACTCAGAGCTCATGCCAAAGCTACCTATGAGCAGAAGAAAATCATTTTAAAGCAGTGTTGTGCTACTTTGTTGAAGTTGCCTTCATAAATATTTTAAAGGTGTTTATTAGGAAAACTACAGGAGTGGAAAGAAGGCTGCTGAAGCCAGGAGGAGAGATGCCCCCGAAAGGTCTCAGCTCCCACTGATGCCACCACCAATGAAATATGTACTCCTTCTGAGGGGCTGGCCCATGGGGGCTGCAAAGAGGAGTCCACTCTGTGGGGCGGCCCTACCCCTTGCAGGAGGCGGCTGCTCAGATACCATGCTCAATCCTCAGGTTGAACCCCATAGGGCTATATAGCAGAGTCCTAAGGACAGAGCACTGAGCTGGGGGTAGGGGCCTCCTGGGTTTTCCTCCAAGCTTTGCTGCTAGTTGCTGGGCAACTGCTCCCCTCCTCTGAGCTCAACAGTACAATGGAGAAAGGCTGAGGGTCCCTTCCCGGGCAGGCGGACATACCCAGATTGTGGATGCTGTCCTTTGCTCTCCCCGCCCCCCACTCCCTCATCTCCTTCTCCCCCAACACCCCCACCCCACCCTCGCCAGCCAAGGCCAAGTCAGACCAGGAGCGACAGGGCCAGAGCAGGTGCACAGGGCCAGACTACCACCCCCCCACCAGGAGCATCTCGGCTTGCCTCACCCCACTCCGGAGGGCAGGGCCTGAGGAGGGGGTAAGAACAGTATCTGCCTGCTACCCCATCTTCCCTCTGGCAGGGGTGGGCAAGAATGGAGGCACCATGGCTGCCTCCAATGCAGCTCTCTCCTCGGAAAGAGCTTCTCTCTCTTCCCCAAGCCAAAGCCAACAAGCCAATTAAACCCCAAGAAAGCAGGATCGATCGGCAGGCCAAGGGATTACACTGATCCGCAATGCTGGTACCCAAGGGGCCGTGGCTGCTTCTCCCTTGCACCTGGGGCTCCTTCGACTGCTATCCTCAGCTGAAAAATGTGTAGTCCTCCCTGTCCCTGTCTCCATCCTCCCCCACCTCACCCCCACCCTGTCTGTCTGTCCCCTCTCTTTTGGTCTCAAATCATAATTGTCTCCTTTGTCTGCATTGAGTCAAATGCCACCCGCTCAGACTTATCCTTTCCTACTGTGTAAGTGCAGGTGAGGCGGCCCCACAAAGCCTCTGTCCTTTGGGTGATCTGTCTCCATCTCAACCAGGGAAGGAGCGTGCTACTCTTGACCCCATTTTACAGATATAGCCTACAAGGACACAGAGCATTTAGTACCCAGCTCCCCAAGGTTAGCAGGTAGTGTTTTCTACACAGAATGTGGGAGTGGGCGAAGGGAGCTTAGGGAACCTTCTCTGGTAAATTTAAAAAAAAAGAGAGAGAGAGAGAAAGAGAATGACTTGCAATTACCATATCAATTATTTCTGGGTAAATAGGTACTTCTAAGAGATTTTTAAAATAGATTATTCCCTTAAATAGGTTAAGCACCCTTTGGCAGCCTCATTTACATTACTCATTTGCTGGGAAATTCTTTTTACAGGGATAGTGCAGAAGTTAACTTCAGTCTCAGTCTTTTCCCTTTGGAGACTGGATTAATGAGGTCTGGGCACTTCCTGGCCCGCAAAGCACACGGTCCACTCTGTGCCCAGGGCTGGGTGGGGGAATCCAGACCTGCTCTGGGGAGGAGGAGAAGAACTCCCAGAGATGGCAGTGAAATACGGAGGTGCATGGAGGTGAAACATGGAGGTGCGGTCAGAGATGCGGGGGTCGTGGTGGGGGAGATCTGCGTAGGTGGAGGGGAGGGAGCTTGAGCAAAGGCTTGTAAATAGGATTGAATGTGGTGTGTGCAACTTCTGGCAATCTATCAGTCATCTCTGGCCCTTTCCCCCTCATCATCCATCACCCATTCTGTCCCCCAGACAGAGCAGAATGCACTCACTCCTCTCTCAGCACTGCAGAGCCCATTTGACAAGTGCCCTAGGTCTGGAGGCCCTGGCTGCCAGCGTTCTCTTGTGCTGACCCAGATCCTCCCAGCGTAGCAGGCAAGCAGACACCCGGAAGGGCAGCATGGATAGAGACACTAAGGAAATCAGTACCCCGGCCATGTCACCCAGGCCCTTAGCGTGGTCACCCAAGGAGGCTGAGCCCCATCTTGCAACTGGGGCCCTTTGGGTTCCCAGAAGTTTCTCTGAAGGTGCCGTCAGTGAGCACATGGACTTCAAAGCAGTTATGAAAACTATAGGGGAAAAAAATAGTGCGTTCATTCATTAGCAGCAAATTACACTTAATTATCTTAGCGAATAAGACAAAATGTCAGGTCAGCGACTGGCAGAGATGCATGTTGGTTCTTCCTCCAACACCCTAATAATGGGGGTCACATTCTGCAGGAACCGTTTTGGAGAGAATATTGAAAAATGAGAGGGGGGGGGTGCCTGGGTGGCTTAGTCGGGTAAGCGTCCGACTTTCACTTAGGTCATGATCTCGCAGTTTGTGGGTTCGAGCCCTGCGTCGGGCTCTGTGCTGACTGCCAGCTCAGAGCCTGGAGCCTGTTTCAGTCTGTGACTCCCTCTCTCTCTGACCCTCCCCTGCTCACGCTGTCTCTATCTCTCTCCTAGAAATAAGTAAAAAAT
>NW_024080762.1:116881-345773 GCF_003009895.1 Hyaena hyaena
AAAAAAAAAAAAAAAAAAAAAAAAGAAAAGAAAAATGAGAGGAGGAAGGGAGCAGAATAGGGTCCGGACCAGGTCCCCTGAGAGCCCAATGACCCAGGGTATTAGGGGACCAGGTAGGCAAACTCAGGAAAGACTGGAAGCCAGACCCCCCACGAGAGGGGTGGGGGCAGTGGTAGAGGAAGCATGCTAGATCTGGCTGGTCTGAGGCACAGTGGAGACTTGGGATATCCTGATGCAGAAGCGAGTTTGAGACACAAAGGGAAGGAAGCTGGAAGAACACAAGCCTGCTTATTTGAGCCTGGCATGCAAGCGCGCACTGATGGCTGCAGGAAGCAGGACAGGTGGTCCTTCCCTCCGTGGAGAACGTGGTGCTCAAGGGAGGGAGGGAGCCAGAACCAGCCACGTGGCTGTGCACATCTGGAGGCCTGGAGGCGACCAGAGAGACAGACAGACAGACAGACAGACAGACAGACAGAGGGAGAAAAGAAGGCAGTGGGAGGAGGAGAGGGTTGGGGCCCTGTTTCCCGCACTGAGCTCAAGGGTCTGGGTCATCAGTCATAGCACCCCTTCCTTCTCACTCCCCCAGAGCCTGGGTGCCTGGTCCGACTGAGGCGAGAGCTCAGGGTCCCTCCTCTCCCCTGGGCCCCACGACACAGGGCCCCCTTTCTTCATGCACATAGGATCACAGATTCCCTCAAGCTTCTTTGCACCTGTATTTTCTGTGCTTCCTTTAGTGAGAAAACAAACGCCCTGCAGTCTGATACAGAGACCACTGAGAACGGTTGTGTCAGGTGCTTGGTCTCAAAGGTCTCTGCTCAGGATTGTCCACCTGAGCCCTATTTTGCATTACCTTGTGAGCTAGGCTAGAGCCTCTGGGTCACGCCCATCCAATATTTATCAATGATCTCAACCAGTTCCACCAAAACTTCTAAGGATGGAGCCAAGGCAGCAGTATTATTGAAAAATCTCCGAAGTGACTGTAATGTGCAGCCAGGGTTAAGAACTACCAGACTGATGGAATCCGGAGTTGTATCATGGTTGTATCAGTTGATCCGGAGTGCTCAGGATCAAGGAGGTGAGAGAATGGTCTATTATGAGCCGAAACATTATCAGGCCAGGGCATGGATCTCAAAGGACAGTGATGAAACATGGCCAGGGGAGAGCTATGGGGGTGGAGAAATCATACCGGCTAAGGGAGGTGAGGGGAGCAGAGGGTTTTGCTGTTCGGACACTGGGGAAAGGCTGGGAACAAAGGTCAGAGTCTCTGGGGGCTGGGATGGATCTACCCCACGAGATCCTGTGTTTCCTGTGTCCTAACCTGCACCACCTCATTAGTGGTGAAATAGTCACCATAACTACCTGGAGCAAGGGAAGCCAAATGGCAGGTGACAGAACTTCCTCAACACAAGTGCAAAAGATTTAACTCGCCCTGAGACATCCGCATCCAGTGAGGTGTTGATAAATGTCCCTCCATCCATTATGGTCGGGTTTTCTGGGTACAGGATGTAGGAGGCAGCCCCGCCCTAACACACACTCAGACCTCCACGCTACTCCCACTCCATTTAGCAGACACTCCAGAACTGGAGTCCCAGAGCCATGAAGACAGCTAGGTCCTGGGGAACGGAAGCAGTGGGCTGCCACAAGGCAGATGCTGAAGGGGAAGGCGGTTGGTCCAGAGTGGGCTGGGAAGGAAGAGACGACCACAGGCTCCCACGTACTCCTGAGTAGGGCTCCATCGCTGAGGTCCCTTTAAGCCCACCTGGGAATTCCCATCACCCTGCCTGCCCTATGTAGAATCCATTCTGCTGCAGGCCTAAGTGTTCTTTGCTTGCTCATTCTTGCTGCCAGAGGGACCAGTTTAAACAGGCTGTCAAAACAATCGGCAACTATACCAACATTTAAAATATACAGGCCTAGGACCCTGAGATCTCACCTCTGGGGGCTCCATATTACAGAACGTCAAGCACAAACTTGTAGTATTTGTATCCAAACAATAGGAACTGGCACAATATATTTTAGAACAGCAGTACGATGAGATACTATGTAGCCATTCAGAGAGAATGAGGGAGGTCTTTGCAAGAAGCTAGACACAAAATAGTGTGTACTGTAGGATTCCATTTACATGAGGTTCAAGGATAAGCAAAATCAACCCATGGTGAAAGCAGCCAGAATAATAGCTGCAGTTGGGGCCACTGAGTGGGAAAAGGCACGAGGGAACTTTCTAGATTCTGAAAGTGTTTTATATCTGGATCTGGGTAAATGTGTAAAATTCCAGGAAGCCATACATTGAGGACCAGCATCGTTTAAACACTAGATGCATGTTACACCTCAATATAAAAAGTAAAGAGAAAGAAGAACTAGAGTGGGGGGGGGGATGGTAATGAAAACAGAAAACACATTGTAGGACAATACAGATGGTGGTTTTCTAGAGGTGTTAGCCTAGGGAAAAGACTAGAAGGATAGCAAACGCTTAATAATGCTTCCCTCTAAACAGTGTGGAGGTTCCTCAAAAAAATTAACAGTAGAACACCCCTATGACCCAGCAATAGCACTGCTAGGAATTTACCCAAGGGATACAGGAGTGCTGATGCAAAGGAGCACATGTACCCCAATGTTCATAGCAGCACTCTCAACAATAGCCAAAACATGGAAAGAGCCTAAGTGTCCATCAACTGATGAATGGATCAAGATGTGGTTTATGTATATGATGGAATACTACATGGCAATGAGAAAGGATGAAATCTGGCCATGTGTAGCAACCTGGACGGAACTCGAGGGTGTTATGCTAAGTGAAATAAGTCAGGCAGAGGACAGATACCATATGTTTTCACTCATAAGTGGATCAGGAGAAACTTAAGAGAGGACCATAGGGGAGGGGAAGGGGGAAAACAGTTAAGGAGAAGGGTGAAGGCAAACCATAAGAGACTCTTAAATACTGAGAACAAACTGAGGGTTGATGGGGGTGGGGGAGAGGAGGAAACGGGGAATGGGCATGGAAGAGGGCACTTGTTGGGATGAGCACTGGGTGTTATATGGAAATCAACTTGACAATAAACTATAAATAAAAAATAAAAATAAAAAATAAATAATGCTTCCTTCTGAGTGGGGGGACTGGAGGTGAAGACAACCACTCTACACATTTCTGTTGTTAAATAAGGAAATTCAACCAAGTGCATCTGAAGATCTAACTGGCTTTCCTAGAGGATTCAGGCCATCTAATCAGTAGAGGGAAGCTCCCAGAAGCTTGTACAACATGGGAAGTTTTTACAGGAGGGTGGGGCAAGGAAGTTTTGGAGAAAAGGATGGTTCCAGGCAAGGCTGCTCTCTCTGGGCAGGGTAGGGCAGCGGGAAAAGTGAGGGGTCTTAGCATACAGATGACCTCATCTTCCTTTGGGGGACGGAGAGGGCCCACGTGGTAGATTCATTGACTACTAAGTCAACTACTAAGATGCAGAAAATCCCTACTAAGACTGTATTTCTGGGGGAGGTCCAAAGTGCAATTAGATTGTGTATTAAGTCCTGGTTTAAGGATTTGGCCTAAAAGTGATGCCATTTGGGGCCTGGGGAGTTTTGTTTTTGTTTGCTTGCTTATTTAACACAACACTATCCTCATTTATAACGTTTAATCGGCTGCCCTGCCTCATGATGTGGCACATTACTTCACGCTTTCCTTGGCTCCTGCTTCCCTAGGATCCCCCTGCCCTTGGAGGCCTGGGTTTCCACTACTTGGGGCAAATTTTGGCCTCATGTTTCCATTTAAGACTTGGGCTTTGCAGGAGGACCTTGGGACACTGCCCAGTTCAGAAGCTGCCAGGGTCTCTGCTCATTGGCCAACGTACTCAGCAACGGCCTCCTGGGACAGGCCAGGTCAGGTGCTCCCCCTGTACAGACCCTGGAAGGCATGATTCCTGCCTGTGAGCAGAAGCAGAGTGCTGTGAAAGAGGAAACAATCAGGTAGAGAAAGGCAGGATGACTCAGGGCCCCCCCAGCCATGCTACTTTCACCACCCACCAGGTCTCCTCCCTCTGAGTGATCAGAGCCACTAATTGGTCTTCATAGCCCCGCTTACAGATGCTCCTGGAGGTGTGTTCCGGTCACACCTCCAGCCAGGCAAGTGAACCCTTGCTCCGTCCCCTCTTTAATATGGATGTGACACCTGCAGGCTACAGCTTGTCGCACTGTGAGAATTATTTCTCCATTAAAATGCAGAAGTTGGAGCTTTGCCCAGGAAGGCAGCTAAAAATACTGCTCTCTGGGGGCACTTATCACAGGGGACTTAGTGGCCACCTTCCCCACCCCGCAGCCTCCAGGAACGCCCCACACCTGCAGGGTCCCTCCTGCAAGCACTTGATCCAGTGTCTGAGGGTTACCCTGCCCCTGTCAGAAACCAGCAGCATTGGTTACCATGCCTATTTCACAGATGAGCAAACTGAGGTCCCTGTGCCGCATCTACAAAACCACCCAGGGAGTGAGCGCCTCCAGCCCCAGCCCCAGGGAAGGAAAATAATCCCTCACATGCAACCAGCACTTTATAGCGGGCAGTGTCTTCTCACCCATTGTCTTGTCCAACTCTCAGATCCCGTGAAACAAGAGCTAGAATCGCCCCCACTTTGCAGGTGGAGTTTAGCCTAGTGAGGTGAGCAACACGCTCAAGGGTGCAGGAGGGAGTAAGGGGCAAAGGCAGAGCCCTGGTACAAGTCTTTGGGTTCTAAAACATTCCCCAAGAACCAGCAGTGGGACTTCAAGCAAGGAGACCTGTCTCACTGCTAGGGCCTTGGACTTCATCATAGGCGCTCTGGTTGGTAAAGAATGCCGAGTGCATTTCAGGGGAGGAGTCAGCACCCTGCTTCCTAGGTAAGGAAACTAAGGTTCAGAGGTATGAAGGTCTTTGTCACAAGTCAGTAGGGGGCCTGCGGCCAAAAGTTAAGTGTCCTGACCTCCAGCCCAGGCTCCTCCAGCCGCCCCAGGGGCCGTGGGGCTCTGGGAATGACTGGCTGGCCAGGGGCTAAGACCCTGTCACCCAGGGGCAGATGGGCACAGTATGCCTGGTAGGCTCCCACATCCCTGAACCTGGTTGCTGCCTCTCTTCTCAGTCTTTGGAGGTGGAAGATGGTGAAATCCTCAGGCCTATTTTTTCATGTAAGAAACGTAAGGTCTGGAGAAGCTAAATTCCCTGCTCAGGGTCACAGGGGAAAATGAGGTCCTGGACCTGGATCTCTGATTCAAGTCTGGTGCCCATTCCACGGGGCCAGCCAACGACAGCATGCAGAGCTCCTTCCCTGGCATCAGCTTCTTACTGGGTCTCAGCTTCCACATCTGTAAAATGGGCACACCAGAGGTGGCCCTAAACAAGCCCAAGAGCTGAGTCTTTGGAGATAAAGAAATTAGGTGGTGCTTCCAGAAGTGGGAGGAGCCCCATACACTGACGGAGATCTTCGTTTTCTGGACCACAAACTTCTTTACCAAGAAGGAAACCAAGGGCAGGGAGGGGCTGCGCAGTGGCAGAGATCCAGAGATTTAAGGAGAGCAAAAGGGAGGAGGTGCAGGCATCCCCACTCTGGCCTCAAATGTCCAGGAGGGAATCCTTCCTACCGAGTTCTGCTGCACAACCTGCTTCCACACCCTTCTCGGAGAAAACGCTTTCTACAAAGCCATTTATTTTTCCCAAAATACGCCCCCAGTTAACAAAATTCCTCAGAGTCCCACATTTAAATTAGACGTGCCACCTCTTCCATTCCTGGGGAAGGAAGAAATGTCACCGGGAGGACATCAGAAGTTTTCCGGAGGCTGGAGGCCAACGAAAGACAAGCCAAGAGAATGTCTTCCCAGCCCCAGAATAGCACCGTGGTGGGGTGGGGGTGGGGGGTGAGGGGCTCTGTCCCTGCAGCCCCCTTGCCTCGTCCCCAGGCTTCACTTATGCTTCTGCTCTGCGGGGTCCAGAGCGCCACGGGCCGCCGGCCAACCTGCCCATGCCTGGAAAGACTTTGGAACCCATCATTTCTACCCCTCTCTCCAGGTTTCTGCCCACACCCCTTGCTCTGGGTGAGGATTAGGGAGGGAGTGGGAGTGAGGTATACAGAGAGCTGTGGGCACAGAAAGGGGTACAGTAGAGAGCAAGGCAGGAGCCCCCTTACGTAGCAGGCAGTTGCAGATTTCCTGACAGCTCCCCAGCTGAAGGGCAAGCTCCTTAGAGGAGGGGCCTGTCCTCTCACGCTGGGTCCCAGGTCCCTAACACAGTGCTGACACCCCACGGATGCTCAATGACCATGGCTAGAATGGATGAACCAAAGGAAAGGAAGGGAAAGCAGAGGGACAGCTGACCCCCAGGGGGCCCACGCAGACACCCAGAGACCCAGTGTGACCAGCACATGTTTCCCATGGGGAGGGGGCTCACGGGGCACAGCCCAGGGCACCAGGGAAGAGACTGGGCTAAGGGAGGTCGGTACGTGTCCCAGCACGTGACCCAGCACATGCACCTGTGTGCCTCCAAAGGCCTGGGGGAAGGGCCCTGCCTTCACTCTGAGAGGGAGGGGAAAGGCCAACGCTGGGGCCAGAGGAGGAGCAGGCAGGAGGAGAGACGTCTCTGGACCCGAGGTGATGCTGAGGGTGCAGTGCCCCTGTCTGAGCAGATGGGCTTACAGGTGGGCAGAAGAAAAGGCTGAGAAATGATAACTAGCATATCGGGGCCACTGGAGAAACAAGGCCGGGGTGACTGTGTATCCTGTCTTTGGAGAAATAAGGCAGAGGATCCGTCTGAATATTGAGTCCTTTGGGGCATAAAGGCAGCCAGATGGTCCGTGCAGCATAGCCGTTGGAGAGATAAGGTGGTGGGGTGGTCTTTGTATCGTGTCCGTAAGAAATGACAGTACGATGATTTACGTATCATGTCATGGGAGAAATAAGGCAGCAGGATGACTTGGGAATCACGTCCATCGGAGAAGTAAGGCTGCGGGGTGGTCTCTCTGTCCTTTGGAGAACGAGCAGGACCTGCCAGAGTGGAGGCACCTGTCGGAGGCAGGGCTCACACTGAGGCTCCAGTGGGGCCAGAGGTGGGAGCCCCCAGGTGGAGGCGGCAGCTCCTTGGTGCTCGCGGTCAGGCTATTTCTTGTCCATCATCTACATTTCACGATGGAAAGAAAACACAGGGGAAAAGGCATTAAGTGCAGGATCTACTCTTGGGCATGCACGAGAGCCCCAGGCACATGGTCACACACTTCCAGGGGCAGGGTGTGTCTGCGAGTGGCCGCCACAGTCTGACCAGCGGCTCCCTGCGCTAAGCGCTGCCCTGGAGGCCCAGACAGATGCCAACACAGGAGCTGAGCCTCCGACAGACCTTGGTGTACCTGAGGGAGGCTGCCTAATCCTCACCAGTCCACCCGCTCCACACCCCTCCCATCCACTGTCCCCTCTCCCTGGCACCCTTGTCATCTACAACCTCCCCACTTCTATCCTCCGCCATCGTACCCTCTCCTCCACTAGAAAGAAGTCCTTCCCACCTCCCCCTCTGTGTAGAATTCCCCAAGGGCAGCGCTGTGTGGAACCTCCCTCCCTCCGGCTCTGGTCTCTACGTGGGGGGCACCCAGTGGACTCACACCCTTGGCTTTGCCCCACCCCTGACCTGAATGGAGAGCTTAGAAGGAGGACCAGGGCATGTGTGCCCCTACTGCTCCCTCTGCCATCCTTTGGGCTCTGTGTGTCCCAGGGAAGTAGCGTTCCCTTCTGGGTACTGCCTCTGTGCTCACCCAGCATGACCAGAGACTGGGGGGCCAGGCTGCCACGCTGTACCCCACACCCGGGCCACACTGCAGCTGTCTTCTGGAACAAAGCTGACATTTTCATCTCCATCTGCTCAATCCTTCTATGCCTCATTTGGTTCAGAACAACAGGGAGGCAGATAACTTATCTCCATCCTTCCATACCTCAACATAGGTCTCCATTACTGCCATGGAACATTCTACAGCATTTAAAAGACCTGCTTTGCAGAGCACTTCTGCATTTGTCACCTTACCTAATCCTCACAACCATCTTGTAAGTGGGGGCACATTCTACAGATGAGGATACTTACAGGAAGGTCAAAGGCAGAGACTAGACCCAAGGTTTCCCCTCCCAACCCAGGGGCCTCTTTCTTCTGCACAGGGCTGCCTTCCTAAACACCTCTTACTGCCTTTCGTAAAAGTCTGAGTCTACGGCCCTTGTGTGTCATGTATTTTGTGCAGGTTTCTGAGGGCCCCATTGCCCCCCTGCCTCTGGAAGTTTTCGGAAGACAGGGCCTATGTCCTTCCCTTCTCCTCTAAATGCAGAGGTGAGCCTCCAAGAGCTCAGTGAAAGTTTATTTCCTGACAGGGATGCCAAGGAAGCCGTAAAGAGGCTTAAGTTTCCTTAACCACTGGCAACCAACTTTGATTTTTAGGCGGAAGCCATTCACGTCTAACGGCAATACTGCATCAAGGAACGTTTTCTTCAAATGACACACACAACAGATACACGTGTGTCTCCAGACAAACACACTCAGATGTCGCTGTTGGTTACTCTCCATAAGGATGAATCTCAACCTTCTCACCAACCCCTTCTTAAAGTAACCGCTGATGTTGTCTAATATGAATAACTATGATTGTTAACATTTATTAACCACCTACCATGTAGCGGGAACATGGCTGCCGAGCTGAAAACCGTATTTCCTAGCCTCTCTTGTGCTAGGTAGGCGTCATGTGACTAGGTCTGATCGATGGATGTAAATAGGAGGTATTTCTAGTCAAGCCCTAGGAAGAAAATGTTCCTCCCTTTCCTCTTTCCCCTTCTGGGCGGGGGGGGGGGGGGGGGGGGGGGGGGGGGGGGCCTGCACAGAAGCTGGAGTAGCTGCCCAGGACCAGGGTAGAAGCTCTGAGCAGAAGGGAGCAGACACCAATAAATGGAACCTAGCTCCAGGACATCAGTGGCCTTAAGATCACCTATGCTTAGACTGTTACAGGAGAGAGACATAAATTCGCGTCGTTGTGAAGCCTCTGTCGTATCTGCATCGTATTAGAGCAGCTGAGACCTTGGTTCCTCTCCACCAGTGGGGAGTCAGGCTGCTCTCCCAGGGAGGGAGTCTCAGGTCACCAGTGAACAGGTGATCACCACCCCTCACCACCAGGGACCCTCCCCAGCCTCCTGCACACAGACGCGCGAACACACAGACCCATGATCTCAAGCACCACGTGTCTTTACCTTCTTTGCTTTCAGAGTGTTTCAGAGGCCGCAGGGCTGCAACAAAGGAAGGAGCACATGGTGATGGGGGGACCACAGGAAGGGGCGGGGGAAGGGGTCTGACAGAGGGAGCCGGGGAAGAAAGGAGGCCTGGATGGATTGGAAGAGGCTGGGAGGATGAGGGCAATGGCCCAGCACCAGGGAAGGGGCCTGAGGCTGCTGTCCCAAGTCCTGGCTCCGCTCTGTAGCCGGTCACTCCTGTCTCTGGGCCTCTGTTTTCTCCATCTATACAATGGGAACAGCTACCCGGCCCTCCTGTGAGCTAGAGACGGGGAAGGAGTTTGCTCTGCAAATAAGGGCCAAGTAAGGGGCTACAGGAGGAGGCTGCAGACATCCCCAGGTGGGCCTGGGGTCATGCAAATCTGACACTGGACAAATCTCTAGGCCACCCTCTTCTCCCCACCCCCTCCTTCTGTCAACTACCTCTGCCTCTGAGCAAGAAAAACGAGGCCTGATCCCAGGGCTGTCTCCACACCAAAGGCTGAGAATTAATTGGCATAATTTACGGCAGTCCCCAGGTGTCAGTCTCCTGCTCTTCCTTCCGTGGGGGTGGGGAGGGGACCAGTGTCAACTGGCACCCTCCCAAATGGGAACCTACCCCTCCCAGCCCAGGAGCCCCATAGGAGAGCACAGTGAGGCCTCGGGGGGCCACGAAACACTAGTGCCTCCGCACCTGCCCCAAGCTGGGCTCCAGGTTTGTGTCCCCAAAGCCCCATACCCTTTGTAAACCACCTGTGTATCTAATCACTTGAAAGAGCTTCAGAACAGCCCTCTGGTGCCATTGAGGCAGGGGCAGGATAACACTTTACAGGTGGGAAACTGAAGCCCAGAGCACCAAAGCACTTTGCCCGAAGTCACACAGCCTGTAACCAGAATGGGACGGTCTTCAACTGTTTGGCCACTAACATGACTCCAAGAGACCGTCGCAGGCACCAGGTGTGGTACTAGGCCCTTTATAAGGCCCTTTATTAACTCATCTCACTTAATTTAGCCCACAGGACCTATGAAGGGAGGCAGTTACTAGGAGGAAGCCAAGACTCAAAGATGAAGACATAGAGGCCCAGAAAAGCAAAGCAACTGGCTCAAGGCCACTGAGCCTACGAGCTGGAGCTGGAGCTTCAACCCAGGATGCCCTGTCTCCTGAGTCCTCACTCTGCAACTAGGAGGCCACCAGACCCCACGGTGCAGGCACAGGGCTACTGAGCATGGAGCTGGCCCTGGGAGAAAGGTAAGGTAGGCAGGAAAGATGAAGCCGCCCCCGAGAGGGAGTCCAGGGAAACCCAGATCGAGGCCTAATGCTAAGCAAATACCAGACTCACCCGGCTAGGGGGCCACGGTCCACGGGACACACTTCACTCAAACCTCAAGCGAATGTGGCTCCTCCAGATCCTAGCGTCCTCACCCCGTTCCTGTGTCCTTCCCGCAGCCAATGAGGCCAGCTCTGAGCTCAGACTCACCCGTTTTGGATCCTTCTCCATCCCCGTCCTGGTCCTCAGCACCTGGAAGACAAGGACTCGGTGAACAAAAAAACAAAAAACCCACTGCGATTACTGCACCTCCCCATGTGAGAGTGTGGGAGGGAGGGAGGTGGGCTGAGTCGGCCTGACCTGTGATCCGGATGGTGGACACAGGACGGAAGCCTGAGGCCAGCACAGAGCAGAGCCCACCACTCACCAAGCCAAGCACCTTCTTCTCACCCCTCCACCCGACCCCATTACTCACCCATCCACTCACTCACCAAGCCCGTCCACCACCAGCCTCCAACACAAGCACCACCCGTCTGTCCCTTCTCCTCCACATAGGCACCCTCCCTCCCAACGCCTGGCCAGCTCCCACCTCTCACCATCGACATTCAAGTCTGCCCCGGAAGCCTTTGCGTACCCACATACCACCTGCTGGCATCGACCCCACCTCCCCCCTCTGCTCACCAGTGTGGATTCCCGCACTGATAGGCAGGCTCGCATCTGTTGCCACACACAAGACATATCCAGCCTCAAGGTCACATGCACACAGTCAGACCCCATGGGCACACTCATGCTCATTCTGTCACTAGGAAGCGCCCCACATGTTGATGTCATAGACAAATCCACACACCCCAAGACAAGTGTGTGCGCGTGTGCACACCTTCTCTTGCTCACCTGCGTTCTCCTCCTCACAGCTCTGTTTGATCTTTCTCCAGCACACGAAGGCCAGGGCCACCAGCAGAGCGACAAGACAGACAGACAGCCCCACGGTCACCCACAGGGCCTCGGGAGGGAATGTCATGGGCTGCCCTGGGAGGGGTGGGGGGGAGAACGGGAAGAGACTGTCACGTCCAGCACCCATGGCCTGGAGGACAGCACACCATGGGCCACAAGGTATGAACAGGGAGCCCCCACCCTTGCTGGGCTCCAATGCTATGAAGAGAGCTCCCTTCAGTCCCCACACCCCTTCCCCCCACACTGGGACACATCCAAACCCTGACACGGCCATGGCTGGCGTCCACATGCCTCAACCTGGCAAGGTCAAAGAGTCTGAAGTTGATGATGCTCTAGAACCTTCACCTAGTGGCTCTCCACTGACATTTGAATAATGCTTCAGCCTTCTGGAGGGCCTCCATCACATGGCTGCCGCTTACCTTCCCCCAGCCTCTCTTTCCAACTCCACTCCAGGAACATAGCCATGCTGGTGTCCTGATCATTCTCTGCACACACAACTGGTTCCTTCCAGCCTCCACACCATTGCTGTCAGGTTCCCCTACCTTAAAAAGCGCTCCCAAACTCTCACGTAGTTTAAGATTCCCCTCCACAGGAGGCCCTCCCTGACTGTTCCAACCCCACCCGGCGATATCCACCATCCTACGGATCCGGCGTCGGCAAATCGTGGTCTGCGAGCCAGATATGGCCTGTGGTCTGTTTTTGTACAGGCTGCGGGCTAATAATAGTTTTCATATTTGCTAAGGGTTACCGAAAAAGAAACAGGAGGAGCAGAAGGGGAAGGAGAAACAGCCGCAGCAACAGAGATTGCACGTGGCCCACAAAAGCCGGAAATATTTACTATCCAGCCCTTTATCGAAAGTGGGGGGGGAGCCCCAGCGCGTAGATGGGGGTGGGAACTGAGGGCGCCTCAGCGAGGGTTCTGGGTTTACCCAAGAGGAGGAGACTTGCCAGGGGAATGTTGCCGGGACGCAGCAGAGGGAAGGGCCGGAGGCGCCCGCACCTGGATCAGCCCCAGAGGCTGTTTGAGCACGCTCACCATTGGCCCCGGGCCCTGGGCCCATGCTGTGTCCTGGACAGAAGCCCTGGGGACATCAAATCTAACAAAAGACAGAGCTGCTTTCCTCTGCTCTCTGGAGACCGTGAGGGCCCAGGGCATCAGCCGTCCAGGGGGGCCAGCTGGTTCTGCGGAAACCACTGTCGTTGCAGAGAGCTGTGCCAGGAGGCCCTTCAGCGCAGAGGCCCTGGCAGGGACACAGGCATGTGCAGCAGATGTTCCCTGCAGCCAGCACGGCTGGCAGAGCTGCCGCTCAGGACACTGCCCAGGGGAGGAGGAGAGGGCAGCAGCGGCCGTGAGGGGCCAGGAAGGCTAGTCCACGAAGCCCGTGAAGGAAACTTCCCCTCGGCATCCTCGGTGGGGCTCCTGCAGCAAAGGAGGGTGCCGAGCCACAGAAATACTGAGGAGGAGGGAGGACCTCTCTCCACGTTCACCCCCTGACTGGTGCCAGTGCCTGGAACACAGGTCAGACTTGCCCTCGTTCAAACAGTAAAGCACGGGGCTCAGACCTGGGTGTTGAGGCTCCGTTTCCAGTGCTTGCTCCGTAAAGGCCCCTCCACGCACAGCGCACTCAATGTCACTAACCTCCAGCAGGTGTGGGAGACCGGGCTGGAGGACTGACAGTCCGAATCCCAGAATGTTTCACAAGGCACAGAGCTGCCTGTAGTGAAATACAGGCCAAGGGCTCCAAAGTAGGCCAGACCCGCTCTTACAAAACCAGGAGGCTGGGTGGTGGGGAGGACAGAAAATTAGGCTGAGAGGCTAAAGGTTGGATCCTAGTGGTGGCTCATCTGCTCGCCACAAGGTGCTGGGACCAAGGGCCACAGCCCCCATGGGTGACTTGAGACGGGCCACACACCCTCTAAACATAAATGCAAACTATAGTGTTTATCAAAAAGGTGCAGGACCCTCAAGGTAGAGCCACTGCACCAGTCTGTAGACTTGGAAAGTTCTCTCTCTCCTCGCTGGGCTTTGGAATAAAAGCACTTTCAAGGTTACCTGCTAAAGTTTAACATAAAGGTGTTTTTTTCCCCTCCTAGGTGGGGTAAGCATTCTCCCTACAATTCCATTTACACCCATAGACCCTTTCTGCACAGTGTAGCAAATATCCAGTTCAGCCCAGTGTGCAAATTATCACGAAGTTCACCGATCCTTCAAGACCCTTTCAACTCCCGCCTGTCCCTGGAGACCTCTCCCGACCGCTCCCGCCCATTCTGACCCCTGCCTCCTTTCTCAGAAAGCTTCACTTATTTCTTATCCTTTCCGGAAACACCCGGCAGGTGGAAGTCATGGGCAGGGAAAAGAGGACAATAGGCAGACAGAACCTGCTGTCCCGACACCAGAGTACGGGGGGAGGCCCCCTCTTCACACCCCGAGACACAAGGAGCACCCACTGATGTGGGCACTGCAGGAAGGGAGGGTGTTGGGGCTCAGACCCCAAACAGACCCCGACGGATTGAGGGAATCGGCAAGTGGGCGGCATCAATCTGGTGTTTGACCACGCGGGGGCAGCAGAGATCCCCCCACGCGCAACTGCTGCCTGGGTAGAGAGCTCACGTCCACAAGAGCGGACGCCGGTGGGGTGAGGAGAGACCGGCTGTCTCTCGGGCCTCAGATTAGGCGCCCTTGGACACCGCAACACTTGCCATTGCGCTGCGGGGTTCCCGTAGAAAAGCACGGCCTCACCACGCCTTGTGTCTGCTCAGGACTCCCGCTCACACGTCCAGGTTCCAGGCCGCTACGGCCTCCCCCCGTATACGAAGCCCAAGTACCACCTAAGGCGCTCTTAGGACGGCGAATATTACACCTGGCTCTTATCAGCTCCTTAAAGCAAGTCCCTTAAGGACGTCTTGGTGAAGAGTCTGAGACATCTTGGTGAAATGTCTGAGAACGTTTTCTCAAAAGGCGTCTGACCACCCAAACCTACCTAAAACAGCAGCTCTCAGTCTAGAAAAAAAGGCAGCGGCTCCCTCCGTCCCCCGCCCCCCGTCCGCCCCCATCTGTTCACCTGCCCCCTACCTACCTGTGATGGTGACGGAGCCGTGAGCGTCCTGCTGCAGCACGGGGTTGCGCACCAGGCAGCTGTACGTGCCGTTGGCGCCCAGCACCACCCTCAGGACGCTGCGCACGTCGAACAAGCCCTGCTCGTTGGCCATCTGCGACGTGGTCACGTTCACGTTGCCGGCCAGGGGCGCACCCTGCCCGTCCTGCCAGAACACCTCGGCCTCCGGGTAGCCCCGGTAGCTGGAGCACGTGATGGTCACCGTGTCCCCAGGCCGCAGGTCCTTGTTGGGCTCCAGGGTCATGCTGGGCTTCGAGTAGGGAGCTGGAGAGGGGCAGAGGGCAGAGGGCAGAGGTCGAGGTAAGGCAAGGACGGGGGAGGGGGTCACAGGAGAGGAAAGGGCACCTGGAGGAACACGGGTCAGTAAAGGGGCTGGAGTTACGCATGGGCTCAGCGATGGCCCAAGAGGTGAGGGGCGGCGGGAAGGGAGGCGTGTCTCCAGGGGAGGGCGCCCCCTGCCGGCGCTCACCCGCCACCTGCAGGCTGACTGCCGCGCTGCCGAAGTCCCGGATGCTCACAAAGCAGGTGAAGCTGCCCTCGTCGGCCACGCGCACTCGCTGCAGCCTCAGGGACGCGTTGCCCTGAGCCAGCAGGTCGGGGAAGAGCGCCGTGCGGTTGGCATAGGCGCTGCCCTGGTCCCGGCCCTCGGCGAAGCTGTGCACCAGCTGCTTGGTGTCCGTCAGCTGCCAGATGAGGTTGAGCTGCGCCAGGCTGAAGCCGGGCTCGGGTGAGAAGGAGCAGCGCAGGGTGGCGTCGGTGCCCACCAGGGCCACCACGGGGTCTTCGGGGACCTGGACCTCCACGGCGCCTGGGGGCAAGGTTGGATAGGCCGTAAGGAAGGGTGAGGACAAGTCGGGCTACCAGCCCCCAGCCGCACAGACCTCCTCCTCTGTTAACTCCCAGTTCCTGTTCCATCTTCCCATTTTGTTTCCAGACCCAAAAGCAGACTGAGTTTCCAGATTCCCAGACGTGCAGTCACCCCAATCTTATGACAAGAACCACAGCAGCTTGCCCTTGGCCTGACAATGCGTGTCCCCGGGGGCCAGCCCTGGGGGCGCATCCAGCCCTAGCACAACCCTCCTCCCCTGCAATGGATCTGTTTGCCTCTCCTACCCTTACGCTCTCTGCTGTGATCCGAATGCTTCTCCATCCTTTCCAGAGGTTTCCGGAGCCCTGGAGTCAGGAAACCCGGAGGGCGGAGAAGGCCTGTGATCATTGTTCTCACCCCTACCACCAACGTGAGTTTCCCTGCCTCCCCACCCTGTTTATCTTTCCTGTTATCATCACAGGGAATGTCATCGTTCCGGGAGACGGAAGGTAGGGCGCGAGGTTCAAGTCCCGCAGCCCCTGCTGATTGGACCAAGACCTCCTTCCCTCACGGGAGATTGAAGCAAACAAACCAAACCAAAAACCTGTGGGGCTTCTATGCGGCGTGATGGTGACGGAGCCGCGAGCGTCCTGCTGCAGCACGGGGTTGCGCACCAGGCAGCTGTACGTGCCGTTGGCGCCCAGCACCACCCTCAGGACGCTGCGCACGTCGAACAAGCCCTGCTCGTTGGCCATCTGCGACGTGGTCACGTTCACGCTGCCGGCCAGGGGCGCACCCTGCCCGTCCTGCCAGAACACCTCGGCCTCCGGGTAGCCCCGGTAGCTGGAGCACGTGATGGTCACCGTGTCCCCAGGCCGCAGGTCCTTGTTGGGCTCCAGGGTCATGCTGGGCTTCGAGTAGGGAGCTGGAGAGGGGCAGAGGGCAGAGGGCAGAGGTCGAGGTAAGGCAAGGACGGGGGAGGGGGTCACAGGAGAGGAAAGGGCACCTGGAGGAACACGGGTCAGTAAAGGGGCTGGAGTTACGCATGGGCTCAGCGATGGCCCAAGAGGTGAGGGGCGGCGGGAAGGGAGGCGTGTCTCCAGGGGAGGGCGCCCCCTGCCGGCGCTCACCCGCCACCTGCAGGCTGACTGCCGCGCTGCCGAAGTCCCGGATGCTCACAAAGCAGGTGAAGCTGCCCTCGTCGGCCACGCGCACTCGCTGCAGCCTCAGGGACGCGTTGCCCTGAGCCAGCAGGTCGGGGAAGAGCGCCGTGCGGTTGGCATAGGCGCTGCCCTGGTCCCGGCCCTCGGCGAAGCTGTGCACCAGCTGCTTGGTGTCCGTCAGCTGCCAGATGAGGTTGAGCTGCGCCAGGCTGAAGCCGGGCTCGGGTGAGAAGGAGCAGCGCAGGGTGGCGTCGGTGCCCACCAGGGCCACCACGGGGTCTTCGGGGACCTGGACCTCCACGGCGCCTGGGGGCAAGGTTGGATAGGCCGTAAGGAAGGGTGAGGACAAGTCGGGCTACCAGCCCCCAGCCGCACAGACCTCCTCCTCTGTTAACTCCCAGTTCCTGTTCCATCTTCCCATTTTGTTTCCAGACCCAAAAGCAGACTGAGTTTCCAGATTCCCAGACGTGCAGTCACCCCAATCTTATGACAAGAACCACAGCAGCTTGCCCTTGGCCTGACAATGCGTGTCCCCGGGGGCCAGCCCTGGGGGCGGTGGGGTGGGGCAGTGAGGGAGGGCGTGGACACTGGGGGCCTCCCTAGCTCTCCTCCCCTTCCGGGTTAACCCCAGGCCGGTCCAACCCTCCTTTAAGGCTTGAGACCCAAAGTAAGTTTATTATCTGTGGTCCTCATTCAGTCAACAAGACTATATGGTAAGCACCTACCATTTGTCAAACATAATGGTTAGGAATGCAACAGAGAAAAAGGCCAAGGTCACACCCTTACAGAGCTTACCTTTTAATGGGAGAGAGGGTCAAAGTAAGACACAAAGTCTCATTATCGTGGGATTAGGAGTATGAAAGCCGCCAAAGGATTAGAGATGTTAGCTTTTCAAAAATTTGACAGGTACTTTACACCTGTCTGTGTTAGCCGCATTTTCTCATAAGTATGTATTTTCTTTATTAATCGGAAAGGAAAATGTATATCAGATGTTAATAGTGGTTTTCTCTGGATGAGAAAGGATAACAGGTAGTTTTTCATTGTTTTTTTTTTTTCCCCTAAAAAAACATGATTAGCTTCTATACATGAAAGAAAGAATGCCCATACCTTTCAAGGTGCTGGTGAGTCACACTCTCACTAAAAGGATATTAAGTTGAGATTTAAAGGAAATGAAAAAGAGCGTCACATACAAAAGGCCAGTGTCAGGGCGTCTGGGTGACTCAGTGGGTTGGGCATCCAACCCTTTAAGTCTGCTGAGGTCATGATCTTATGGTTTGTGGGTTCAAGCCCCAAGTCTGGCTCTGGGCTGGCAGGGTGGAGCCTGCTTGGGGTCTTCTGTTTCCCTCTCTTTCTGCCCTTCCCCTGCTCACAACCTGTCTGTCCCTCTTTCTCTCCCCCACAAAAATAAATAAACAAAACAAACAAACAAAAAAGAGCCATTGTAAGAGTGTTCCAGCTAGAGGGAACAGTGAGTGGGGAGGCCCTGAGGCAAGATTCAGCTCCCCACGAGAAAATATCCCCACACTCAGCTGTCCAGTGTGGCAGAGGAGTCTGGATGGAAGAGCTTTGGAAGACCGCGAAAGAATTTCGGCTTGCTACACGTAATGGGAAGTCACGGGGTGCCAGGGGAGGTGTTAATCTGACATAATCTGGCAAACAATGCTTACAACTCCCTCTGGCTCCTCTGTGCAGAATGGACTATTTCAGTGGTCCTTGTAAGAAGTGATATTGGCTTAGCTCCAGAGGGTGGCACTGGTGGTGGAGAGCATGGGACAGATTCAGGGTTTACCGATGGCGGAGAACCAACAGGGCCCGCCGGTGAACTGGAGGTGAGGGGGCATATGGGGACGAAACCCGAGGAATGGCCCAGATAAAGCCCTTTCTCTAGAGAAATCAGAGCAGCCGGGACTAGAGCGTGTTTCCACTTATGGCCAGCAGGTGGCACGAGACACTCAGCTTTGTCTTTCCCTTTGGTGGAAGAAGGCAGCCTCTCCCTCCGCCAGAGGCTAAGGATTTCAAATGTGAGGATGTTGTTATTAAAAGTAATGCCATTGTTGAATGCTGATTCCGTGCCAAGAGCTGAATGGGAAGATTTACATCATTTATTCAACATGGTAATTGAGCTGTGTGGCTGCACCAATCCGGACACTGGGGACAGACCCTGCTCTTTGAGCAGAGCAGGCAGTAAGCACGGAAACATATAACATGTCAGGTGGAGGAGAAGTCTGGTTAGAAGCATGCAGAAGCAAAGTCGAAGACAGGGAGAGATGATGTGCTATTTTATTTTATTTTTAATGTCTGTTTATTTTTGAGAGAGAGAGACACAGTGTGAGTGGGGGAGGTGCAGAGACTGAGAGAGAAAGACGCACAGAATCAGAAGCAGGCTCCAAGCTCTGAGCCATCAGCGAGAGCCCGATGCAGGGCTCGAACCCACGAACTGTGAGATCATGACCTGAGCTGAAGTCGGCCGCTTAGCTGACTGAGCCACCCAGGCGCCCCGATGATATGCTATTTTATACAAGGCAGCCAAGAAAGCTTTGCTGAGGAGGTGACATAGGAGCGAAGACCTGAACAAAATAAAGGATCAAGTCGTGCAAATGTCTGGGGACAGAAAGTTCCAGGCAGAGGGAACAGGACGTGCAGAGGCCCTCAGGAGGGAACACACACTGTGTGTGCAAGAAACACGTTAGTGCTCACATTACCAGTTTACAGAAGAGGAGACAGAGGCTGACAAATGCAAAGTAAGTCACCTGTTGAATCCCAGGGATGGAAAGGAGTGTGGCCAGGGCACAGGGGAGATTCGCCCAAACCCTCCCCAGACAGAGGCCTGGCAGGAGCCCTGGTGGGGGTGGGCGCCCTCCCCCCACCCTTCCAGTCCCCACACTGCTCCCCTCACCTGTGATGCAGAACCACAGCACTGCCAGGGCTGTGGCCAAACGCACACGGGCACCCACACCCGTGCTGGCCCCGCGACACAGCATCTTCCCGAGAGGCAGCAGCTGACAGCTGGGCTCTCCGTAGTGGAAGGCTGCCCCTGCCTGCAAGGAAGAAGAATCGAGGCCTTTGTCGTGGACGGTCCTCCCCAGGCCCTCCCTCACCTCACGCCCCCTCGCCCCCTTGACCAGCTCAGGGAAGGCTTCAATTGCCCACTGACAAGTCTTCCCTCCACACCCTACAAGGCTCCCCACTTGAGGGATTTTTTTTGAGAGATGCTGGCTAGAGGGCACTGAGTCACTGGGGAGGCTAGACTAGGGCACATGGAGGCAGCTGGGACCCACCCTTCCAGAACTAAGATGTTGATATGAACAGGAAGACAGGCAAGGTGGCAAGTAGGGGCAAGGCTGGCCGGCCCAGGGCAAGAATGTGCGCAGATCACTTTGGCTCCAGACAACAGCTGGTGGGGAGAGGAAGGGCTGAGGCTGGAGCTGGACGTAGAGATAAGCTGAGAGTTCTGAAGTTTATCCTGAAGGCCACTGGGAGCCACTGAAGGTTCTGGAACAGGAGAAAGGATATGGTCAGAGCTGTGCTTCAGAAAAATGACTCTGATAGCATCTGCAGCATAAATGAGAAGAGATCAAGCAGGTCTAGGTGAAAACAGCAGCACTGGAGGGTGTGGGGAGAGGGTCAGGAGCTGTCAGGCAGCCACACCTTTGAGTCCAGTGAGCGGGTGGGGCAGAACACGTGGCTGACACAGAACATGGAGGCGTTCGGTGTACGGTGTGTGAAGTTCGCCGTGTTTGTGCGGAAACTTCCAGGGGAGAGTTCTAGGAGGCAGCTGGTGTGAGAGCACGAGGCCCAAGAGAGAGGATATTTGCCAGTTGGACGCTTTCTATTGAGTGACCGAGACCAATCAGAAATGGAAGAGGCCAGGCCTGGGGTGGACCTCAGAGGCTGGGGTCAGGACTGAGTGAGAGGTATGTCTGTGGCCACAGACCCGAGCCAGGACCCCCCTCCCCCAGCCTCCCTGGGCCCAGGCCTGCTCCCAATCCTGGCTGCCCCTCAGCCCACCGCCCCGCTGTCTGACTTGGGCAGGCTGTACCTGTCCCACAGTTGCTGCCTCACTGTCCACGCCACGTGCCACTGAGCCACATAACCTGGGTGGATTTAGGCCATCCATCACTGTTCAACGGGAACACGACCGATTTCACATTCTCGCAACCACCCAGGGAGAGGGGCGAGTTGACTTGGCCCCATTTTGCAAGAGAAAAATAAATAAATAAATAAAGCCCATACACGTGAGGTGACATTGTTAGTGCGATAGAACTTGCCAGTTGGCACAGCCGAGGAGGTCTGGGTGCCCAGCCTTCGGCCACACCTCTCTGCCTCTCCCGAGGGGCAAGTCTCACAGCCATCAGCATCATTCCAGTCACAGGGACCCGGCGTCAGGCCTTTCAGTCCCAGCCAGGCTCTCCTCCCCCCAGCACACAGCAGGCAGCTGGGCTGAGGGAGTCCCTCGGCCAAACCGGGTGCATCCTGCCCCCCCACCCAGCTGTCCACCTCGGGGAAGCCCTGAGCAGCCACTTCCTTCCCAGACACTTCCGGTCCAAACCCAGCAGCCTCAAAGCCTCGCCGCCTGCTGAGTCAGCAGCCTTCTTGCTCATTCATAAAGGCACCCTTGGCGGGCACTGCATCCTGCCCACAAGGGCAACCACTGGCCACAGGAAAAGCTAGCAGGCGGCAGCCTCCCGCACTGCTCCCCACCCCCACCCCTAAGGAAGAACCAGGGCCTGGGGCCACCTCCTCTCCCCCTCCCTCTCCACTTATGCCTGCCACTCCTGCCCTGGCCCGTGGGGTCAGCGCTCCTCTGGCCCTCCCGTGACCTCCCTCACTGGCCCTGCTATCTCTGCTCTGCTCCCTGCCAACCTCACTGTCTACGACGTCTGCTTTCAGGACCTAAGACAGGAATCTGCTCACATCCTTGCCCGTGCTCAAGAACCTTCCATGGCTCCCCATTTACCCCTGAAATAAAGCCACTTTGCTCTGCCTGTCACTCCAGACCTTTCTCATGAAGCGTCCAGACAGTAAGCCAGGGTCTCTTGGGAATGCCTGCCATTCTGGGTAGGGGAGGTCAGAGAGCACCTCTCTCCTAGCCAGACCTATCAGAGCTCCCCAAGGGCCAAGCTGTCCTTCACTCCAGAGGGAGAA
The DNA here is from genome assembly GCF_003009895.1 of Hyaena hyaena. NCBI lineage: Eukaryota > Metazoa > Chordata > Mammalia > Carnivora > Hyaenidae > Hyaena > Hyaena hyaena. The sequence continues at coordinate 138,558 of NW_024080762.1, forward strand.
TGGGAAGTTTTCCATGGGTGGGCAAGCCCACTTTGATTACCTTCTTAGATTGTGAACCCGGGAAAGTTCCCACCCTCAAGGCTTACCCTTGGGGAAAGCCTGACAGTCTAGAACCAAGGTGACCTGAGAATTCCACACCACAAAGAGGCTCCTACCCCCACAGCAGGGCCCTCAGGGACTGAAGGCAGGAAGGAGAAACGCATATCGGAGATAAGGTGCCACACAGGGGATGGGAGCTTGGCCTGGGAACAGAAAGCCAATCACTGCCCATTGGGAGAGATGGGCTGCCCCTGTCTCCCTAGCCTCATGGAGACGCACAGATCGCATGCTGCATTTGCACCACCCTGCCCACCTCCTCTACAAAGGGGAATTCTCATACCCTGGCAGGACTGGCCGGAGTCAGCAGCTACTCCTCCCTGTGAGTCACCAGCCAGCCTCCCTCCTCCTCTTCCTTCATCCCAGTCTCAGCCCAGTGTGGGAACTCTGAGGGGCCCTGACAGGAAAGAGCACAGAGTGCCTTGGCTTTCCTGGAGAAGCAGGACTGAGGGGCCCAGACCGCCCTCGGCCTGATGGTACAGCAAGTTCATCCAACCCCAGCAGAGGTGTGGCCACAGGGGAGTTCCCAAGAGATGACCCAAGGTGTGCCCCCTTTAAGCCAAAACCAAAAAACAAGACACCCCAAACCTAGAGATGCCCAAGAGGAACACTGCTGGGAGCCGCACTGGCCTCGCTGGGTGACGGTCACAGCGAGGAGATGGCAGCATTTGCACAGCTCCTGCCATGAGAAGCAAAACTGGTATCTCCTTCTGCTACTACTGGCTCATGCTAGAAATGAGCCTGCTGGTATTGACCAGGCCTCACAATATTCCAAATCAGAGTGATATTCCCTACACAGATTCCTCATAAGGAAAAGCATATTCCTGCCTTTTCAAAAGAGATTTTAGATGAAAGCATTGTGGATGACTGTCAAAAGGCTCTTTCTACGGGCCTTGCAGATCCAAGACTTAGATAATAACGGGGGTTAAGAACACAAGAGTTACAACTGAGTCTGGCCCTGAGACAAAGAGCCTAATTTAGAGTTAAGGACAGATATCCACCCCCACCCAATTGTTTCTGCTTGGAGCACCAGCCCCCCAAGGCATCTTGTGATCAGTATTCAGGGTGACTTATTCTGGCCTTGAATATGCTGATTGCACCCTGTGAAGGAACCTATTGAGGAATTTCTTCTTTTGTAATTATGGGAGCAAACATTGTGTTTCCTGAAAGACCTGTTATTCTTAATACTTCTCCTTAAAAGAACAAGCTATTGACCCCAGCTCACAAAGAAGTAACTTCACCCTTTTTATGATGAAAACATTGTCTTGGATGCTAAAGATACCTTCCTTCCCCATAGGATAAGCATCTAAATCACCTACCTCAATCACTATTGATAAAGGTTATGCAGGAGTCTTCTACAAATCTATGTTCTGGGAAATTCTTACATATCAAAGAAACTTGTCATCAGAAATCATTGTCTAAGGCAAATGCCACTTCTGTGCTGTCCCCCAAACACTTGACCATCCCACACTCTCTTAACCCCCTGCCTCCTCCCAGTCCCTGCAGGGGCCACTTGGACAATGCCTCCCACCAAGAGGGCAAGAAGAGTCAAACCAAATAACTAGTGTCAATCTGTGCTAACCAGCATAGCACAGAGGCAGGGCCTCTGAAAACAGCACTTTAGCACCTGGATCAAGCTATGCCTGAAGCACACATGGACTGCCCAGATACTTGAGTCCATCCTTTTTTCACTCAAGCTAGTTTCAGCAAAGTTTTTATTATCTGCAATTGAAGGACTCGTTAAATATACATTCATTTGTATATTCAGTAGTGCATTTAACTACTCACTGAGTACCTGGGAGGCAGACCTACCAGGTCTGGGGACAGAGAGAGGACTAAGCTGTGTCTGTCCTCAAGGAGCCTGCATTCCAATAGGGAAGTGCATGTAAATCACTGCACTTCCACATAGTATCTTATTTAAGATACTGTAAGAGCTACTAGAAAGCACCTCAGAGAAATAATAACTCAAAGGCGAGTCCTGAAAAATGATGAGCAGATCCCCAGGTAGACAGGCTCCTCCCCAGCCCCAAGAGACCTGTCCTCCTGGCGTTGCCTATGTGCCTCTCATCCAGATCCTTTTGAAATAGTAGAAAATGAGTCCAGAGTTTGGCATCCTGGTTCAGCTCTGTCACCGCTGTGCAGTCTTTAACAGAGGATTTCCCCCGTCTAAACTTCGCATTCCCATGTATGAAAGAAATGCTTGTCTGGAGGCACCTGGGTGGCTCAGTTGGCTGAGCTTCCAATTCTTGATTTCTGCTCAAGTCACAATCTCACGGTTCGTGGGATTGAGCCCCGTGTTGGGGTCTGCACTGAATGTGTACAGTCCCTGAGGTAGAGCCAATTAACTATCATGAAGTTCACATTGAAATGTACAAAATGATTGCAGCCGAAACCACCAGTTTCCCCCTTTACCTACTTTCCTTTTCTGTAGAATCTTTAACTAGGCACATGGCCGCTCAGCTAAAGACTACAGATCCCAGCCTGCCTTGCAGGGGAAAGGTGTGTCCGTGTGACCGTCTTCTGGCTAATAGGATACCAGAGGAACTGATGTGTGCAACGTGTGGGTCATACACTTCAAGAGAGGGAGCATACCCTCTCTTTTCTCCTCCCCTTTCCCACTAGCTGGAACACAGCTGTGGTCACCATCTGAGGCTGTGCTGCCAAGAGCAACACTCTGGGGACTTCAGAACAGCAAGACACAAGGCCCCCTTAGGGAGCGCAGTATCAGCCCTGGGCATACCGGGACTGTCACATGGGTGAGAAGAAGCATCTACTCTAGCGTCACTGTTATTTTGGGTCTTTCTTAACAGCATCTGAAGTGACTAATTTAAGGAGCCATCCCTCCCCTCCTTTCCCTCCTCCTCCCCCAGCTCTTCCCACCCCATGAAAATTGCCACTGTTCAGAGCAGCAAAAGGAAACCACATCTAAAATAGGTGTTTCAAAATATGAACTGGACACTCCATCATTTAAGTCACTTAATGATGCCTAGGCCTGGCTCAGGAGATATTTCAAGGGTACATGTGACCTGGCTTGGAGACCGTTTGTATGGGAGGGAGGGGCTGAAAGGGGCAAGGACGTCCCCAAGGCTTGAACAAATGGATACCTGTGTGCACCCATCATAAGATGGGGAGACCTGGAAATGAAGCACATTTGAGGAAGAGCAATGCGCATCGGGCTTGAGCTACAGAGCATCTGTGCCAAATGTCACATGGATGCCTCGACACACAGAGCTGGAACTCAGAACAGGACCGGGAGCTATCCATGCTCTGGTAGGGATGGGAGCCAAAGGTGGGATCATTGAAGAAGGTCTTGGAATGAGAACAAGTCCCCCAACAAATTCTGAAGAAACTGCAGAAGTTAATGGTCAGGTGTCAGAACAGGGAACTTCTCTCTGGCCACCCGCACAACCCATTTGCCCCCTCCAGTGATGGGCACCCACTACCTCACAAAGAAGTCCGCTGGCGTTGGGGCAGCTGTCACTGGTAGAAAGCTCAGCCCTATCCTGAGCCCAAATCTGTCTCCCACACGGTCCTCCTTTGACCTTGTAGAACAAGTCGGCCTCCTCCCTGCAAGTTTTAGATCTTTTCCCTTGATGAAGTCACACTGGACAGCCATGCAATATTATTCACCAATATAACCCAAAATAATAGACACAACATTGTGGCCAATGTCCGGAAGCCACGGACCCGCATTGCTGCTGATTCTCATCTCTGCCATCCTCTTCTGATGGATTAGGGGAAGGGGTGGAACTTTATGGGATGTTTCATGTGGGTTAGCATTACATTTCATCCAACTAAGCTGAGTCCATCACTCCAGCTGCCAAGATCTCTTCTTTCAAATTGCGGCAAAATGTATGGAACGTGAGGTTTACCATTTTGTCCACTTTAAGGGTACAATTCAGTGGTGTGAAGTACAGTCACAGTGCTGTGTCACCATGCCGTGATCTTTTGAAGTACTATTTTGACAGGTCCTGGTACACAGAAGGCGCTCGATAGTTTTTTGGTGGATGAAAAAAAGAAAAATGAATGTCAACCCCAAAAGATTGCTCTCTTCTCCTTGCTTTGTTTCTTGTGTCATCAAGCTCCTCAGGAAGAGGACAGGAAGAGGCAGACCCCAAAGCACTGGGTTCTGCCCCTGGATCAACATCCATCCGCTATTGCGGGCTTTGAGATTAGGAGTCTTCCTACCCAACTGCCCGTCACATGTCCTGTCTGCAAGGTGTCACTGCTTCTGGCAGACGACCGGTCAAATGCGGGGGAACCAGAAAAAAAAAGGCTCATTCTAAAGAAGATGGAGTTTTCTTTGAGTCCTCAATTAATAACTGGTTCTAGGATTTTGTCAGGGGTTAAGGACACGATCACCAATATGTTGTTCCCATAATCGGCCTTCTTCCCCATAAAACTGGCTCTCTGCTCGTCTCAAGTGTCCTGGCATTCACTTACCCATTCAGGCAACAAACATGAAGAAGTACTATGGGGATGGAGGGCCCAGCAGTTCCCTGGAGGGGTGGGGAGGCTCTGAGGAAGAGACATTTCAGAGATCTGGCTGCTTGAGCAAAGAATGGGCCCCCACAGCACACTCTGAGAAGACACAGGCTCTGAGGAGATGGGACATGGGAGGTGGTCAGGGATTGGTTAAGAATTGATTTTGTGGGGGCGCCTGGGTGGCTTAGTCAGTTAAGCGTCCGACTTTCGCTTGAGTCATGATCTCGCGGTTCGTGGGTTCGAGCCCCGCGTCAGGCTCTGTGCTGACTGCCAGCTCAGAGCCTGGAGCCTGTTTCAGTCTGTGACTCCCTCTCTCTCTGACCCTCCCCTGCTCGCGCTGTCTCTCTCTCTCCTAGAAATAAAAAAAAAAAATTAAAAAAAAAAAATAAAGAATTGATTTTGTGGGAAACTGTGGAAGGCTATGACCTCCACCCACTCTGCCTACTCCGGCTGTCCTGGAGTCTCCAGGACAGCTTCTCGGCTATCTTCTCTCCAAGTTCACTCAGCATCAGGACAGACAATCACAGGTGCCAGAAGACAAATCCATGTAAAGTAGATTATCGCCTCCCCACCTTGCCTGAATACCTTCTTCACAGCTTCTGCCACTTCCTTTTTTGACAAAGAAACAAAACAGATGCTGAGCAGACGAGTATCAGTCTTGATACTCTTAGTCACTTTCCTCTGCATCCTTTATTCTAGAGGGCTTCTGTCTTGTTCTACGCTGGCTCTGTCTGGTAACAGGGCTCCCCTGTCCTTTAGGGGACCCACTCATATGGTGCTGGTGGGATGGGCCTCCAGCCTTGGGCCTCAGTGGGTGACCAGAACTGACTCACTGGAGACCCCTCAGTGATTGGCTCTGGAACAGGCTTATAGCCAAACCACACCCGCGCAGACTTCCCAGAGCTGTCCTGCTGGAGCGAGTGTGGAAAAGACTCTGTAAAGGTCCAGATAGTAAATGTTTTAGGCTCTGCAGGCCATCTGATATCTGTCACAACTACTCAACTCTGCCATTGTACACGGAAGCAGTCATAGACAATGTATAAATGAATGAGCAGAGCTGTGTTCCAACAGAACTTTATTTACGGACACCCAGATTTGAATTGCATGTAATTTTCATGAATCACGTGATTTTTTTTCCTCAACCATGACAAATGTAAAAACCATTCTTAGCTGTGGGCTATACAAAAACGAGTGGCAGAAGATCTGGCCCAGGGGCCACACTTTGTAGGAACTGGATTATGGATCTACTGGCTCCAGTCTCAAAGATGCCCAGCTTGCAGCAAAAATGGGAAACCGTGAGGGAACTGGTACATTAATTATGGTGCATCTATGTCGGGGCATAGCATAGAGCTTTTGAAAAGAATGTGTACAAATATGGAGATAATTCCACGGCATACATCATGTCAATAAAGTATTCTGTCAACTGTATGATCTCATTTCCGTGTTAACAAATGGTCCCATGGTCCTCTCTCTGTGTCAGTATCACCTACATTTCAGTACAGATTCTTCCTTCTCCAGCCGTGAGCCTCCTGGGGTTAGCTCCTAGGCTTTCTCCTCAACTCTACTATTTTCTCCTAGATGACTTCCTCCACTCCCGTGGCTTTAAATACCATTTATATGTTGGCAACTCCCAGGTTTTCTTCCCCAAGTCCACACCTCTCTCATCTGAGCTCCAACTGTCCCCTCAACATCTCTGTGCCAGTGACTGACTCACAGACATCTCACTTTTAACCTGTCCCTCTTCAAACTGTTGATTTGCCCCCTCAACCCATTCTTCCCCAGCTCTTCCTGCATGGGAAAGGCACCACTCTCCACTCTCCGCTCAAGCCAGAAACCTGTGTTTCTCTCACCTCTGCAACCCACCACCAAGAACAACCATTCCTAACACCAAAATGTATCTTAGAGGTCGGCAAACTACAGCCCAAGCACCAGATTCAGCCCACTGGCTGCTTTTGTTCAGCTCGCCAGTTAAGAAAGGGTTTACTTTTTTACATGGTTGGAAATCAAAAGAAGAATATCTCATGAGCCACGGAAATTACACAAAATTCAAATTTCAGCGTCTGTAAATAAAGTTTCATTGGAACACAGCCACATTTCATTCACGTATTGTCTGTGGCTGCTTTTGCACTGCAAACAGCAGAACGGAGTAGTTGCAATAGTCACAAAGCCTAAGATATTTACTTTCTGGCCCTTTGTGGAAAAAAGTCAACCGACTTTCCTGACAGAGTTTCACTCCTGTTTCTCTCTACCTGTGCTCCTCTCTCTGGTCGGCCACGTCGTCATCATCTGTTGCCTGGATGACCACAAAAGCTTTTTCACTGGTCCCTCAACTTTCTCTCTCATCTCCCCACCCAGTTCTATATTCCAGCCTGGACTCTACACAGCACCCAGAATAACTGCTATAAAAACATAAATTGCATTAGGCCAACATGCTCTAGTCAGCTCCGCCATGGCCCACGGAGCCCCACCTGGTCTGGCTTGCTTACCTCCCTAGCCTCACCTCCTCCCATCTGCCCTTGCCACAGTGGCCTCTTCACCTTCCTATAACATGGGATCCTCTCCTCATGAGGTTTTGCAAACACCATTCCTTCTTCCTGCATGACATAGGTAACATCTCTTTATCCTGAGAGTCACCTTGGCAGAAAAGCCAGGAAGAGATCTGCCACTCCACGGAAATCCCTATTACTCACTGCACAGTTTTCTCTTCCTCATGTCATACTAGAAGTTCCCTGAGAAGAAACAGCATCTGCTCTACTGACTATTGTATCCTTCATTCTAGCAAAGTCCCGGCACATAATGAGGGCTCAATGCATTGTTGAATAACTGAAGGAGTGTGTGTGTGTGTGTGTGTGTGTGTTTAGATAGATAGAGAGAAAGAGATGGATGTTTGCATATGGGAAAAGGGTCTGGAAGTGTGAGAGTGAACCCAACTCCGGGACTTGGGAATGAGAGTAAGTGTCTACTTCCATTTCTTGGTTGATATACTTCGGTAACTTTGACAATGAGCACGTAATTCTTTTGCAATTAACAAAAAGAAAACAGCAACTTCAAAGATTTTTATAGATTTTAGACAGGGCTCCATCACTCACTTGCTAGGCTCCCTAGGGCAAACCCATGCCTCTCTGGGCCTTTATCTCCTTAGCCCTCAGAGAAAGGTCTCACCACCATCCTACACTACAAGCTTGGTCACATGTTGAGCTGCTATAGTCAGAAGAGACTTCATGGAAGAAGTGAGCCCTGGTGTTTAAAGGAGATGAGTCTGGAGTCAGAGATACAGGTTTAAATTCAGACTCACCACTTCCTAGTCATGAGACTTTCAGAAAACATCCTCTCTGAGGTTCAGTTTGCTCATTTATAAAATAAGGATTCGAAATTACCCTTAGGATGATTATAGGACAGCCTGGGAACTGCTTCCCCTGTGGACCTTCCCTTTTCCTGATAATCTGAGTCAGTTTGGGCCTTTTGTGTTGTTAAATGGCATCATAAGGCCACCTTGTCTGTCCCAGGATACAGTTTGGGCTTAGGAGCTGGCAGCCCTGGGTTCAAATTCTGACTTGAACGTTTTGCTAGACACATGACCAAGTATAAATGACTTAATCTCGCTGGGACTTGATTCCATAGCTCTAAAACAGGAGGAACAATCCCTACCCCACATGGGCTGCTATGAGAATAAAATAAGACAATATACAGAAAGGACTTGGGAAAGCACCTAGCAGCCACAAACAGCGCTAACAATTGTTATTCCTGTTGCTATTATTGCCATAGGCATAGGGATAAGGCCTCCTGCACCCCCTGCACTGAGCATCACCCCCTCCCCAGCCAGGAGCTCCTCTGTTGGGTTACACATCACGTCTCTGAGACCTTTACTCCTTCTGTGACCCCCTTTCCACCAAGAATCCCACCTGCACCCCAGCTCCAAGGCTGCAGACTCCCAATGTGGCTCCATCTCTATGTCTGGCTCATCCCTGGTGGTCCTCTCCTCCTTCCTCCTCCCAAACACAAGATCACAGCACCAAGCATCATGGACTCCACCCCCTAGTGCCCCTGCTGCTACCATCTCCCCCCCCCCCCCCGTACGGGGCACAAATTCCAGTGTCCCCTGAGGAAGGCCCAGTCCGGGGGAGCCCGTGCTGACGTTAGGGTAACCTGGGAGCCCTGCTTCTCAGAGATAGTATCTCTTCCTACTCCCAGGATCCCAATAAAAAATGCTTCTCATTCCCCATTCCTCATGGGCTTCCCTCTGATGCGCTCTCCCTATGCCTCAGGAAGGCCAGATGCCCAAAGGAATTAGGGGTGTGGAGGGGGCATCCATTCTCTGGACCACAAAGAGAATGAGAGGGAGGATGGGGGCGACGGGCAGGGGGCACCAGTCAGAACTGGAGAGGGGAGGAGGAACTTTGGGGGCATGAGTGTGCTGAGGACTAGGCCTCTGGAAAAGCAAGCACTCTCAGCAATGGCCCCAACTGGGATACTCAGGTCAGGCCAGTCCTCTCCCCAGCCTCTCGGATGAGTCCCTTCTGCCTTGCTATGGGGACCCTGAGCATGTCTTGCCAGCCTCCAGAAGGAGGGGTAAAGCCTCTTGCTGCCTCCAGAGTGGCAGAAAGAACCTGTTTGGGGACAGACAGCATTCTGGCTCCAGCATTTGCCAGCTGAGTATCCTTGGGCATGTGACTTCCCCTCTCTGGGCCTTGGCTTGCCCATCTATACAATAGAGCTAATGATACCCTACTCCGTAGGACTGATATGATTAAATGAGATGATATGTACTAAACACAGCACACTCTAGCACAACCTTCTCCCTCCCCCCACCCCCCACCCCCAACATGAAAACTCCATGTCCCTACCTGGAACTTCATACTGCAGAGGTAGCAAAGGAAATTTCTCAAGGATCACATCAACCAGTTCCCAACCCTCTTACTTCCCCCAGGCCCAGACTACGCCTTCCCTTTCTGCTAGCGGACCTCCCTGTCACTCCTGCCTTGGGGTGTGGAAAAAGGACAGCAATGACAAGTGGACACCCACCCAGAGGATAAGCTCATGGGGCAGTGACCTCATCCTGCCTGCCCTTCTTCCTCCTCCCTTGACCCCATGACTCAGGTCCACAGCCTCACACCCCACGTGGTCAAAATCTTGGAGGCTGCTTAGATTTGGATCATTTCCTTCCCATTTAAAACCCCACACGTCCAACCAAGAACCAGCCAGCGGCAGGCCCAAGGTTTGTTCTACAACACGGTCTAAGACTCTCCTTGGGTGCTGTGGAATCATGGCCCTATGGTCATCCTGACACTCTGACCCCAAACAGTACTGCCCAGCTCACTGTCAAGGCTAAACTCTGCTCCAAAGAATGAAGATTTAGGACCCCAGACAAGACAAGACTACAGGTTAAGGGTGGAGGGATTCCCCCAGGAAGGCTCCGAGGTCAACCTCACCAGAATAAGGACACAGCCTCCTCAGAAGGGACATTTATAGAAATGTCCCTTCCGCAAACATTCAAGCACCCAAAACCTGACTGTCAGGCATCAGAGCATCTCCGACATTCAGCCAATGTCGGGGCCTCCCATTGGGGGCCTGGTCAGACTGCAGAGGGCCAGGAACAGGATGGAGAAACAGGTCCCCAAATCCTGGCACCCCTTCCCACCGTCAGGCTTGCATTACCACAGGCTTCTCACCTCTAATAAGCCAAGCCCCCGATGGTCGGATTTCTTGCAGTACAGGAGTCTGGAGTAAACTGGAAAGCTCACTGAAGGCAAGCAGGAGGGAGAAACCACCAGTGATGTCATCAAAGAGAAGACAGAACTCCAAACATCAGTCATGGGGCCAATAAAAGCATTGCTGAGGCCACTTCGTGCAAAACTCGCTTCTTCGAGAGTCCCCTTGCCCTACAACCCCTTAGTGCAAAAACTGATGTTCACAGCCCTGACCCAAAGTCACAAAGAAAAATTTCACTGACGTCTGAAATGTTCTGATGTCAGACTATGATGTACATAATATGAGAAAGAATTCCACGCTCAATAGTTAAATATAAATGTTAGCGCTAAAGCCCAGGAACTCCAGATATCAGGGAAATGTACTCACCCAAAATATCCCCATCCCCAAATGAGCTGGAAATATGAGCCATCATTCATACCCTCCAGCCCCGGAGCCCTCCACCCCTCCCAGCCACTCAGATGGGCCCAACCCATCAGACAAGTCTCAACTACTCAACTAATTTCAAGTTTAGACTTTATTTCTCTCAGCCCCCAAAACGACAAGGAAGACTGCACAGCATCAGATTTCCTAGAGATTTCTGGGAGGCCAAAGGGAATGAGAGGAAGTGGAACCGAATGAAGAAGTCTCTTAAAGACAGAACAGCTTCATTACTTTCTAATACAGAAGCTAACTGCTAAAGACATGCCTGCAAGAAAAGGACCTGGGGCCTTAATTTAATGATGCAATTGGCCCATTACAATTATCCACATCCAATTGGAAGGTAAATAGTTTTTCTCAATTAAGGCAAACAAACCCCTTTTCCCGCTTCCCCCAATCTTTTCTGCTTTACTGTTTTGCCTAACGTTTTCTTTCTCTCCGCGATAGATCCATCCATATCTGAGTCATCCGTCACGCATTTCTCATTAGGGCAGGTCCGGTTTAGAAATAAATCCCCTTTTCTGGCAGTTCACTCTGCCTTAGGCCACCAAACCTGCCAACTCCCTCCCTAAACAGCAACTGAGGGCCTTGGGACACGGAGATTCAACCCCCTCTATTCTAGTGTGTCCCCACCACGGTCCCCGCCTTCCCGCCACCCAATTCCCCATCTCCTCTCCGTTCCGCCTCACCCACCATCTCCTGGACACTTCCCGAGCCCAAACTGCCCCATCCCTGCTCCCTCGTGTTCGCTTCCCACCCCCGACACAAATTCACCCCTTCACCCTGGTCAGATGTCCCTACCGATTCTCAGGATCTGTCCCCCCTCGCTCCCGCTGCTACCCGTGCGAGTCCTCCACTCCGTCCTTCCGGGCCAAGCAGAGTCGGGCCCCCCTCCCACCCTTCGCCTCCCCGGCAGCTCTCCCTCCTCAAGGATGGGACTGAGTGTTTTCGTCTACAGGGCCCTCGGCAGGGCCGGGAGACCCCGCTCCCCTCCTAGCTCCGGCTGGCTTCCTTGAGCTCTCCAGAATCACCACGGCGACAGATCGGTCCCCACGCCCCTGCACGCCCAGGGCCTCCGGTAATCACAAGCACCCACCAGCCTCCTCCAGGGCCTCCCGGGTGAGGGCAGGTCCCTCCGCGCCCCAGCCCGCTCGGCGGCGAGGTTGGGGCGGGCTTGGATTCTGGCGGCCCCCCGCGCCTCGGGGGCCCTGAGCCGGGCAGCGCCGCGGACCGGGGGAGACGGCCGGGCGCCGGGGGGCAGGGCACGCGGTCCGGCGGCCCCGCACCGCGCGGCCGCAGACAAAGGCCGCCCCCGCCCGCGCGAGCCCGCGCCACGCAAGCACTCACCGCGCCGCGCCGGCTCTCGGGACGCGGGGGGGACGCGGGGACGCGGCGGAGCGCCGTGGAGTCGCCGCCGCCGCCGCCGCCGCCGCTGCCGCGAGGCCGGGCCCGAGTTCGGGGTCGGGGGCGGCCCCGCGAGGCCGAGGGGCGGGGCGGGCTGGAGGAAGCCGCGGGCCCGGAAAGGCAGCCCGGGTGTGCCCGGCGGCGGGATTGGCCCCGCGGCGGCGGTCCGGGGCAGAGGCCTGAGCCCTGAGCCCGCCCGCTGGGCAGGGCATCGGCCAAGACCCCGCCCCAGACCCCAGTCCACGCCCTGGACTCGGGCCAGCGGACGCTGGTTGGATCGTGCCCATCCCCCGCCGGGTTCCCACACTCCCAAGATCCAACGTGTAGTGTCTGCGAGAGGGGACAGGTGACTGCCCACTGCCTACCCCCACCCTCCAGCCGGCTGGCGGCTGAGCCGGAGCCCGGAGCCCGCTGGCCGACCCCAGTCCCGCGTTCTCCCTCGGCCCCGGGTCGGTACTGCGGCGTGGAAAGGGTTAATTCGACTGCGAGGAATTAAGAGCTGCAGGGAGCTCTCTATAAATACAGTGTCGTGGGCGCCTGAGCCAACCACAGGGTAATTTCCGCTGGGCTGGTTTTCCTCTTTTCCTCCCACCCACAGCCACCCGACCAGCCCTGCCCCCAGCCCCAGGCCGGGCTCCAACAGGGGGAGCGGCTCTGAAGCCCGCACCCCCAACACTTCGTCTGGGCTCTGTCCTTACAGGACCCAGCTCAGCGGAAGACATGGGGGGTCAGGCCCTTGCCCTGGCACATCCTGTCCCTGCACCTGTTCCCTGACCTGTTCATCAGTTACAGACAGTAACACCTACAGTGTAGCCAGGCTTCTGTGGGCCAGAGTCTAGTCCACTAGCTTTCCTTGCTGGGTCTCTTTAGATCCTCACAACAGCCCCACCGGGAATATAATATTATCCCTGTTTTACAGATGAGAACCCTGAGGCTGGAGGAAAGGACTCTAACCTTGTGTTTTTGCCACAGGCCCACCACCAAGTGGTGGGCAAAGGGGGAGGGGGCTCAGGAAATATGAATGAACGCGTATTAGTCTCTGTGTGTCAGCCACTGTTTTAAGCTCTTTACCATTTTATCTCATTAACTCTTCACGACTCAGCAAGATGCATGCGAGGTGTGTGCCACCATTATTATCGTCATTGTTACAAATAAAGAAATTAAGACACAAACAGATTAATCACTTACTAGAGGATGATACTATTAAGTGGAGAAACAGGATTTGTCCCCTTAAGTGCTGAGTGCAAACTTAACTCTGTGTGTGTGTGTGTGTGTGTGTGTGTGTGGCAGTGGTGCATGGGTATGTGTGTTTGTGAGCAACTCTGTATTGGAGTCTGTGTGCACATGTATTTCTCAGTATAAATTTGATAGCTGGTGTGTCTTTGTAACTGCTTCTAGGGATGAGGGCAGAGGGCAAGGGGTTCAAGACCCGGCCATCTGGTCCAGGGTCCTTGGAGGTCATCAGCCACCCCACCAATCCATGCTGCTCCCCCTGCCCTGTCGGGGCCTGTCCAGCCTGGCCCTGGCCTCATAGGTTTCGGGATGAGCAGCCCCCACTAGGCCCCACAATTTGGGGAGAAACATCCAAGGAAGGGGTGTCCTTAGGCTGATAGCCAGGATGCCTGCCGCAAGACCCTGGAGGTGGCATTTGAACCAATCTAGAAGGTCCTCTCCTTCCCTCCACCGAGCATCAACCCAATGCCCTGTGCCCTGCAGGGGTGACACAGGTCCTGTCCCAGAGAACTTATAATTAGGCAGCGGACGTGTGACTCAGCCACAATGGACAGTGAAGGAATAGCACAGGGCAGTTTATACTGGTGTGGAGCAGAGGGGAGACTTTTATCATAATTGCTTGAGAGATCAGGTCAAGAGGGAAGGAAATGAGTATTGCCTCTCATTACTGGAAGCAGTGGCTCGAGAGGATGCTGATCCCCCTGAAAGGGTAAACAGCTAGGGCAGGGAATAGACAGAGTGTCTGCAGGACAGGCTCAGCTGAGACTTAGACACCTGGCCTTGACACAAACAGCTAGAGTGACCACCCCAGCATACAGCAATCTCCTCAGTGCAGAGAGAATGTTTATTCTATGCCTACTCAAAAATACATCATTTCCCAGACTCCCTTGCAGCTAGAAGTAGCCACGTGACCCATTGTAGCCAATGAGATGGGAGTGAAATTCACTGGTTGAGGCTTGGGGAAAAACTTGTTAAAGGAACAGTCTTCTACTCTGGAAAACAGTATGGTGGCTCCTCAAAAAGTTAAAAATAGAATCACTGGGGGATCCAACAATCTCACTTCTGGGTACAAACCCAAAAGAATTGAAAGCAAGGTCTCAAAGAGATATTTCCATAACCATGTCCATAGCAGCATTATTCACAAGAACCGAAAAGTAGAAACAACCCAAGTGAACATCAATAAATGAGTGGATAAGCAAAATGTGGCAATATGTATAATGGAATATTATTCACCCTTAAGAAGGAAGGAAATTCTGATACATACTACAATGTGGATGAACCTTGAGGGCATTATACTAAGCGAACTAAGCCAGTCACAAGAAGACAAGGGCATCTGGGTAGCTCAGTCAGCTAAGTGTCAGACTTTGGCTCCGGTCAAGATCTTACAATTCGTGGTTTGAGCCCCACGTTGGGCTCTGTGCTGACATCTCAGAGCCTGGAGCTTGCTTTGAATTCTGTGTCTCCCTCCCACCCCCTGCCCCCGGCCCCTCTCCTGCCTGTGCTCTCTCTCTTTCAAAAATAAGTAAGTAAACAAAAAAGACAAATACTGTATGATTCTACTTACATGAAGTACCTACTCAATGTAGTCAAATTCATAGGGACAGAGAGTAGAAGTGTGGTTGTCAGAAGCTGGGAGAGGAGGGGATGGGGAGTTGCTATTTAGTGGATACAGAGTTTCAGTTTTATAAGAGGAAAAGAGTTCTGGAGATAAGTTGCACAACAGTGTGAATGTACATTCCACTACTGAACTGTGCATTTAGAAATGGTTAAGATGGTAAGTTTTATCTCCTGTATATTTTACCGCAATTAAATATAGATTTTTAAAATTTATTTATTTTGAGAGAAAGCATGCATACACACCGGGGAGAAGCAGAGAGAGAGAGAGAGGAGAAAGAGAAGCCCAAGCAGGCTCTTCGCCGTCAACACAGAGCCTGACTTAGGGCTCCATCTCATGAACCATGAGATCATGACCAGAGCCTAAATCAAGAGTCGAACGTGTAACTAACCCCACTGAGCCACCCAGGTGCCCCCACAGTTAAATTTTTTAATGTTTATTTATTTATTTTTAAGAGAGAGCGAGCATGACTAGTGGAAGGGCGGAGAGAGAGAGGGAGACAGAGAATCCCAAGTACACTCCACGCTATTAGCACACAGCCCAATGTGGGGCTCGAACCCATGAGCCATGAGATCATAACATGAGCTTAAATCAAGAGTCAGACGCTGAACCAACAGTCACACACAGCGTCCTGACAATTAAATATTTTGAAAAATAATACAGGGGCTCCTGGGTGGCTCAGTCGGTTAAGCACCCGACTTCAGCTCAGGTCACAATCTCATGGTTTGTGAGTTCGAGCCCCGCGTCAGGCTCTGTGCTAACAGCTAGCTCAGAGCCTGAAGCCTGCTTCAGATTCTGTGTCTCCCTCTCCCTGCCCCTCCTCTGCTCATTCTCTCTCTCTCTTTCTCTCTCTCTCTCTCTCTCTCTCTCTCAATGAATAAATACACATTTAAAAATTTTTAGAAGAAAAAGAAAAATCGAGTCTTGGCAATCCTGGGGGGCTCAAGGCCCCCTTTGGGGATTTTTTTCAAAGCTCCCTGTGACACTCACCAGTATCTGGGCCTTGGCCTCCCCCTCCTCAGGCTGCACATTCCCTCCTGAGTTGTTTGCATTTTCAGGCCTCAAGTCCTTGATGTTTGGGCAAAGGCTACCACCCCACCCAGCCCCACCCACTCATTTAGGGCTGACAGGGCTGCCCTCCGGAGCCAGCCAGCCAGCCCAGGGAACCAGGTTTCCCCTAAATGACCGGATCGAGTGTACGGTTGAGTATGGTCACAGCGCTCCTGCTTTCTGCTCTATTATTCCTGGCGCTTGAGTGTTGCAGTAGATGTCACGTGTCTAGATCCAAATATTTCCAGCTGGAAGCATCTGGCCGCCAAAATAACGGGAGCAGCCTGGAAAAGGCGTGGAACTGATCCTTCAAGACCACCTTACCCACCCACACCCCCCGGCCAGCATACACCCTGCAAAATAACAACACGCCTTCTAACCAAGCTTGCGTCACCAGCTTGTGGCCCCACATGATCCCCTGTCCCCTCGTCTTTCCCGGTCACCGTCTCCAGTATTCGTCCTCCTCCCCAACCCTGGTGGAGCCACTCAGCCTCCTCCCCCTCTCCTCTCCCTTCTCCATCCCGGGCTTACAGCTTACAGCACTCGCATTACCAGGAATCCTTCTTGGAGCCCTCCCTGCTGGAGGATCAGGGTGGTTCTCCCAACAAGAGGGCTGGAATGGAGTTAAGATACAAAACAACAGAAGTAAAAGAGCACCATGGTGCCAGGAGGCCTTTTCCGTAACATTTGGGAATTGTTTCTTTTTCTGGTGCCTTCCAGTCACGTGCAAATCATCCAGCTATCAGCACTTGCACAATCCCGGGACTCAGTGCCTCCTTCAGGGTTGCATCACAGGGGCCACCTTTATGTCACCCTGGCCCTGCTCCTAGGGTTGGCCAATGACAGGCTCGGAGAAGAGAGCACAGAACAGAAGGAGTAAGAGTTCAGCTAAAAGGATAGATAAGACCAGGGCTCCTGGCTTAGAGAACAAGGGGCCTCGCAGGAGAAACTGGCCATGGAGGCCTTCCCAGGGCAGACAGTGGACAAACTGCCTGAAATCCAGAAATCCCGATCTCAATCCAGGTGCTTGATCTTAAATACTAGTATTGCTGTTTTCAGTGACGGGGGCCCAGGACGGTCATTTGGTTTTAGTTGGACTTGAGACTGTGCCTGGGCATCTTCAGGACATCTGACCAGAGTCCCAGGCCTGGGAAGGACACAGGGAACGCTTAGCTGCCCCAACAGTGAGAACGTTTTATTCAGTCCTGCCAAGTGGGGCATTCTTCATCTGCCAGTTCTTTTTCTTTTTCTTTTTGAGAGAGAGAGAGAGAGAGAGCAGGGGAGGGGCAGAGAGAGAAAGGGAGAGCGAGAATCCCAAGCAGGCTCTGCGCTGTCAGCAGGGCTCACACTCACGAACCACGAGGTCATGACCTGAGCCCAAACCAAGAGTGGGACGCTCAACCGACGGAGCCACCCAGGCACCCCATCTGCCAGTTCTTCATGCCATTCCCTCATTCCTGAGCAGGACTGTCAAGCCCAGCCCCTTTCTCTTGCTGGCTTCCCCCAGCCCACTCTCCCTCTATCTGGAGATACGTGGTGTGTGATGGAAATGGCCCCTCTTGGGCCCTGCCTCGGCTGTGGCTGGGTGGCCACTCAGGTCACTGATCCTGGGGAGAAGCCCAGTCTGAGGTAAGCAGGCTGCACGAGCCGCAGCGTCCTCAGTCAGCCCTCAGGCAGTGTCCCTCCCACCCAGCTTCTGCCACCAGAAGCGGGCTCTCTCCCCACTGGCCCAGTCCCCAAGGACACTTACTCCATCAGATGTAGGGATTTTTTTCTTACTGGCTTCACTGCGTTTTCCGCTTTTGTGGTTAGCAGTTGTTAATGAATACAATCTTGCGATTGTTTTCTTAAAACGGGAGTTTCAGCACAATAACGTATTTGGCATCTCTTCTTTCCTTGTTTCCCACGATGAGATCATCACAAATATAACTTCTAAAGCAATCTCCACAACCAGCCTTTCCGAGGAAACCCGACACCTCCAGACAAACCCGTCGTCGTGATGGGCCTTGGCTTTCCAAACGGGGTCCTGAGCCGCAGCAATGACTCTATCCACTCAGGGAGACGCACGGCCCCCTCTGAGGAACGACCCCCGCCGTCCCTGGGGTGTCTCCATTCACCCTAGAAATTCCCTGGTCAGCCCTTCACCATTCTGTGGGGGTCCGCATGGCCGTCAAGATGTGGTCTCACTCTATCATCCTCCACACCCTCCATGCTTCTGTAAATACTCGTGCTGCTCAGCTCCCTCAGTTTCCCTCAGGAAGAGGGAGTCTATCAGAGGCATGCCTCTCAAGCTGGACAAATCCACGGAACTTCCCTCTTTCCTCCAAGAAGCACGTGCCCAATTCAACTCTGGTGGGTTTTGACATGGGCTGCCCGGTGTTCTCTGCTTGCCCCGTGTAATGTCAATGAGAGCCCCCCGGGGCAGGACCCCAGCTCATTCTCCTCCAGGCTTCTCAGCCGGGCTCCCCTCCCCCACCCCCATCCCGTCTAATGTTGTAGTTGAAAGACAGCTTGAACTCCGAGTGAATGCCTTAACCCAGGCTAGGCGGAGTGGGGCGCAGACAGGGCAGTAGACTGGAACCAGGACCCTGGGGCCCCCCTCCCGGCCCTGCCAAGGGCTGTGACCAGGCCAGATGGGTTAGCTGTTCTTGGTTTCTGCCCCATTTTCCTCTGAGAGACTCTTGCCCAGTCACCGATTGTTTCCCACTGAGAGCCCCTGAAGGATTTCCCCCTGGAGCCTGAAGCCAGCAGGACTAACGAAACAGGCTAGCACTTGGACAAGCCATCTGCAGTCAGGAAGGGACTCTCCCCACCGTGGTTGACAGCCGCACTCGCTATGCCAAGCCCCTCCTGGTCATACGTCGAAATGCAACTGAAGAGGGCATCCATCCTCACTCCACCCTGGGTCTTCAAGGATGCTCCTCGATGCCAGCCTTGGGGTTGGAGAAGGAAGTGGGAGGGTTGGGAGGGGGGCGCAGTGTGGGCTGGGGCTGCGGAGGTCAGGGAAGGGTACCAGGAGATGGGCTTCTAGGCGACCTCGAAGAAGGGGAAGAATTTCACAAGTGAATAACACCAGGGTCTGCCACCACGCACCAGGGTCTGGCACTGGTCTAAGACATGGCACAGGAAAGACCCTGATCTGATTACCGTGTGGGTGCGCCTCATGGATCTGGGACCAGGAAAGGGGTCAGGAGGTGGAGGCAGAAGGGAAAAGCCGCCCTTGAGGACGGCAGAGCTAGAAGAGGAGAAAGAACACCTGGGCCCACGTGCGCTGCCTGCCCCTAGTGCTGTGGGCGAGAGCGGGCGCTCCCGCGGAGGCCGGCCCCTCACGTGTCCTCCCACCTACTTGAGGACACTAGTCTCTGTCTCTCTTGCATCATCTCTTTTCACTCTCTCCCCTGATTTATTCACTCTCTTTCTTGAGGCACTTTCTACTTCTAGAATATTCCCCTTGCTTGCTTTTCTTCTCCCTTCACTGGCTGCTCCTTCTAATACCCTGGGCTGGGTCGTTCTCTTCCCCTTGACGCCTTCATGATGGCGAACACCAGGGCTTAGTCCCCAGAACTCTTTTCTTCCGTCTCTATGCTTACTCCCTTCATTGTCTCATCTTCCAATGACTTTAAATATTATCAATGCGGTGGTAACTCTCAAATTTAGATCTCTAGCTTGGAATGCGTCCTTGAATGCTGTGTATCTGACTGCCTCTTCAACATCTCCACTTGTCTCCACTCAGACTTATAGTTTCTACCCACCCTTCTCCCCCCATTATGGAAATAAAATAAAATAAAATAAAAAACCCAAAACCCTTTTCTCCTGCAGCCTTCCCCGTCTCAGGTAATGACAACTCCATTCTTCTAGTAGCTCAGGCCAAAATTCTGGCAGTCATCCTTGATTTCTCTCTTGCTTGCAAATCCCACATGGTAATCCTACTACATCTACTTTCGAAATATATTCAGAGCCAGATGAACCCTTTCCATCTCCACCGCTACCACCCTGGTTCAAGCCACCTTTGTCATGTGCATGTTTTGCAATTGCGTCCTAATCGGTCTCTTTGCTCCCTTTTCTGTCTATAGTTTACTTCCTACATAACAGCTACAGTGTTCCTTTCAAATATGGGTAAACTTTCATTCCTCCCAGATTTCCCCAAGCTATAAGCTTACAAAGCCCTGCATGACCCGACCTCCTGCTATTCATATGATCTCATCTGCCACTTTCTCCTTGCTTCCTCTTCATGCTCCCTTCCTTGTTGTTCTTTGAATACACCAGGAATATTTGCCTCAGGACCTCTGCATTGGCTATTCCCCCTGACTGGGATGCTCTTCTCCAGGTATCCATATAGCTCATTACTTTTTCCCAGATGTCTGTTGAGATGTTACCTTATCGTGGTAGGCTTCCCTGCCCAGCCTACATAAAGTGGTATGCAAACTAGTCCCTATCCCCAGTCACCTTCAACTCTTTTATTCTGCTTGATTCGCCCCCCCCCCCCCGCTTAAAACCTATTAACCTTCTGACTACATTACTCACTTATGCATTTATTTTCTGTATCCGTCCATAGAATATATAATTTCCATAAGAATCAGGACTTTCTTTTGTTCATGATATATTCCACCTAGAATACGGCCTGGCACATAGTAGGTGTTCAATGAAAGTTTGTTGAATAAGCGGGCAGGTGAATGGAAGGACCAGTAGTTGAAGAGTGCACAGATGAAATAAGGCTGCAGGGCTGTTTTCAAGATATGAGAGACCTGAGCTTATGTGCTCATGGTAAGGTACCAAGAAAGAAAGAAGACAAGTTGCACAGGGGAGAAGGGGTATGATATATGGTACCTAAAGATCTCCGAGAAGGCAGAAAAGGACAGGATTCAGACCCTGGGGAGGTGGGGTGCGGAGCCACCCCTTCCTTGGGCTCAAGGGAAGGAGGCAATAATGGAGTAATAAGCCTGAGAGATGGGAAATCAATGGTGGGCCTCACTTTTCTCCCATAGAACATTTGCTGAGGGCCTGAGTGGCACAGGAAGCCGGGGGCAGTGGTGGTGGCTGTGAGGAAGGTGTGGAATAACAAACTGAAATTTCCCACAGGCTCACAGTTCTAGAGGAGGTCCTGCTAGAGGCAGGGAGAGGATGTCAAATATACAGCTCTATCTTATGATATTTGTCCAGTTTTGAAGCTGTGTTGGTTGGGAGGCTAAAGAGCTAAGTTCCAACCTCTGAAAGGCATAAAGGAATTTCCCACAGTGTCTTATAGCCAAAGAGGTAGAAACTAACCAAACTACAACCCTGCCACAATCCAGTTTATTTTCTAATCATATTGTGACTATCCCTTTATCTTATCTGTCTAATAAAGAAAAGGTAAAGTCTATTGGGAGAAAATATCATCATCTTCAGCCTTAGTTCATGTATATACAATCTCCAGTGGACAATACAGAATTATAAGTCATGTGAAAAGGCAGGAAAATGTGATCACACAATCTCAGGTGAGAAAATAATAATAGAAGAAGACCTACAGATGACTCAGATTTTGTGGTTAGCAGACAAGAAATTTTATTTTATTTTGTTTTATTTTATCGATAAGACATTTTAAACAACTATTATAAATATGTCAAAGAGAAAAGTGGAAAGCGTGAAAAAATTGTTAAAAAAGAAAACTTTCAACAGAGAATTGTAACCTATAAAAATATCAAATGGACTTTCTGAAACTACAAAATACAATATCTGTGATTACAAATATGGGTTTAAGAGCAATAGACAGGTGTAGTGAACTCAAATATCAATATAAATTACCCAAACTGAAGCCCACAGAGAAAAAAGAATGAAAAGAACAGAGCACAAGAGACATGTGGGGCACAATCAAAAGCTCAAACATATGTACAATTGGAGTCTCAGAAGAGAGAAGAGAGAGAATGAACCAGAGGTAAAATTCAGGCATCGCCTGGGTGGCTGAGTTGGTTGAGTTTCCAACTCCTGATTTTGGCTCAGGTCATGATCCTAGGGTTGTGGGATTGAGCCCATGTCAGGCTCTGCACCGAGTGTGGAGCCTGCTTAAGGTTCTCTTTTCCTCTTTCTCTGCCCTTCTCCTCTGCTCACGCTCTCTCTCTTACTAAACAAAGTTTAAAAAAAAAAAAAGAAGTAAAATTGGAAGAGAGAATGACCAATGACTTTTAAAAATTGATAAAAGATAGCAATGTAAAGATTCAAGACCCTTGTTGAAACCCAAGTAGAATAAATATCAAAAAAGCCACATCTAAGCACTTAATGGTCAAATAGCTGAAAACCAAAGCAAAGTAGCAACTCTTGAAAGCATGAAGAATGAAGACACATTACTTTCAAAGGAGCCAAAGTTAGATTTGGTAATTTTGAACCAAACTATAGAAACTAGAAGGAAACAGAATGACAACTTTAAAGTGCTAAAAGAAAAAACACACAGAAACCACAAAAGACCCCAAATAGCCAAAGCAATCCTAAAAAATAAAAACAAAACTGAGGATATCATGATTCGAGACTTGAAGCTTTAATACAAAGCTGTAGTCATCAAGACAGTATGGTACTGGCGCGCGCGCACACACACACACACACACACACACACACAACCAGACACATAGATTAATGGAACAGAATAGAAAACCCAGGACCCACAATTAAATGGCAAAATAATATTTGATAGAGCAGGAAAGACTATCCAATGAAAAAAAGACAATCTCTTCAACAAATGGTGTTGAGAAAACTGGACAGTGACACACAGAGGAATGAAGCTGGATCACTTTCTCACACCATACACAAAAATAAATTCAAAATAGATGAAAGACCTAAATGTGAGACAGGAAACCATCAAAATCATGGAGAACACAGGGAGCAATCTCTTTGACCTCAGCCAGAGAAACTTCTTACCAGACATGTTGCTGAAGGCAAGGGAAACAAAAGCAAAAATGAACTATTGGGACTTCATCAAGATAAAAAGCTTCTGCACAGCGAAGGAAACAATCAACAAAACTAAAAGGTAGCATATAGAAGAGGAGAGGTTATGTGCAAACAACATATCTGATAAAGGGGTAGTATCCAAAATCTATAAAGAACTTATCAAACTTGGGGTGCCTGGGTGGCTCAGACTGTCAGCACAGAGCTGGACGTGGGGCTCAAACCCATGAACCATGAGATAATAACCTGAGCAGAAGTTGGTTGCTTAACAGACTGAGCCACCCAAGGACCCCACTCATGTGGAATTTAAGAAACAAAACAGATGAACATATGGGAAATGGAGGGGAAAGAAGAGGGGGAAACAAGCCATAAGAAATTCTTAATGATACAGAACAAACAAGGGTTAATGCAAGGCAATGGGTGGAGGATGGGCTAGATGGGTGATGGGTACTAAGGAGGACACTCGTTGTGATGAGCACTGGGTGTTGTATGTAAGTGATGAATAACTGAATTCTAGTCCTGAAACCAATATTGCACTGTGTGTTAACTAACTATAGTTTAAATTAAAATGAAAAATTTTTAAAGGAAAAAATATGCAAACATATAATCTATCTTCAGCAAAAATATTCTTCAAAATATGAAAACAAAACAATGACATTTTCAGATCAAAAGAAAAAAACCCCAAAACTGTAGCCAACATAACGTACTAGTGGTAAAAGCACAGTCAAATCAATGGAATCAAACAGAGTCCAAAAATAAACCCACAGATATAGAGTCAAATGATTTTTGATAAAAATGTCAAAGTGATTCAGTTGGGAAAGAAAAATATCCTCCAAAAACGAGCTGGAACAAGTGAATATCCACGTGAGAAATAAAAGACCTCCACCCTCCATCACTCTGTGCAAAAAAACAATTTGAGATGAATCATAAACTGAAACATAAGGACTAAGATAATAGCTACTAAAAGTGCTACAGGAGTATCTTTGTGACTTCTGAGAAAGCAAAGATTTCTTAGGAAGGCTCCAGAAAGTATAAACCATAAAAGAAAAGATTGATAAATTGGATTTCATCAAAATTTAAAACTTCCTTTTTTTTTTAAGATTTTATTTTTTTAAAGTAATCTCTAACACCTAACATGGGGCTCGAACTCATGACCCGGAGATCAAGAGTCGCATGCTCTTCTGACTGAGCCAGCCAGGAGCCCTAACATTTAAAACTTCTGTTCATCAGAAAGCACCATCAAGAACAAAACAGTCAAGCTACAGACTGAGAGTAAATATTCACAACACATATATACGATGAAAGGCTTGTATCCACAACATATAAAGAACTCTTGCCATTCAATAATAAAAGTACCAACAACACAGTTTTTTTCAATGGGCAAAAAGCAGACATTTCACAAAAGATGGTATACCAATGACCAACAGGTGAATGATAAAAGTGCTGGAAAGCATTAGTCATCAGGGAAATGCTAATTAAAACAGCAATTAGATGTACTGTCTGATAAGTACATCCCTGATATAATGGCTAAAATGAAAAGTATTAACAGAGATGAAAATTCATCATCATGAACCATCTCAACTCCTTTCTTATAGGATGAATGTATTTTTGCTCGATATTTGCATATTTAACTAATACAAATGATACTAATAGATGTAACCAATATTCTGCCACTACATAAAATGAAGTGCAATCTCTCCAACATCTGCTCACAGATTCCTTGTCACCCGGTGACCAGCTCCCAAGCTACTGCCACATATTTTAGATTGTGTTGTGGCAGGACCCCCCTTTCTATATCAGTTAGGATAGGCTAAATTAGGCTTGGTGACAGACAACCATAAAATCTCAATGGCTTGAAACCACAAAGAAGTATTTCGGGGTCACTCCAAGTCAACAGGGGTCTCCACGTATCACAGCCACTCAAAGACGCAGGCTAATGGAGTGACTACCATCTCTAACCTTACTTGTCATCAGGCCAAAGGAAAAGAAAATATGGTAAACTGCCCAATGATTCTTAAGTCTCTGCTTAGAAGCGATACTTGTTGCTTCCGCTGAAATTTCATCTACTGATCAAGCTATATGGCCACACCTAACTTTAAGGAGGTTGGAAAATGTAACCCTACCATGCATCTAGGAGGAAAACCAGAAATATTTGATGAACAAATAAGGTCACAGGATGATCATATACTTTCTTCTACTATATCCCTCTTATACTTTACACATTTAGATTTCTAAAGCATATTGAGTTCACTTTTTAAAAGAGTTACGTAGAACTAATTTATTTTAATCCTTAATATAAACCACTATTCTCAATATTATCAACCATAAAATTCATTATTTCTCCCCTGACTTATGATTCCATCTTCATCAATTTCAAATTCATGACATCTATTTTTGTTCCATTGACCTACTTGTTTGTTTCAATTCTGGTTCTACGTTATTTTTAGTACTATGGCTCTGTAGACTGTGTTAATATGTATTAGGAAAAATCCTTGCCCTTCTTCTAAGTTGTCTTAATTATCTGTGAATTCCTAGTCTTCCCTATAAATTTCAGAATCAATGTTATGTGTCTAATTTATTTTTTAATGTTTATTTTTGAGAGAGAGAGAGAGAGACAGCAGGGGAGGGGAAGAGAAAGACAAGGAAACACAGAATTTGAAGTAGGCTCCAGGCCCTGAGCTGTCAGCACAGAGTCCCACGTAAGGGTCGAATTCATGAACCTTGAGATCATGACCTTACTGACGTCAGTCATCTAACCGCCTGAGCCACCCAGGTGCCCCTCTAATTTATTTTTGATAGAAATTCTATTATATTTATTATTATTATTATTAATTACCAATTAGAAGGAAACTTTACCTCTCTGTGGTATTAACATTTCTCATTCTTTAACATGATATATCTCTCCACATATTCCAGTCTTCATTTGTGAAGCTTATTAGAGTTTTAAAGTTTTTCTTGTGCATTCTTTGATAAGTAAATTTCTATATATATTATATAGTTTTTTAATTGCCAGTGTGAACGGCATATGAGTTTATATTAAATTTTCTGGTAATAGATGATATAGAAGAATGCTACTGATTTTTTGAAAAGATTTCTTAAGTTTTCTTTAAGTAATCTCTACACCCGATGTGGGGCTTAAACTAATGACCCTGAGATCAAGAGTCACACGCTCCACTGACTAAGCCAGCCAGGCACCCCTGAGTGTTATTGATTTAAAACTTTTGTTAATATTGCTTATTAATCTAAAAATTTGTGTGGTGTCCTATTGCATTTTCTTTTTTAAAGTTTTTTAACATTTATTTATTTTTGAGAGAGAGAGACAAAGCACAAGTTGGGGAGGGACAGAGAGAGAGGGAGACACAGAATCTGAAACAAGATTCAGGCTCTGAGCTGTCAGCCCAGAGCCTGATGCTCAAACTCACAAAATGCAAGATCATGACCTGAGCCGAAGTCTGAAGCTTAACCGCCTGAGCCACCCGGGCGCTCCATTCTTCTTCACTTGCAATAACTTGGAAGGTAGGTCTTATAACCTAATAAGCTTTTAAACCTGGAGGGAAGGAAGACAGTAGTGAGCATTAGTTTCTGTTGACTGCACTGGAAACACAAGCAGAAAGTCATTGGCACATTTCCAACCAGGAAAGGAGGAGATTGAGAGGAACCAGAAAATTAGGTTCTTGTACAGTTGGAAGTGATAACTGTTTCTCAACCCTCACAAGTAAAAGGGAAAAATGATAAGAGCTTGGAAGTTCAAGACTGATTAAAATCTCAGCCTCTTGATGGATCATGTCAAGTTTGCAGCTGTTTTATAGATTGATAAACACCTTTGAATGGATAAAGTCCCAGAGTGAGGATTCAAGTAAAGGTGAGGTATCAGTAATTCCTTTTTTTTTCCTGATAATTTTGTTTATTAGGTCTTCTGGTAATAAGAATCAAAGTAAGTTTTGAGAGGGCATTAATATCAAACTCCAAAATAGAGGTTCTTCATGTACCTTTATAAAATCAGTATTTTTATGGGTTAGTGACCCAGCATAGCAAACCCTAAATATTTAATAGGATAAAATGATCTCCAATGAGTCATGACCTCCAGCAAATCTTTTAAAAACATTTTTTTAACATCTATTTATTTTGAGAGAGTGAGAGAGAGAGCGAGTGAGCAGGAGAGGGATAGAGGGAGACACAGAATCCAAAGCAGGCTCCAGGCATAGAGCCTGATGAGGGGCTCGAACTCACGAACTGTGAGATTGTGACCTGTGCTGAAGTCAGACACTTAGCTGACTGAGCTGCCCAAGTGCCCCACCTACAACAAATCTTAATTCTCTTATTCAATATGTTTGGGGAGCTCTATCACTTAAGACTTTACACACACACACACTGACACTCTCAATTTTAGGAGAATCACAAGAGAATTTCTGCTGCTTTTACTAAATATTTACTAAATATGTAACATTAGTAACATATAAAAACTAGATATCATACTATATACTATATATACTATATATTATTACTATATATACTATATATTATATGCTATATACTGTATATACTATATACTATATATACATACTATACATGTAATTCCTTTCAGTTTGACAAAATGGCTCTAAGAGACTAGATGTGCAATTCTTCCACAACAGCCTGATAAACTCAATACCTTACCCGCAATTATGTAAAAAGGAAAGGGTGGGGAATAGGGTGAGAAAGGAACCTTAGCAAATCCAAGAACTACATCTAGAAAATGGCTGTTGATGAGCTCTGTCACCCAGAACTAATTAGATTAAAATAAATAAGAAGGGGGGCGCCTGGGTGGCTTAGTCAGTTAAGCGTCCGACTTTCACTTAGGTCATGATCTCGCGGTTCGTGGGTTCGAGCCCCGCGTCGGGCTCTGTGCTGACTGCCAGCTCAGAGCCTGGAGCCTATTTCAGAGTCTGTATCTCCCTCTCTTTCTGACCCTCCCCTGCTCACGCTGTCTCTCTCTCTCTCCTAGAAATAAATAAAAAAATATTTAAAAAAAATAATAAAATAAAATAAATAAGAAGGTTACTAAGGTTTTAGGAAGCATTGCATGGCCAAGGAAATTATGAGCATAAACGTTATGACCCTTTAAGCCTTAAAATGATGCCAAGGCCCCCAGCCATCGGTGGGCAGGAAATGTACTAATATCTATCTCAGATAAGGCCAAAGAGGATGATGGAAAAAAAAGAATCTTCCAGAAAGGACAGCCAATGGTTATGGAGAACAAAGGACAAGGAAGCTACTCCCAGAGCAGGGAATCAGGGCTGAAGCAAGGAACATATGTATTCCTGGGATACAGAGTGTGGATGGCTGGGTGGAGTGTGAAAGAAACCAGAATATGCACCCCAAAATATGCCACCTGGGCATAAGGATTGTTTTGAGCTGAAGACAATCGAGAAAAAGCAGATACAAGAAAATCTCTCTGTCCTCCTATTTCCTTAAAAGAAGGACATAAATTTCCCCTCTCTACAAGCAAAGATGAAAGTTAATCACCAGAGGTAACTTTAGACCCTGTCAGTCTGGAGTCACCAGAGAAATCTGCATACAAACTTTACAAACTAGCACTGTCTACCCTTAGTTTCCTTCCGACATTTGTCACCCTTGTAAGCCTAAAAATGTGTGGGGTTTTTTGGGTGCCGTCATTTCTCTACAAACGTATTGTTCTTTGCTGAAGATGTTATATAAACCTGCATTGTAAACCACCTCTTTGAGTTATTTTCCTGAGTTTCTTCCATGTATATAGGAAACACAAGTGTTAATAGCCTTTTGTTTATTTTTCTCTTGTTAATCTGGCTTTTGTTGTAGGGGTCCCTCAGAGGGTAGAACGAAAAAAATTCCTTCCCTCCAGATGTTTAGACAACTGCCTTAGGGAGGGAGGGAGTGTAGTTTTTATGTGTGAAAAAACACCCAAATTGAGTATTTTTTGACCAGAAGCACAGACCAGGGTTGTGTTATTAGTTGAGTTCACTAAATGTTTCCAGTTCTCTTCCTTCTAGGCGCATAGTAGGCTTGTACTTTACCATAGCTTTT
Organism: Hyaena hyaena; assembly: GCF_003009895.1. Lineage (NCBI taxonomy): Eukaryota > Metazoa > Chordata > Mammalia > Carnivora > Hyaenidae > Hyaena > Hyaena hyaena. The sequence goes on from NW_024080762.1 coordinate 167,521, forward strand.
TTTTTTTTTTTTTTTTTTTGAGTTTGTAGCACTTTTAATGCACAAAAGCAAAAGGTGATGGGTTGGCAGGGGTGGGAGGGGGGAGGAACCTGCCTTCATTAAACATACAGAGCTCAAGTACAGATAGATACATAGCCCAAGTGGGAAAGAAGTTACGGTTCCCAGGGACAGAGAGCCAAGAGCAGGAAGGGCCGTTCTTTGTCAGCTAAGGGAGTGAGGATCCTGTTTTCTGGGGATGAAAGGAGAGGAATGAAAGCTTCTAACATGCAGCAGACACCTGGCCTCAACTTAGAAGGCAGAGCAAGCCAAGCAGGCCTCCAAGCAGGTAGAGGGAAGCCGGGCAGTACCCAGGGATGGCGCAGCCTATCCGCAGCGGGGCCAGGCAGGGCAGCTGGGGAGAGAACACCAGCACTTTCCACAGTGGTCAACACGCATTCTCATCATACGGTTTACCATACCCTTAAAGTTCAATATGGCCATGTAACTAGCTACGGCAATGAAAGGCGAGTAGGAATAATGTGTGTCATTGCTGAATGGAAGCTCCAGAGTCAATATACAATTCAATATGTTTTCTTTTCCTCTGGGATAATGATTGGCAATATCTAAGATTATAACTGATCCATCATCCTGGGTCTATGAGTGGCTGAGGACTAGAACTTCTCTGACAACTAACCAGCACAAGAAATAAACATTTCTTCTCCTAAGCCAACAGAGTTCTGGATTGTTTTTTAGAACAGCATAATACAGTATATCTTGGCTAATATAATAGGCAATTTGCAGAAGGGGAAATCCAAATTGTTAACATGAAAATGGAAAGAGATGCTCAAGAAATACACATTAAAGCAGCAATGATATACTACTTCATGTCCATCAGATGGGCAAAAATTAAATAGTGAAATAGCAAGTGTTGTTGAAATATATGGGGAAATAGAAATTCCTACCAAGGGCTTGTGGGAGTAGAGAGTTGGAGGTAACCTAGGTATCCAACACCAGAGAATAAATAAATGAATGGAGTGGAGGATTATAATGGAATAACAGGCTGAATTCTAAAACATTAATTTGATGTTCACAAGATATCATAGTACATATTTAAAACACAACATTGATCGAAAAAAGACAACATACCTATTAGTACCATTTATATCAGTTAAAAATGCAAACATGGAGTAAAAATACGTTCATCCTATAAGAAAGGAGCTGAGATACTTCATGTGATGAAAATAAATAATAATAAAAACAATGATGGTGGAACAATGTACTGATGTTTAATAATCATTATAGGTTGAGAATTAATACAACCTAATGCACCCGAGGTCCACAAAAGCAAAGATCTGTTAATGAAGATGGGCGGATGTCATTTATCTGACGGAGAAAGCAGAGCAGAGAAATCCATATCCTAAACAAACAAAAACAACAGAAATCTGAAACATAAGCTAGAGATGAGTTTTCTCAGAGCCTCAAGGAGTTGGCAAGGGCAGGAAGCACATGCGGACCGTGGAGTTACTAATTAAAGGTCTGCCCTTCATCATCTGAGCTCCTCTCTCTATTTAGAGAGGCTGGCTGCAGCATTTGGCCCCAGGATAGACCCATCATTACCACTCTCTAATCAAATCGGAGAACCTGCCTAGTCAATTCTTGAGACCAGAGAATCAAATTAGGTCTGAGATAATTCTGTACATTCACAATATGCATGGAGGAAAAGAAGAAAGAAAATATGGGGATGCAGCCCACCCATGATTGAAACGAAATACTCACCTCTAGAATAAAGCCTTCCAAGGGGCACCTCGGTGGCTCGGTTAGTTAAGTATCTGACTTCGGCTCAGGTCATGATCTCATGGTTCGTAGGTTCGAGCCCCATGTTGGGCTCTGTGCTGACAGCTCAGAGCCTGGAGCCTGTTTCAGATTCTGTATCTCCCTCTCTCTCTGACCCTCCCCTGCTTACGCTGTCTCTCTCTCTCTCTCTCTCTCTCTCAGAAATAAATAAAACAATAAGAATTTTTTTTTTTTTTTTTTTTAGAATAAAGCCTTCCATTTGTTTTAACAACTGTGGGAGCTTATCTGACTGTTCTCAACCTAGAGCCTTCCATCAATCCTGCAGTTAAGGAGTGAGCCCAGTTGTGGAAATGGATCATCAGTTGTTAATAAAATAAATATGAGCTATGTATCCACTTAGTCCTGCCTTTAAAAAATGTAAGTGGACAATTAAGAATCACTAGACATTAAGAAAACCAACCGCATGGAAGAGAAGAACTAAGATGAACAAGCAGGACATGCAACCCTGGAGGAAAGAAAGTTAATTCAAGAGACAGAGGACATAAAAAAAGTTTCTTAAAGTGAATTAGTGTCCTTGTCGTTAATCAAAAGCAAACTGCATCCATTAAGAATATGCTCTTATGGGGGTGCATAGGTGACTCAGTCGGCCAAGCATCTGATTCTTGATTTCAGCCCAGGTCATGATTGCACGGTCATAAAATCAAGCCCTGCGGTGGGCTCTGTGTGCTGAGCATAGAACCTGCTTGGGATTCTCTCTCTCTCCCTCCCTCTGCCCCTCCCTTACTCACACTCTCGCTCTCTTTCAAAATAAATAAATAAACATTTTTTAAAAAAGAATATGCTCCTGTGAAAAGGTATCAATAGAAGAACAAAAGGAAATCTTGACATTTATAAAGCTAATCGCCAAATAAAATTTAAAATTAAATATTAGAGGTCAATAATGTAATTGGGCATGACTGAAGACCATTTCAAGGTGTGAATGATAAAGTCAAGGTCTTCTCTCAGAATGAAGATCATAAAAATAGAGATGCAGAATATTAGGGAAAAAAGAGATATGGAAGGTAGATCTAGAACAATGCTATCTAATAGAACTTTTTGTGATGATAAAATTGTTCATTCTGTGCTGTCCAATATGGAAGCCATCAGTCACATGTGATTGTTGACAAGATGAAATGTGTCCGATGCCACTAAAGAACTGAAATTTAAGTTTATTTAGCTTTAATCAACTAAAGTTTAAATTTAAATAGTCATGAGGTGCTTGGATGGCTCACTTGATTAAGCATCCGACTTTGGCTCAGGTCACAAACTCACGGTTCATGAGTTCAAGCCCCGCATTGGACTCTGTGCTGCTGACAGCTCTTAGCCTGCAGCCTGCTTTAGATTCTGTGTCTTTCTCTCTCTCTCTGCCCCTCCCCTGCTCACACTCTGTCTCTGTCTCTCTCTCTAAATTAAATAAACATTAAAAAAAATTTTTTAATTGGTGCCTGGGTAGCTCAGTCGGTTAAGCCTCCGACTTCAGCTCAGGTCATGATCTCAGTTTGTGAGTTCGAGCCCTACATGGGGCTCTGTGCTGACAGCTCGGAGCCTGGAGCCTGCTTCAGATTCTGTGTCTCCCTCTTTCTCAGTCCCTCCCCTGCTCATTCTCTTTCTCTCTCTCCCCAAAATAAATAAACATTAAAAAATTTAAATTTAAATAGTCACACGTGGCTCGTGGCTACCATATTGGACAGCACAAATAGAGAAGATCCACCTAATGCTTCTTGGGAATTCAGGAGAGACAGAAAAATAAATTATGTCAATAAAAAATAGAAAAACTCTTACAACTGAACAAAAACCAACAGCCCACTTCAAAAATGGGCAAAAGACTTGAATAGAACTTTCTTCAAAAAAGATAAACAAATGGCCAATAAGCACAGGAAAAGACTTTCAATATCACTAGCCATTAGGGAAATGTAAATCAAAATACAATGAGATACTTCTTCACAATCATTAAGATGGCTACAATTAAAAACAAATAAACAAATAAGCCCAGAAAATAATTAGTGTTGGTGAAGATGTGGAGAAATTGGAACGCTTTTGCATCGCTGATAGGAATTCAAAATGGTACACCTGTTGTAGAAAATGGTTTGTCGGTTTCTCAAAAGTTAAATATAAAAATACCTCTTCTAGGTACATACCCAAAAGAATTGAAAGCAAGGACTGAAATAAATTTTTGCACATTAGTCTTCATAACAGCATCACTGACAATAGCCAAAAGGCAGAAATAATCCAAATATTCATATACAGATGAATGGAATAACAAAATGTGGTATATACATATAGTAGAACATTATTCAGTCTTAAAAAAGAATGAAATTCTGATACAACATGTATGAACCTTGAAAACATACTATGTGAAATAAACCAGACACAAAAGGACAAATATTGTATTCTCCCACTTATATGCAGTACCTAGAATAGGCAAATTCCTAGAGGCAGAAAGTAGCTTAGAGGTTAACACCAGCTTGGGGTAGGAAGGAATGAGAAGTTGTTGTTTAATGGGCACTATGAAAATCAATAAAAGGGAAACCACTAAAATGGAATCAGGAGGCTAGTAGGGGGAGCCCTCATGTCTTACCATCTGTCATCAATTGCAAATCCAAGAGGAAGGGATGGACCTTGCATCTCCATACTGTTTTACTATCCAGGTAGAAGGAAAAAAATGCTACCCTCCTCTCCCCTAGCAACAGCCCAGCCAATGAGAGACAATCACGACCCAGCAAATGAGAAGCTACCGTACTTCCAAATCCTAGTTTATTTCATTGGACTTTTTGTTTATAACACCCCTCCCAACTTCCCTCTTTCCTCCGTAAAAGAGCAGTTTCTCTCCTTTGTTCTCCAGACTTGCCTTCGGTTTTTGCTGTAGCTTGCTGGTCCCGGATTGCAGTTCTCTGCTCTTCCTGAATAAACCCATTTTTGCTGGTAAAATGAACTGGCAGTTTTATTTTTAAGGTTAACTAGCAGTACACAGTTTATGTTCAGGGTGATGAAAAATTCCAGAAATAGATAGTGGTGATGGTTGTACAACATTGAATATTCTTATGCCACTGAATTGCATCCTTAAAAATGATTAAAATGGAAAATTTTACATGATGCATATTTTACCACAATAAAACATTTTAATAGAAAAACCACAAATAGATAAAGAAAGGGGTTAAAATGAAAGCTAAAGAAGGTGGAAGTCACAGAAGGAGGAGGAGCTCGGGGCCCTGCTGAGAGCCAGGCGGCGGCAGCACCTGGCACAGGTGGCCATGGGGACGTCTTACTTCTGTGACTACTGCAACCGCTCCTTCCAGGACTAGCTCCACACCTGCAAGAAACACCTGAATGGGGGGCGCCTGGGTGGCTTAGTCGGTTAAGCGTCCGACTTTCGCTTAGGTCATGATCTCGCGGTTCGTGGGTTCGAGCCCCGCGTCGGGATCTGTGCTGACTGCCGGCTCAGAGCCTGGAGCCTATTTCGGAGTCTGTGATTCTCTCTCTCTCTGACCCTACCCTGCTCACGCTGTCTCTCTCTCTCTCTCCTAGAAATAAATAAAACATTTAAAAAAAAAAGAAAGAAAAAGAAACACCTGAATGGGCTGCAGCGCCTCAAGGCCAAGAAGGTCCGGGATGACCTGTTCCAAGATGCATCTTCCATCTTGTCAGATGAACAGGACAAGCGGCCCTGCAGGAAGTTTCCGCTGCCAGACCAGTGTGACTTTGGCTCCAAATGCAGATTTCCCCACATGTCACAGATAGACCTGCAGGAGCAGAGTATCCAGGTGGAGAAGGAGAGGCAGGCCAGGAAGTGGCCACTAAATGTCCTCAAGCTCCCTGAGGGCCATCTGGAAGACTGGTTGGAAAAGAGAGCCAATCAGCTGAGTTCAGCCATAAGCAGCAAGGACGAACTTGTGAGAACCACCATCTTCTGCTATCCCAGAAGCTACCCACCAGTCCAAGAGCTGTCTCCATTCCTGTGGGCACCCCCACTGGGGGGGGGGGGGATGTCCCTGAAGCCTAGTGTCCCGTGGGGCTGAGCACTCCCTCCCCACCTGCCCCCCTCTTGTCGGCTTCTGGGTTAGTTACAATAAAGAGAAGGGACACCAAGGCCCCCTCTGCAGCACCCCATGGAGCCTTTGAAACCATTGTCTCCCTACTGGGTGTAGCCCTGGTCCTAGCTCTGTTCCAGGCAGCTCCACTCCCCCCTTTCTCATGGGATATCTTGAGAAGACAGGTGAGAAAACTTTCTTCTGGATGCTTATGAAGAAAGCCTGTCAAAAAAAAAGAAAGAAAGAAAGAAAGAGGGAGGGAGAGAGAGAGAGGAAGGAAGGAAAGAAGAAAGGAAGGAAGGAAGGTAAGGGTAATAAGAAATTAATAGATCCAATTTCTCATGAATGAACTTAAAAGTGTGGATAAGATTTTCCCTAGTAAATACATATAGAACCAAAACTGGCTCAAGAAGAACAGAAAAACTGGACAAATAGATAACAGTGAAAAAGAAGTCAAAGAGCTACCTTCCCTTCATTTGCCCTGCTTTCCCCTCCAAATCTCAGGCCCATAGGTTTTTATATGCAAGTACCTTAGAATTATCTGAGTACATTTTAAAATACATTCATAAATTCCCTAGCTTCCCAGACTCAATGAACTAGGGTCTCTGAAGTTTGTCCTGGCAATCTATTTTTTTCCATTAAGATTTTGTTTTCAAATGTTATGTACAATGGCTGTGTAGATAAGAAATCCAACAATAAAGACATACATAAAATAAAAACAAAATGTCCCCACTTCCCTCCCACTCCTTTTCAGTTAATAAATCTTATCAATTTGTGTATAATATTTCATATTTTTTCTTGTATTGGTACAAAAATAAATGGAATCTATACTTAAAAACATAGTCCCAGGTCACAAGACCAATGTTCGGATGAATTTAAACTAGCCCAAAGCATGGAAAAACCTGGAATGTGAGCCAATCATCCTTTAAAGTTACTGTAGCCCTGAACCCAAAACCAAAGAAAAAGAACAACTATCTCATTTATGAAGACAGATGGAAAATTAGAAATAAGATACTAGTAAAGATGGTTGATTAAGCCACACACATCTGTCTACTCTCCCTCCTAAAACTCCATTAACGTGATAGAGAGAATAAAATAACCTAATACAGCAAAGAGAATGAGAATGGACCATCAACAAGCAAGACACCTTCTAAGATTTCTGGAACAGTAAGTAGAGAGAAGCTATTGATGGACGAGGCACAGAGTGAGCCTATTATCCAGAATAAGTGAAGAAAGGGGCCTTTAGCTGAAGGAGGAGCTAGAATGCCGAGCAGAGCCCAAGAGTTGGTAGGGAAGGACAGAAGACAGACAAGGAGAGCTAAAAGAAAGCTAAGTGGAAGTCTTTCTAGAAACAACTTCCCAAGAGACCATACTTGGACCACCCCTCATTGCTATGAGCCCTTAGGTAGTGCTTACCAGAGAGGGTCAACCACAGACAACAAAGGTTGCTAGGTGGGTAACAATCTCAGAATAAGGTCTTCTCCTTTAAAAAAGCAAAAGTTTATTTTATTTATTTTGAGAGAGAGAGAGAGAGGGAGAGAGAATGTGCACAGGGAAGGGGCAGAGAGAGAACCCAAGCAGGCTCTGCACTGTTGACACAGAGCCACAGATGGGGCTCAAACTCATGAGCTATGAGATGATGACCTGAGCCAAAATCAAGAGTCCAGATGCTTAACCAACTGAACCACCCAGGTGCCCCAAGGTCTTCTCCTGTTGAGGTATCTCTTCCTTTCCCTCCCTCCAATTCTAAAAGTCAGCTCCAAGCCCTGTCTTGGCATAATAACAAACCTCTGGAACCTCTGATCAGCTTTTCCCTTCAGAGAGATACTGAATGGAGAAACAGATCTAGACTTACACAGGAAACTCATACCAGCTACACAGAAATACCAACATGGTTTTTCTCTCTTAAATATAGAAAAGCAAATATAGATCACCGCACACACAAATAGAAAAAAAGATCAGGATTTTGAAAATCTGGCCTAAAAGGAATAAGGAATTCAGAGAGCAGAAAACCTTTAAAAGCTACCTATTCAGAGAGATTTTTAAAAGATAATATATCCATAAAAGAATTACAGATTGCTATGATAAAATAACAATCACAGAATAAGAAATTGTTCTTAGAATTTTAAATATAATTGCTGAAGTTAGAAATATAATAGAAGAATTTGTAAATAAAGAAAATATCTTAGAACACAGAACAAAAAGCAAAAGCCATGGGAAATATGAAAGAGGTAAGACAGAGAATTGATCCAGAAAGTCAAACATTCAAGGGAGGAAAAAAACCATGAAGGGTGAGAATGTATCCCAATTAGTGAACAGACAGTAGTTTTCCTTTTTTTTAATAGTTTATTGTCCAGTTGGTTTCCATATAACACCCAGTGCTCATCTCCACACGTGCCCTCCTCCATGCCCGTCACCCGCCTTCCCCTCACCCCACCCATTAGTCCTCAGTTTGTTCTCAGCATTTAAGAGCCTCTCATGGTTTGCCTCCCTCCCTCTCCCCCACTATTTTTCCCCCCTTCTTCTCCCCCACGGTCCTCCGTTAAGTTCCTCCTAATCCTCCTATACGTGCAAACATATGGTAGCTATCCTTCTCTGTCTGATTTATTTCGCTCAGCATAACACCCTCAAGATCCATCCAAATTGCTACACATGGCCAGATTTCATTCTTTCTCATTGCCATGCAGTATTCCATTGTATAGATAAACCACATCTTCTTGATCCATTCGTCCGTTGATGGACACTTAGGCTCTTTCCATGTTTTGGCTATTGTTGAGAGTGCTGCTATGAACATTGGGGTGCATGTGCCCCTATGCATCAGCATCAGACAGTAGTTTTCTAATTGAAAGATTCCAGCAAGTATTAAACAGAATAAAAGGAAAAGACCCACACCTCAACATACCTTATAAATTTTAGAACACAAAAAATGGGAATAGTTTCCAAAACTTTCAAATAAAAACCCTTTTATTGAAGTATCGTTAGCATACATGTTATGTCCATTTCAAGTACACTATATAATGATTCAATAATTCTACACATTACTCAGTGTTCATCATGGTAAGTGTAGTCACTTTCTGTCACCAAACAATATTATTATCATCTTATTGACTATATTCTCTGTGCTGTATTTTCATCTCTGTGACTTATTTATTTTGTAACAGGAAGTTTGTACCTCTTAATCCCCGTTTTGTACTGAACCCATCCCCCCACTCACCCCTTTAACAATTTGTTCTCTGTACTTAGGAGTCTGGGGTTTTTTTGTTTTTGTTTTTTTGTCCCTTTGTTCCTTTGTTCTGTTTCTTAATTTCATATATGAATGAAACCATATGGTATTTGTCTTTCTCTGTCTGGCTTATTTCACTTAGCATAATATTCTTTAGGTCTATCCATGTTGCAAATGGTAAGATCTCATTCTTTTTTATGGCTGAGTAATACTCCATTGTACATATATACCACATCTGCTTTACCCATTCATCTGTTGATGGACACTTGATCTGCTTTCATATCTTGGCTATTGTAAATAATGCTGCAATTATGTGGGAGTGCATATACCCCTTTCAAATTACTATTTTAGTTTTCTTTGGAAAAATACTCAGTAATGGAATTATTGAATCATATGGTATTTTTATTTTTCACTTTTTGAGGAAACTTCATACTGTTTTCCACAGTTGTTGCACCAATGTCCATTCTTAACAAGAGTGTACAAGGTTTCCTTTTTCTCCACATCCTCACCAACTCACTTGCCAATTCTTGGCTTTGTTTTTGAATTCTAACCATACTGACAGGTAAGGTGATATTTCATTGTGGTTTTGATTTGCATTTCCCCTGATGATTAGTCATGTTGAGCATCTTTGCATTTGTCTGTTGGCCATCTGTATGCCTTCTTTGGAAAAGTGTCTATTCAGGCCCTCTGCCCATTTTTAGTCAGATTATTATTATTATTATTATTATTTTGGTGTTGAGTTGTATAAGTTCTTTATATATTTTGGATACTAACCTCTTTCACATATATCATTTGCAAATATCTTCTCCCATTCAGTAGGCTGCTTTTTTGTTTTGTTGATCTTTTCCTTTGCTGTGAAAAGCTTTTTATTTTAGTGTAGTCCTAATAGTTTAATTTTGCTTTTTTTCCCTTGCCTGAAGAGACATATCTAGCAAAATAAAATGTTCCTATGGCCGATGTCAGAGAAATTACTACTTACATTTTCTTCTAGGAATTTTATGGTTTCCAGTTTCATATGTAAGTCCTTAACCCATTTTGAGTTTATTTTGTGTATGGTGCAAAAAAGTGGTGCAGTTTCATTCTTTTGCAAGTAGTTGTCCAGGTTCCTTTCACCATTTATTAAAGAGACTGTCTTTTTCCCATTGCATACTCTTGTCTCCTTTGTCTTAGATGAATTGACCATAAAAGAATGAATATATTTCTGGGTCCTCTATTCTGTTCCATGGATACCTATGTGTTTATTTTTGGGCCAGTACCATACTGTTTTGATTACTATACTTTGTAGTATATCTTAAAACCTGGAATATGATACCTTCAGCTTTGTTCTTCATTCTCAAGATTACTTCTTTTTATTTGTTTTATTTCTGTGAGAAATACTGCTGGTATTTTAATAGGGATCACATGAAATCTGTAGATTGCTTTGTGTAATATGGACATTTTTGATAATAAAATTTTGACGATACTAATTCTTCCAATACGTGAGCATGGAATGTTTTTCTGTTTGTGTCATCTTTAATTTCTTTTATCAGTGTTTTATAGTTTTCAAGTTTTTCACCCCTTTGGTTAAATTTATTTCTAGGCATTTTATTCTCCTTGGTGCAGTTGTGAATGAAATTATTTGTTTATTTGTTTATTTATTTAAGAGAGAGAATGGGAGCAGGGGAGAGGGAATAGGGAGAGAGAGAGAATCCCAAGCAGGCTCCACGCTCAGCATGGATCCCACAATCCTAGGATCATGACCCAAGCCAAAATCAAGAGTCAGATGCTCAACCAACTAAGTCACCAGGTGCCCCAGGATTTTTTTCTAAGTTTTTCTTTCTGCTACTTCATTATTAGTGTATAGAGGTACAACAGATTTCCGTGTATTAATTTTTTATCCTGTGACTTTTTTAAATCAGTTCTAATAGTTTTTTGATGGAGTCTTTAGGGGTTTCTATAAATAGTATCTATATTTAGTATAGTATCTATGTATAGTATCATGTCATCTGCAAAGAGTGGGAGTTTTAACTCTTCCTTACCAATTTGAATGTCTTTTATTTCTTTTTCTTATCTGATTGCTGCGGCTAGGACTTCTAGTACTATGTTGAATAAAGGTGATCAGAATGGACATCCTTGTCTTTTTTCTGACCTTGGAGAAAAAACTCAGTTTTTCATCATTGGGTATGATGTAAGCTGGGGGTTTTTCATATATGGCCTTTAACAGGTTGCAGTATGTTATCTCAAAACCTAATTTGTTGAGAGTTTTTATTATGAATGAACATTATACTTTGCCAAATGCTTTTTCTGCATCTATTGAATTGATCATGAAATGATCAAGTGTTTATTTCTGTCCTTTCTGTTCTTAATATGATGTATCATATGGATTGATTTGTGAATATTGAATCACCCTTATATCTCTGGAATAAATCCACTTGGCTATGGCAAATGATTTTTTAAATGTGTTGTTGAATTCAGTTTGCTAAAATTTTGTTGAGGAATTTTGCATCTATGTTCATCAGAGATATTGGTCTGCAGTTATCTTTTTCTGTAGTGTCTTTGTCTGGTTTGGGTATCAGGGTAATGCTGGTAAGTAAGCTTCATAGAACAAATTTGGACCACAACTTCTACCCACCTACAAGAGGCTCACTTCAGTTCTAAAGGCAGTTTAGGACCACTGCTTTCTTTCCTCTTCTATTTTTTGGGAATAGTTTGAGAAGACTAGGTATTATCTCTTCTTTAAATGTTTGGTAGAATTCACCTGTGAATCCATCTGGTCCTGGACTTTTGTTGGGAGTTTTTAAAAATTACTGATTCAATTTCATTACTAGGAATTAATCTGCTCAAATTTTCTATTTCTTCCTGATTCACATTTGGTAGTTTATTTGTTTCTAGGTATTTATCCATTTCTTCTAAGTTGGCCAATTTGTTGGTACATAACTTTTCATAATATTCTCATAATCTTTTGTATTTCCATGGTATCAGTTGTTATTTATCTTTCTTCATTTCTGATGTTATTTATTTGAATCCATTATATTTTTTCTTCTTTCTTTCTTCCTTTCTTTCTTTCTGTGTTTATTTATTTTTGAAGGAGAAAGAGTATGAGTGGGGAAGGGGAGGATAAAGAGAGAGACACAGAATCTGAAGCAGGCTCCAGGCTCTGAGCTGTCAGCACAGAGCCCTACTCAGGGCTCAAACCCACGAGTTGTAAGATCATGACCTGAGTCAAAGTCAGAGGCTTAACTGACTGACCCTATGAATTCTCTATTTTTTTCTCCTTGATGGGTCTGGTTAAAGACTTTGTCAGTTTTGTTGATCTTTTCAAAGAATCAGCTCCTGGTTGTTTCCTTTTTTTAGCTTCTATTGCATTTATCTTTCTCTAATCTTTATTGTTTCCTCCCTTCTATTGGCTTTGAGTTTTATTTGTTCTTCATTTTCTTGCTCCTTAAGGAATAAGGTTAGGTTGTTTATTTGAGATTTTTCTTTTTTCTTGAAGCACACTTGTGTTGCTATGAATGTCCCTCTTAGAACTGCTTTTACTGCATCCCAAAGATTTTGGACCATTGTGTTTTTAATTTTCATTTGTCTCATGTATTTTTTAATTTCCTCTTTGATTTTTTTGTATGACCCATTCATTGTTTAGTAACATGTTATTTAGCCTGAATCTATTTGTATTCTTTCTAGATTTTTAAATTGTGATTGATTTCTGATTCTGTATATTGTGATCAGAAAAGATGCATGATATGACTTCAGTCTTCTTGAGTTTACTGACATTTATTTATTTGTTTATTTATTTACTTTTGTGTGTGTGGCCTAACATGTGATCTACTCTGGAGAATGTTCCATGTGCCCTTGAAAAGAATATGTGTTCCTTTGGTTTTAGAAAGGAATGATTTACACATATCTGTTAGGTTCATCTTGTCTATCCATTGTTGTAAGGAGGGTGTTAAAGTTCCTACTATTATTGTATTACTTATTGTGTCGTTAACTTCTTCCTTTATGTCTTTTAATAGTTGCTTTATGTATTTGGGTACTTCCATGTTGGGTGCATAGATATTTACAATTGTTATATCCTGTTGGATTATTACCTTAGCATTATAGACTGTCTTTGTTTGTTTCTTACTATAGTTTTTGCTTAAAGTCTATTTTATATGATATAAGTAATACTATCCCAGCTTTCTTTTTGCTTCTATTTGTATGTTAAATGTTTGTCCATCCCTTCACTTTTTTTTTTTAATGTTTTATTTATTTCTAGGAGAGAGAGAGAGACAATGTGAGCAGGGGAGGGTCAGAGAGAGAGGGAGTCACAGACCGAAACAGGCTCCAGGCTCTGAGCTGGCAGTCAGCACAGAGCCCGACGCGGGGCTCAAACCCACGAACCGCGAGATCATGACCTAGGCGAAAGTCGGACGCTTAACTGACTAAGCCACCCAGGCGCCCCCATCCCTTCACTTTGAATATGAATGCCTCTAGGTCTGAAGTGAGCCTCTTGTAGGCAGCATAGGTCTTGTATTTTATCCATTCAGTCACCCTATGTTTTTTGATTGGAGCATTTAGTCCATTTACATTTAAAGAAATTATTGATAGATATATACTTATTGCCATTTTGTTATTTGTTTTACAGTTCTTTTTGTAGTTCTCTGTTCCTTTCTTCTTCTGTTGTTCTCTTCCATTGTCATTTGATGGCTTTCTATATTGTTATGCTTGTATTCCTTTCCTTTTGTGTGTGGGTATCTGTTACAGGTTTTTGATTCATATATTAGGTTCATGTATAATAGCTTATGCATATAACCATCTAGCTGATAGTCACTTAAGTTTGAACATATTCTAAAAGCACTAAATTTTTACTCCCCCCATCACATTTTATCTATCTGTCATATTTTACATATTTTGTTTTGTGAATCCCTTGACTGATTTTTGTCAATGCATTTGATTTTACTGCTTTTGTGTTTTAACCTCCATACTGTTTTGTGTTTGTTTGTTTTTTGTATTAAAAATTTTTGATTTTAGAGAGAGAGAGTGTGTGTGTGAGCAGGGGAGAGGGGCCGAGAAAGATAGGGAGAATCTCAAGCAGGCTCCATTCTCAGTGCAGAGCCCAACATGGGACTTGATTCCATGACCCTGGGATCATAACCTTAGCTGAAATCAAGAGTTGGACTCTCAACTGACTGAGTGACCCAGGCACCCTTCAGTACTGGTTTTGTAAGTGATTAATCTATTACTTTTATTATATGTTTGCATTTACCTGTGACATTTTTCCTTTCTTAATTCCCTAACTTCTAGTTATGGCCTTCCCCCCAGCCCCCAAAGAATTCCCCTAATGTTTCTTATAAGACTAGTTTAGTAGTGGGGCACCTGGGTGGCTCAGTTAGTTAGGCCTCTGACTTCAGTTCAGGTCATGATCTCGCAGTTCAGGAGTTTGAGCCCTGTGTTGAACTCTGTGCTGATAGCTCAGAGCCTGGAGCCTGCCTCAGATTCTGTGTCTCTCTGTCCCTCCCCCACCTGTGCTGTCTCTCTCTCTCTCAGAAATAAACATTAAAAACAAAAAAAAAATTTTAAAAGACTAGTTTAGTAGTGATAAACTCTTTTAACTTTTGTTTGTCTTGGTAACTCTTTAACTCTCCTATTCTAAATGATAATCTTGCCAGATAGAATATTCTGCTTTTCTTTCTTTCCTTCTCTCTCTCTCTCTCTCTCTCTCTTTTGTAGGTTTTTCCTTTCAGCACTTTGAATATATCATGCCACTCCTTTCTGGCCTGAAAAAGATCAGCTGGTAGCCTCTTATGGGGTCTTCCTTGTATGTATGTAACTGTTTTCTTTTCCTGCTTTTAAAATTCTCTTTTTTCACTACTTTTTGCCATTTCAATTATTTTATGTCTTGATGTGGACCTCTTTGGGTTAATTTTGTTGGGAGCTCTCTATACTTCCTGGATTTGGATGTCTGTTTCTTTTCCCAGATTAGAGAATTTTTCAGCTGTTATTTCTTCAAACAAATTTTATGCCCCCTTCTCTCTTTCTTCTCCCTTTGGTATCCCTATAATGCGAATGTTATTGTGCTTGATAATGTTGCTGAGTTCTCTTAACCTATTCTCACTTTTTATTTTTTTTAAAAGCCACTTACATTGGTTCAAGTTGATAGTGAACTTTGTATCAATAACATTACACTCTAAAAGAAAATGGAGTGACATTTCAATAATTCTGAGGGAAAATTATTTTCAAGTTAGAACCCTTACTCATTCATACCCGGAACTATCAGTCAAGTATGAGAACAAAATAAAGACATTTTAGATATGCAAAGACTAAGAACATTAACCTCCTATTTAGTTTTTAGGAACAGAATCTTGAGGAGATAATGAAGTAGAATGTAGGTAAAAACCATGGAAGAGGAAGATGTTGGAGTCTTGATGTATTCTCTAAAAATACAACTAATAGCAGCTTTAATAAATGTGTTTTTTCACATAACAAAGTTTGGTGGAGGGATTTAATGGCTTGTTTAGCAGCTCGGGAGTGTCATGAGGTTCTAGGCACCTTCTTTTTCTGGTTCTACCAACTCTAACCTTTGATCTTCATCTTCCCTGTGACAAGATGGCAACAGTAACTCCAAACATCACATCTCCATTCCCATGGAGAAAAAGGAAGGAGCAAATGTAAAAACCAAATCCATTCCCTTTAAAAACATTTTCCTGAGGATCCACTCAGAAATTTTCATCTATATCTCATTAGGTAGAATTAGGTGGATCATATGGCCAGCCACTCCTAGCTGAAAAAGAACCTAAGGACAAAAGCATTTTTTAGGTGTGCTTAGAAAAGAATATTTAAGGCGTATTTCCTCCCTTTCCTGGAGTAAAAAAAAGTGAGTTTCTCATAGTAGTAAAAAAGGAGAAAAAATATTGGGCAGGCAGCCAACAATGTTTACCACATCAAACATAATGGGGGCTCTACAAAACAAAAAGTGGCTTAAGCATTAAGGAAAAAGAAAGTCCAGATGTAGTGATTCCAGAATCAGTTGATTCATTAACTCTATAATACCAACTGGAGGCTAGATTCTTTTCATATCTCTGTTCTGCCATTTCTTAGTGTTGGCTTCAGCCTCAAGCTAACAGCAAGATGGCTGCCACAATTTCAGTGTAAAATCTATATATGGCATGTCCAGAGGAAGAAAAAGGACTGTGTTTTCTGTATTTTTTTCCCTTATAGAAACAAGAAAATCTTTCCCAGAAGCCGCTTTGCTAATTTATCCTCATGTCTCATTAGCCAGAATTGAGTCACACTTCTGAGCCAATCACTAGTAAAGTGAATGGGATCATCACTGTTGACCTAGACTAATCATTTCAGTGGAATGTGAATTGAGGAATCAACCAGTGTTCACTACAGTACTTCCTATTGTGCTCACCAGGGGAAAGAAGTCTTACTAAGACCACATTGTTACAGATCTAGAAGCCAGTCATTTCATATTAGAATAACATACCAGAAGGATCCAACAAGAATGTCTTTCAGAGGAAGAACAGAATAGATTTCAAGGAAAAATAGTGGGAAAGAAGCTGGAAGAGCTTAGTGGTATGGTCATATTAGTTTTCTCAACAGCAGAGAAAGGTAATTAGAAATTCTAGGGAAGAATATGTACAAAAAAGTCATCACCCAAACAGGAAGCAAAAAAAAAAAAAAAAAAAGACAATCCATTTGACCTGGTCTCTTTCAAGTATCACAGGCTTATATCAGTGATCTTGTAAAGAAGGAAATGTAAGTTGATCACACAGCACAGGATTGCAATCACTGAAAGAAGGGAAACAAACCTGTGAGTCCTAAAATTGCCCCAGCTCAGGGCACCTGTGTGGCTCAGTCAGTTAAGCGTCTGACTTTAGCTCAGGTCATGATCTCATAGTTTGTGAGTTCAAGCCCTACATCAGGCTCTGCACTGTCAGTGGGATTCTTTGGGATTCTTTTTCTTTCTCAAAATAAGTAATTTTTAAAAATTTTATTTGTATTATTTTATTTTACTTATTTGTGTTTTTGTCTTTGGTGCAAAAAGTTGATTCTATTAAAGCATGGAGACAGGACCCGTGGGTGGAAAGAGCTGCCAAAAATTCATTTTTAAAAATTAAAAAAAATTAAAATTTCCCCAGTTTGCTTTCTTGAGGCTGTTCTATGACTCCAATGCAAGGAGGAAGAACTCAAACAGAATCAGTCTAGCTAAGTTGAGGAGACAGAGATTGGAATTTGAAGGGACAGAGGTAGCTTGAATTTGTGAAGCGGTATCCTAGAAGGGAGGGAGTTTACACAGAAAGCTCTGGAGATCTGCACAGGGATTCTAGAGACTAATTTTTGACTGAATGATGATCTGAACATGTTTGGGGTGAAACTCCAGGAGGCTGGGGAAGGGACCCCTAGAAAGCAGTAGGCCAAACAATTCCTGGAGCTCACACACAGCTGGGACTGTTTTTTGTTCCTAACAGTGAAGAGACTTTGTGTTATATGGGACATCCTAAGAAGAGGAGCCCCCAATACAGGGCCAAACTAAACCCAGAGAAATGGTTGTTCTGATAGCATAACAACATGGAAAAGCAAAACTCAAAATGATCAGATGAATCCACAATAACTTAACTGGATGCCAAAACAAAGCCCAACAGTCTTTAAACAAATACAGCAAGATGCAACCTAAAATGAGGTAAATTTTACCATGTAGAGCCTGCATAAAAAACCACCAGGCATGTATGTAAGCAAGGAAAATAGGGCACATAGCTAAGTGAAGAACATCAATAGAAACAGACCCAGAAGCAACAGAGAGTAGCTATTTTACATACACTCAAAATGGAAAGGAAAATATAAAAATAATGAGGAGACAAATTAAAGAAATAAAAAGACCCACATGGAATTTTTAAAGATAAAAAACACAATGATCTGAAGTGAAATTTATATAGGATTGGATTAAGAGCATATTAAACCCTGCAGTGGAAGAAAGAGACCAGTGAATGTACAGACATGGCAAACTAAAACTATCCAAAA
Organism: Hyaena hyaena; assembly: GCF_003009895.1. NCBI lineage: Eukaryota > Metazoa > Chordata > Mammalia > Carnivora > Hyaenidae > Hyaena > Hyaena hyaena. The sequence goes on from NW_024080762.1 coordinate 185,563, forward strand.
TGAAGCACACAGAGAACACACACCAAACCCCCTCCCCCCAAAATTAGCAGAACTTAGTGATCCTATGAGACACTTTTAAGTGACTTAAAATAGGTATTGTCTGACTTGCAGAAGAGGAGGACAGAAACATATTAGAAGAAATAATGGCTAAAAGTTTATCAAATTCAATGAAATTCAATGAAAGCTATAAACCTACAGATCCAAGATCAACCAACTCCAAGTAGATGAAACAGAAAGCAAAAAACATCAAAATATACTATAATCAAATTTCTCGAAACCCAGTGATAAACAGAAAAATTTAATAGCTGCCAGAAAGAAAAAAAAAAAAAAGACACGTGTTCAAAGGAACAAAAGTAAGAACTACAATAGACCTCTCACCAGAAACTATGCAAACCAGAATGTATGCAATGGCATCTTTGAAGAATTGGGGAAAAAATCTGTCAGCTCAGAATTCTTTTTTTAAAATGTTTATTCACACAAACAGATGTTTTAATGTTTATTCGCACAAGGGGCAGAGAGAGGGAGACACAGAATCCAAAGCAGGCTCCAGGCTGAGATGTTAGCACAGAGCCTGACACGGGACTCGAACTCATGGACAGCAAGATCATGACCTGAGCCGAAGTCAGATGCTTAACCGACTGAGCCATCCAGATGCTTGGGATTCTATATAATAGATATTCTATATAATAGATTATAAAATAATCTATTTTACTACTATTTGTTTTCTATTTGACCCATGTTTTCCTTGTTAAGTTTTTATCTTTCTTACCTTCTTTTATAGATTAATCGAATATATTTTAAGATTCCATTTTATTTTCACCATACTTATTAATTCTATCACTTTCAGTTTTTACGGGTTGCTCTACTAAATCTTTAATTGGTCACAGTTTTTCTCCAAACAATATTATATCACTTCATGCACAAAGGGTAAGAAACTTAAAACACGGGGTGCCTGGGTGGCTCAGTTGGTTAGCATCCGACTTTGGCTCAGGTCATGACCTTGCAGTTCGTGAGTTCAAGAGCCACATCAGGCTCTGTGCTGACAGCTCAGAGCCTGGAGGTGCTTCAGATTCTGTATCTCCTTCTCTCTCTGTCCCTCCCCCACTCATGCCCTGCCTCTCTCTCTCTCAAAAATAAATAATAAAACATTAAAAAAAAAAGAAACTTAAAACAATATACTCTCCTTTCCTCACTCATGCCCTTCATATATTGTCATATGTTTTACTTCTACATAATAAACTTCATAATACATTGCTATTTTTTTAAGCAATCAATTATCTTTTAAAATATTTTAAAATGTGAGGAATCGGGTGCCTCATTTGGTTAAGCCTCCAACTTCAGGTCAGGTCTTGTTCTCACAGTTCATAAGTTTGAGACCGGCATCAGGTTCTACCCTGACAGCTCAGAGCCTGGAGTCTGCTTCAGATTCTGTGTCTCTGTCTCTCTCTGCCCTTCCACTGCTTTCTCTCTCAAAAATAAATAAACATTAAAAAATTTTAAATAATTTAAAATGAGGAAAAGTCTTTTATATTTATCTACATATTTATTATTTCCAAAGGGTTTTCTCTATCTCATTTTTTTTTTCTATCTTAATACTTAGAATAAATTTCAAGTAGTTGAGGCATTGTGGTTTGGGGAAGGCTAGACATACAAATCAATGAAACAAAAGAAAGTCCAGAGATAGACCATACATACAGAGACAAATGATTCATTACAAAGGTGCCAAGGTAATTCAAGGGGTAGGATAGTATTCTCAACAAATGGCACTAAAAAATAAATGATCTTGATCTTTACTTCATACTATATAGAAAAATTAACTCTGAATGGATTATAGGCATAAATGTGAAAGCTAAAACTTAAGATTTCCAGAGTAAAATATAGGAGAAAATCTCTGACTTGGGATAGGCAAAGATTTCTTAGTTAGGGCACACAAGCATAAATGTTAAGGGGCGCCTGGGTGGCTCAGTCGGTTAAGCGGCTGACTTTGGCTCAGGTCGAGATCTCGCGGTTCATGAGTTCAAGCCGCGCATTGGGCTCTGTGCTGACAGCTCAGAGCCTGGAACCTGCCTAGGATTCTGTGTCTTCTACTCTCTCTGACCTTCCCCTGCTTATGCTCTGTTTCTCTCTGTCTCAATAAAAAAACAAAACATTAAAAAATTTTAAAAAACTAACGTTAAAAGAAAATGTTGATAAATAGATTTGATCAAAATCAAAACTTCTGCTCTTCAAAAGACACTACTATGGAAATGAAAAAGCAGGGCACAGAATGGAAGAAAATATTTGTAAAACATATCTGGTATTTATATTTAGAATATATTAAAAATTTACAACTCAATAGTAAGATACACAGCCCAAATAAAATTGGGCAAAAGATGTTCATAGACATTTCACCAAAGAAGATACATGGATTATCAGTAGTTCATAAAAAGATATCATTAATCATTAGAAAAGTGCAAATTAAAATCACAATAGTATGCCACATACCTGTTAGAATGACTGAAATTAAAAAAGCTGGCCTTGCCAAAGGTTAGTGTGGGAGAACTAGAAGCCTCAAATACTGCCAGGAATGTAATGGCATAACCCGCTTTGGAAAACAGTTTGCAGTTTCTTAAAAGGTAATCATCTGCTACCATATGATTCAGTCATTCCACACCTAGGTATTTATCCCGGAGAAATGAAAGCATATGTCCGTACAAAGTCTTGTACAAGAGTGCTCATGCAGCGTTATTTGTGACAGGCATTACCTAGAAACAAGCCAAAGAGCCATCAACAGGTGAATGGATAAAACAATTGTGACATATCTGTGCAATGAAATACTCCTCACAGTAAAACAGAATAAACTATTGACACACACAGCATGAATGAATCTGAAAGAAGCTGTCAACAATAATACATATTCTATGATTCCATTTATATAAAACTCTAGAAGAAGCAAACTTACAGTGACAGAGAGCAGATCCGTGATTGCTGGGGGGTAACTGGGGAGTTGTGGGAGGAGGGACTATAAAGGAGCAAATGGAAACTTCTGGGAGTGATGAACGGTGATGATATCACAGGCATATAAATATGTCAAAACTTATCAAACTGCACCCCTTAAATATGCACAGTTCATTGTCTATTAATTATACCTCAATAAAACTGTTTATGATACTTATTGACTCTCTCCTTTGGGATATTAACTATGCCAGATCACAACATAATGCTCTTCCTTGAGGAGTTCATAGTGGAGAGGGAACATTGCCCTTCCTTCCTTCCTTCCTTTCCTTCCTTTCTTTCCTTATTTCTTTCTTCCCTCCTTCCCTCCCTCTGTCCCTTCTCTCTCTCTCTCTCTCTCTCTCTTTCTTTCATCAGCTTCACCCTCTGTCTGCAGACTAGCTTTCTGCAAATCGCAGGACTCCTGGCCACTGACCTCAGTTCTCGAATTTTATAGCTTATAACCCTGAGCAAAGAGAGATTGGCTCTTCTAAGTTATAATCCAAAAATTTCCTAGGGCCTCTGAGTAGCCTGGCTGGAGTCTTGCCTCCTTCCTTGAATCAAACAGGGAAAAAGGGTCTTGCAAGAATGGAATGGTCCTTTGGGGCACCTGGGTGGCTCAGTCAGTTGGGCGTCCAACTCCAGCTCAGGTCATGATCTCACGGTTCATGGATTTGAGCCCTGCGTTGGACTCTGTGCTGACAGCTCAGAGCCTGGAGCCTGCTTTGCATTCTGTGTCTCCCTCTCTCTCTGCCTCTCCCCCATGCATGCTCTGTTTCTGTCTCAATAATAAACATTAAAAAAAATTTTTTTTAAAAAGAATGGAATGGTCCCATTAGACCCTTGTGGATCAGAGCATTTCTCAGGAAAAAGAGATAATACCAAGAAGACACTGCAGTTACAGCTATAATCAGTCATTAACATGGAAACAACAGAAAAGAGTTTCCCATCTGTGGGAAGATCAGTGACCTGGAGAGCATTTTGAGCATTGTGGCACTAGCCACAGTGTGTCAGAGTCCATCCCTTTTAAAACCAGAGCCTATTAATCCTCTTTCCCACATGGGCCAACTGGACTAATTTTTTTCTTTTTGACCGAAAATTATTTTTCTATAGACCTTAATGGATGAGAGTTATCACGTCGGTCTTCCCTTATGGCTCTGTCAACTAAAGGAGGAACTACTCCTCTGCTGTGTCCTGTGCAGGGACAGGTCCCAAAGTGTGGTTTGCAAACCAAGGAGCATCAGCATTACCTAGGAACTTGTTAGAAACTCAAACTCTCAGGCTCCACCCCTACTGAATCAGAATTTCTAGGGGTAAGTGTCAGGAGGAAAACAGAATATTTTGAGTTTTCATTTTACAGTACAACAACCCTGCTCACACCAAGTCTGGACATTTTGATAAGGAACCAAGGTCAGTATTGATCTTCCAGGGATGTGCAGTGGTTACACAGAGTGCAGTGGTTAATTTTGCAAAAAGTGAGTGACCTCCACCCCAACCATCTTATAAATAATAGGTGTTTGCTGCCCTGCTCTCTTATATTTTGCACGCTCCTGACTGAGACTAAGGACTGCCCTTCTCCAGGCTCATTGCACACATCCTCATCCCCATTTCTGGGGTCTGTAAGTAATAAATCTTGTGACTTGACTTTCTTTCTTTCTTTCTTTCTTTTTAAATTTTTTTTAATTTATTTCTAGGAGAGACAGCGTGAACAGGGGAGGGTCAGAGAGAGAGGGAGTCACAGACTGAAACAGGCTCCAGGCTCCGAGCTGGCAGTCAGCACAGAGCCCGACGCGGGGCTCGAACCCACGAACTGCGAGATCATGACCTAAGCGAAAGTCGGACGCTTAACCAACTAAGCCACCCAGGCGCCCCAGTGACTTTACTTTCTTTGTGTGAGTGTATTAAAATGGGGCCTTCGATCAAAATGACCCCTGGAGTTTTCACTTCCCCAGAGTGGGAGCCCAGATGCTCAGGGAGCTACGTACTGACCCCACGTCGGTGGCTCGTGCCTCCTCATTCAGCAGATCATAATCTGCAGATTCTTAATACACCAGTTACAGGTCCCCCAATACAGTGGGGCCCATAAATCTGCTTCTTTTAATGTTTTATTTATTTCCGAGAGAGAGAGAGAGAGAGAGAGAGACAGCATGAGCAGGGGAGGGTCAGAGAGAGAGGGAGATACAGAATCTGAAACAGGCTCCAGGCTCTGAGCTAGGGGTCAGCACAGAGCCCGACGCAGGGCTCGAACCCACAAACCGTTAAATCATGACCTGAGCCGAAGTCGGCCGCTTAACCAACTAAGCCACCCAGGTGCCCCATAAATCTGTTTTTGAACAGCCTTCTTTGTCATTCTATGTGCCTAATTTTTTTCTTTTTTAAAGATTGCATTTGAGCACTTGTTTTCAATTTAAGCTGCACATTGGAATCACCTTGGGAGTCTTAAAAATACACTTATCCTTGGGCTCCTCCTCCAGAGAGTCTGGTTTAATAGTTGTGGTCTAGGGACTGGGGATTTTAAAAGTTCCCAGGTGACCTAAAGTGCCTCCAAATTTGAGGAGCCGTGCATTACAGCACATTAGAGTGCATTGCACGGCTACACATGCTGTGCCCTCCCCACGTCAAACAAGTCCGAATCTCCGAGGCTGAGACCTAGACATTAACAAATACATGTCTATACATAGGCATTGGTGTTTCTTCAGGCTCCCATGATGATTCTAATGTGTGGTCAGGGCAGAGAACTACTTCATTATTGTAGCACTCTGAGCCTCCTGTTACTTGCTTTTCCCCATGGGCTCAGGAGTGAATTTTCTGGTGGGAGAAGGATGTGAGCAAGCCTGGGACCTGCCAGCTACAGAGAGAGAGAGCTCTGTAGCTGTATCTCCATGGTGCCCTAAGTTTTCCAGTGGCAGGGGGAGAATTGTGATTTTTTTTTTCACACATTGCCAGTGTCTCTGCCTGGATAGTCTGCCAAATTTAGGGGCAAAGTTTTAACAGGTGTATTAGCAGGCTAATCCACGTTCTTCAACGTCACTTGGGAGATAAAATATCTCCCTCATATAGGTGATGTTGGAAAATGTGGATAAGTCTGTTGGCCAAATAAGCTTGCTAATACTTTGCCCCTGAATTTGGCACTTTTTTTTTTTTTGAGAGAGAGAGAGGCCACAAGTGAGCAAGGGCCAGAGAGAGAGAGGGAGAGAGAGAGTCCTACAAGGAGCAGAGAGAGAGGGGGAGGCAGGGGAGAGAGAGAAGCGGGGCTCACTCAAGGCAGGGCTTATGTTTACCTGAGGTGGGGCTCGAGCTCACCTGATGTGGGACTCCAACTCACAAACCGTGAGATCATGACCTAAGCCGAAGTCAGATGCTTAACTGACTGAGCCACTCAGGTGCCCTTGGTCTACTTAATCTAGTCAGATACTTGACTCCTATGTCTGTCTTTCAATTGTTTCCAAATTTGGAGAAGAATTAAAAGAAGGTTCTGTATTAATTACCCCATCTGTAACCCCAGGGAGAGCCTAACTTGGCTGTTGAATTGCCCTCCCCATCAGAGTAGAGATGGTACCCAAGGTACTTCCTGAAGAAATGATGAGCACACAAAACTCCGGGCCAGGAGATGAGCCAATCTTATACTAACCCCAGCAGATCTTGCCCAAAGACCTTGCTTTGTCGTCAGAAAAGACTCATGCTGTCTGAAGAGGGTCATTTTAGGAGATTTTCCTCAAGCTAGTGACTCAGCCACCCTCATCACATTCCTTTCGGAGTCCAAAGGACTTGGGTTCAAATTCTATTTGGCTTTATTACTCGCCAGCTGGGGATCTTGAACAAGTTATTCTCCTTTTTGAGCCTCAGTTATCTTGTTTATGAAATACAGAGTTTTGATAACCAAGTGAAATAGTGAGATAATGAACAATGCTTTGTAATCTGTGAAAAACTGAACTATAAGAGGTTGTTACAATGAGTTTATATTCTAGATGGGGAGATTGGATGTGGAAACGTATTAAATTAACCCATCATGTAGGACTTGATAACAGTTTTCAATGGTAGAGATACCTTATAGATGTCTGGAGAAGGGAAAATTGAAGGGTGGCCATCTAGCCTTGGGAATGACTAGAATTTCCTTGTGCCTAGGGAGGACCAAACCCTGAACCCACCACACTGATCCCTGTCCTCTGTGCTTCATTCACTTGCCACTTAGGGACAGCATACAAAGGGCCTTAGGGGAGGACTCCTGCCCATTTATGTTCTAACCCAAGGGACAAATGGCCCTTCCCTTAATTCCCTGCAGCTCAGTTGAGCCTGGAGAGGACAGCTAAACACTCTCTGTGAAGAGATTTACTTTACTTCCAACCAAGGAGGTTCTGGACTAGGTTTTGTTAAAGGAGCCAACCTACAGCTTTACTCATAGGTAACCAAAATCTCAAATCCTTCACATGGTCCTCAAGGCATTGCTGATCTGACCCCAATGCCCCTCCTTCAACTTTAGCCTCCTTTTACATACCCTCCCCCTTGCTCTCTGAGTTTCAGGCACACTGGGCTTCTTTGTAGCCCTTGCTCCCTCCCACTTGGGACCCTTCACACTTGGCAGTTACACCCAGTTGGAACAGACTTCTTCTGTCTATGCCTGTCCCATATTTGCCTGGCTAACACTTAAAAAAATTTTTTTTAAATGCTTATTTATTTTTGAGAGAGAGCGAGAGAGTGTATGAGCAGGGGAGGGGCAGAGAAAGACAGAATACCAAGCAGGCTCCAGGCTTTGAGTTGTCAGCACAGAGCCCGATGCAGGGCTCAAACTCATGAGTGGGGAGATCATGACCTGAATTAAAGTTGGTCGCTTAATGGACTGAACCACCCAAGCACCCCTGCCTTGTTAACTCTTATGCCTCCTTCAAAGCACAGCTTCAATGTCTCTTCCTCCAAGAGCTTTTCTTGACTGCCCCCCTACTCCAGATTTAGTTAGGTTGCCCTCTAGCATATTCTCTTATCATCTATCTGCTTTTAGCACAGAGCAAAGTTATAATTAATTAAGGACTTGCATCATTATTGTTCATTGTCTATGCTCCCCCCTATAATACAAGGTGTTCCCTATTGTAAATCCATATCCTTGCACAGAGTATGCACTCAGATTTGTGGGATGAATAAATGGTGACTAGAGATGGTTTCCCAGAACAAGTGGGATTAGAGTTGGGCCTTGAGGCAGGCCTGGACTCTGTTGTAAGAGTGGTAGAGCAGAAGGAGCACTGGACTGAGAGTCAGGATTCCCAGATTCCCGGTCCAGCTGCGTGACTCATCTATTCACTCAAGAGATAGTCCCTAAATACCCGCTGAATGCCAGGCACTGTGTTAAGCCCTGCAGAGAGAGTGGTGAACAAGTCGGTCATAGTTACCTCCTTCTGGAGGACCAGAAAAGGAGCCAAATGTGATTAAATGACCACACAAATAAATGTAAGATCCCAATTGTGATAAGTGATATGAAGAAGTACATGGAGCAATGGGTGTGTATACTAGTGAGGTTTAATTGGCTTATGGAGCCCAGAGAAGGCTTTTCTGATAATGGGATAATTTTGTTTGCATTTTTTTTCCTATTTTTACCCTAGAAAGTTCCCACATGGCCCTTTGCAATCAGTATCCCAAGAAATCATTGAAACTGATCTGATTTCTATCAATATATATCAGTATTGCCTACTCTAGAATTTTGAATAAACAGAATTGTAGAGTACATACCTTTTTAAAATGTCTCTTCTTTTGCTCAGCATTATGCTTCTGAGATTCATTCATGATTGCCTGTATCAGTAGTTCATTCTTTGTTTTTTTATTGTTGAGTAGAATTCCATTGTATGACTATGCCATAGTTTGCTTACCCATTCACCCGTTGATGAATATTTGGGTTGAGTCCTATTGTGTGTATTATGAACAAGGCTGTTGGGAACATTCTTATACAAATTATTTTGTGGACCTATGTTTTCATTTATCCTGGGCACTAGGGATACAAGAGTAGAATTATTGGTTGTAGATTAGATATCTATTTACAAGAAACTGCAAAATAGTTCTCCAAAGTAGCTCTGCTACTTTTATATGCATACCAGTAGTGTATGGGAGTTCCATTTCCCCACCAATATTTAATATGGTCAGGTTTTTAAAATGATTGAATTTATGTGTGAAGTGGTATCTCATGTGAATTTATTTATTTATTTGTTTAATTTAAGGGGAGAGAGAGGGAGAAGAAGGAAGGAAGAGAGAGGGAGAGAGAGAGAGAGAGAGAGAGAGAGAGAGAGAGAGAAATCCCCTATGCAGGCTTCATGCTCAGTGTGGAACCCGGCACAGGCCCAATCCCATGACCCTGGGACCACAACCTGAGCTGAAATCAAGAGTCAAATGCTCAACAACTGAGCCATCCACATGCCCCTTTGCTTAAGTAGGGGTGATTTGAAGCTGATGTCTGAAGGATGAGAAGCAGATGAGGTGAAGAGGATGGGTGATAAGCATTCTGGGCAAAGATCACAGAATGTGCAATGGTCCTTAGGTGGGAAGGAGCAAAGCAATTACAAAGAACTGAAAGGGAGTGTGGGGTGGGGTGAGGCTAGTGAGGTAAGTAGTGGGAACCACTGAATTATTCACCTTCAAGGGACCATGTGGCTCTGGGCAATGCACATACCAACAGTGACCCGAGAGAACTAAACAAACGAACAAACAAACAAAACCCAGTAATGTCCTGGGCTGCATAAAACCCCAGGAATTCATATTATCCCAGAAAGTAGGGAGGGAAGTTCATAATAAGCAAAATGGAATTTCTTGTCGTCTCATCTCGTGCTCAGAATGGGTTAAATTTGATTTAGAGAAATGAAGAAATGCACATTTCCTGCATGTGACCATTTGATAGCAAACTCAGGCTTTCCACATAGGGAAGAGTAGGATTGCTGGGTGGTGTTGAATACCCATTTGAAGTTTGAGACCAGGAGTTTAAAATGAAATCATTCAGCCTATTTGTGTGATTTTTCTCTGCAGGTATGAGACCTTATCTCAGACTATAGTGCTTATTTAGCCGGATTGTGTGGTTTTTCCAGGAAAGTATGTTGGAGGTTGAGGTGGATAAGAAAATGATTGTAATGATGAATCATGGACTCTAAGCTGGATCAGGAGGGAAATGAAGAATGGACAAGAATTGGTGGGATTATAGGATTAGAGGTCTCAATGTGGTTGAAGAATTATAACAAATGGGGCCCTAGCACATGGAAGTTAAAAGATAAAGGATAGGAGGTGGTAAATGGAGAGCGAGGTATTATATTTCCTATTTCAAATATGGGGCCCTCTTTTGGGTGATTAAAGTGACGAGGGCATAACCTTGGAAAGGGTAGCTAAGTTGAGAGGGCTGTTGGAGGGAAGAAGGTCAAAGGGCTGAGAGGTCAGGATATTGAATAGAGAGCATCAACAGGGATGTTGAACTCACTCATGGTGTTCAAGCATAGTGCTGGGAGTTGGAAGGCGCAGGGAAAAAGATTACTTGGGAGGTCAGAAGATGACAGCAATCAAGATGGTCAGGGTGGTATATCTGAATGGAAAGAACTTGACAAATGAGCAGAGATCTTTGCAGGAGGTGTGGGGGAAACCATTAGGAAGTTCAAAGTCAACTCTAGCAACATTGCTATATTTTACTGACATCTTTCCTGTGGCCAATGAACCACATCAAACCAAACCACCAGATACATTTCAACTGAGAATTCTTTATTACAGGTCTTGCCACCAGGAAGCCCTGTCAATACTGGAAAGCAGACCTCCAAGCAGTCCCTGGAGGCCAGGAAAGTGTGTCTCAGTCTGAGCACTGAGGACCCCTAGGGCTATTGGGTGATATTGCAAGGAGCTCAGCCATGCTTTCTCACAGCTGCGCTTACCTGTAGGGAGATTTTAAGCGTTAAGTAAATATTAAAAAAAAAATTTTCCTAAATTCCTTTAATTTACTTCCTTTACTGAATTATTGGGAGGTTTTAGTTATCATTTATTTTTCCAATAGAAGAGATCTAAAAGTACAGCTACTATTATGTAGGGTTTTACATTTTCTCCGAAGGGAAAGGAGTCCTCATAACTTCAGGTTTTGAGGGTTAATGGTAACATCGTACTTAAATTTTTTCCCCCAAATCACTTTTTGTAAGTAGCATGACTTAGTGGGAAGAGCATAGGGCTGAAGTTAGAATTGCAGCAACAGCAGCTGCAGCAGCAATCAAATTTATTATCATTATCATCAACATTCGAGTGTTTACAAGAACCGGAAACTGATGTAAACATTGTATGTAAATTGATAATTTATTCCTCCTATAATTTTATAAGGTAGGTACAATCATTAGCACCATTTGGTAGATAGATAGAGAGAGATTAGGTCACTTGCCCAAGGCCACACAGTTAATAGGGGCTGTGGGGGTAGTGGGATGGACTTGAATTTCATTTTTTCCCTAACCAGAATAGTCCAGATTATGCAGTAGGAGTCCATGCCTCTGAATCTCAGTAGCTTAACTCAACAGGCACTACCTGTTTTATGTAGGTTGGCAGGAGGCCTGGGTTTATTGTGCTAACTTAGGGACCCAGGCTGACATAAGCTTCATTTTGACAAATGTTTCCACTATCACAGATGGCCACACAAAGAGTATGCGACAGTGTCTGCAACTGAAATGATATGCTTCTACTTGAAAACGGTATATGTCATTTCTCCTATTTCGCTAGCCAAAGCAAGTCATGTGCCACTCCCAAGGTGGAAGGGCAGGGAAATGCACTCTTGCCAAGAGCGCAGAAGAAGTCGAACAAGCTGTTAGGTATTAATGATTACCACTAACATTCAGGCCTTAGGCAGGTCACGCCTCTCTTTGCCTGGGTTCCCCTACCCACAAAATGAGCGCAATCATTTTATAAGGATCCCTTGTTATGAGGCTCCCTAATTAAATGGGGTATGTGGCTTATGGTTATGATGGGGCAGAATGGCTGCATCCCACCAAAGCTTCCATTAGCTGACAATCTTCGCCTCACCCCAGGCAGCCCTGTAGCCCTGCATATAGAGCTGTCTGCAGGATGGCCTTCATCCAAGGATACGTGCCAACCTTTTGGTCACTCACACACCTAACGTCTTGGAGAATATCGTTTTCATTTCCGTCATCAAGTTGCCATATTTGTAGTCCCTATGTTTGCTTGAAAGCTCAGTCTGGAACCACCAGCTGTCTGGTTCATGTAGAAAGCGTGAGACTGCTTTGGCTTGCAAGCGTGAGGGTCCTGGTGAGTGATCCTTCCTCCGGGTTCCCCAAGCTCTATCTTTGAATCACGTCAGATTACCGGGACTGTTTACTTGGCTTCTCACAATGTCACCCCACAGACACTTCCCAGGATGTGTGCTCTGAGTCAGGGATGAGCCAAGCTACAGAAACTCCTTTGTTAGCCAAGGATTGACGGTGCTCCTAGCAGTACCAAAAACACCGTTAAAACGTGCGTCTCTCAATTGCATACAACCCGCAGTGACCACGCTGCCAGGGCACTTTGCGGGCTCCTTTCCTGCGGGTCCTTTTGCTATGCAGCCAGTTGTCCTCTTCCTTGCTCCTCTGATAGACTAGGGTGTGAACTTGGTGAAAATGGGGACTAGCTTTCACCTGAGTTTCATTGCCTGTGTGAAAACCTGGTACCCAGCAGGTACTCAATAAATGTTCGCTGCATAAAAATGCTTCTTAAGATTCTTCATGAAAGTTAACACATGACGACTTCCTTGTAGGACTTAGTGTCTATGGATGCGCAGTTACGCATTTCATAGAATCTTCAGGCCCTGAGATTCTATGAAACCAAAACAAGGTCAAAATGCTGGAGGAGGCGGAGGAGAAGCGCAGAAAAGGAGGACATTTCAAGCGGCGGGAGCACGAGAGGCAGGAAGGACAAGGTAGCATCCGACACGCGGAGCACATCACTATGCCTGGAAGATTAAAACGTAAGGTTGAAGAGGGAGGTTGGAGTCAGATGCCTGTAGGGGTCTAAGGCCAATGACCAGAAAGAATAACAGGACTTCGATGAGAGACCACGAAAGGAAGGCGTAAAAAACGCGGTGGTGCATCAAATTCTGCGGCCAGTAGCTCCAACAAATGAAAAGCAGGGTGAGAGTCCCCAATATATTGTGTCCCCAAAGCGTCGTCTTATTTAAGCGCGCTCCCGTTTCACAGAAGGTAGGCTGAATGCACACTACTCGGTTCCTCAGGGCCGAGGGAGTGGAGGAGCCCCGCCTCGCTCCGTCACGTGGCCAGAAGCGCCGTTGGCACGTGATCCATCCAGCTCTAGGCCAATCAGCCTCCGCAGGGGCGGGACGCAGAGCCTGAGGGGCGGCAGCAACCGTCGAGGCCGCTTCTTCTCGCGAGCCTTGCCGCCGTTGCTCCTTAGCCGCCCACGGCCCGCAGGGAAGATCTCGCGAGGCTTGGGCGCTGCGGCGGTAGGAGGAGGACGGAGAAGGACGGAGCCTAGCTGTTGCTGCCTCCCTCGCTCACTCCTTCGCGCACTCGCCCGCCCCCTCCCTCCCTCCCCTCCCTTCCCCGGCCCCGGCTCCGGCCCCGGCCCCGGCCCATTCGCTGTTCGGTCTTCCGCAGGGAGGATGTCGGGCTCGTCGCTCCCCAGCGCCCTGGCCCTCTCCCTGTTGCTGGTCTCCGGCTCCCTCCTCCCAGGGCCAGGCGCCGCTCAGAACGGTAAGTGGGGCGCCGGGGGCGGGCCGGGCGGGGGCTGAGAGACGCCGGCGACCGGAGCAGGCCGTCCCGGGCCCGAGGAGGTGTCGGAGCAAGGGGAAGAGGGCCGGTCGAAACTGAGGGGCTGCGGACCCGAGAGGAGATGCCGGTCTGGAGTTCCAAGAGGCGCGGGTGTGAGAACCGAGGCGCCGGTCCGAGAGGTGGGGGCGTCCGTTAGGAGCCTGAGGTGTTGCAGACTTCGAGGCTCCACGCCTTGTGGCTCGTCACTCCGAGTCTGGGAGGGGACACCCAGGAAGCCGACGCGAGGAGCTGGAGTAGCGGGGGCGGATGGGGAGGGGGCGCAGCTTTCAAAGAAGGCGGTCGAAAGCAGGTGTTTGTGGTTAAGGCGACGGCAGTGGTGTCAGGCTGCCCGAGAGAGCGGGGGTCCCGGGCGCTGGGGTCATCGGGGATTCTAAGGGAGCCCCGCGAGACCGGTGACATCCTTAAAAAAAAAATAAGGGAGACTTTGGGGGGGGGGAGGGGAGTCCTGAAGAATACCGAGCAGAGTACTAGAGCCCCGAGGAGGGGTAAAGACTCCGGGAACCTTGGATATGGAGGTGGAGGGAAGGTAGGTGGAATGCTAAGGTAGTGGGTTGACTGCAGTAAGGGATCTGGAAGGAGAAGCATCTGGGGCTCTCAACGAGATGGGGGAAGAGGGCTGGGTTTGCTAAGGAGGGTGGAGTGTTGGGCATTCTGGGGTAGCGGTTGGGAGAGCAAAAAGGAGTGTCTAAATAAGGAGAGGAAAAAGGAGCTGAGGATGGGGAGAAGGGGTTGAAAGTGAGGCAGGGGAATACGTATCCGAGCACTAAGGGTGTCTGCTTAGAGAGGTGGGGGTGAGGCGAAGGCAGAAAATAAGGGAAGGGAGTAAAAGGCTGGAAGCCGGGGGTGTAATGTTGGTGTGCAGTGTGGAGGATATATTAGGGAGGGGAGGAGCGGAGTTGTGGCGAGTGCTGGAGGGTACTGGGTAGGCCTTTGGGAAGGAACACGTAAACTGGGAACTGCCCTGGTTGTGACCGAATCAGTGACTGAAGACAAGGCGGTGGAGGAAGTGGGCTTTTAAGATCGCAAAGTTTCAGGGCGGAACGGCCATCGTTTCTGAGGAACATAGAAGTCGTTCCCGAGGTGTGTGCAGGGGGTAGTGGAAACGGAATTAAGTTTTGAACCGCAGCGCTTCAGAGAAGATGGAGAGGAATCGTGAGGAACCACGGTGATGGGGGATCTGGACCAAAAAAAAAAAGAAAAAAAGATTCTGACTGCTCGTGAGGACTTGTGTTACAATTCAGCTGCCGAATTGATCTTCCAGCGGTGAAAAGTCTTGTGAGCTAGTTTCTGCTCTTGTGGAAAACAGCCTTTACAGTATTTTTTATAGGAAAGAACTTATGAGAAGTCCGTGCTAGAGAGTGAACTATAAATTATTTTTGCTAATCCCGCAGTGTCTTCATTATGCTAGAACAACTTAAAATTACTCTTGTTAGAATAGTTGAAATTTAATGGTTTTCTTTTTTTAATTTTTATGAAACTGAAAAAAAGGGCTTTTTTTTTTTTTTTTTTTTTTAAAAGAGCCGGTAGAGTTAAGCATTCTGAGAGTCTCGGCTTAAATGCTGAAGATTACAGTGAAAATACATCGATAAAGGCTTGAAAAACCATTATCAGTTAAATACAAGTGTTGTAACAGATTGCACTAATCAAATCTTATGTATGCTTCACGGCCTTGAATTATCACTGCAGGGGTCAGGAAGGAAATACTCTTCTGTCTCTAGAGTTGAATATGTGGAGTCTGTTGGGTATTTTTTCAATTTCCTCCAAAGCATGTGGCTGCTTTGGAAGGCAGGGTAGAGTTAGTCTGATTTGTGTCATCAGTTTTTAGTCTGCATTAATGATGTGCCTTAAAGGAGCCCAGTACTAGTTTCACCTGTTTGATTTGTGGAACCAACATTGTTTCATTTGGCACAAGAGGTGACAGTTTCTTGATCTTTAACATGTTTAATCTCCGGGCTGTGGCTTTGCTTCTTTCAATGATTTATAATACGGTGAAATTGTAGTTTCTTAGCAACTAAAGCAAGGTTTTTGGATAGGCCTACCAAAGACTCAACTGGCTATTCTCAGCAGTATGTGTTCTAAATACAGCATAGTGCAGCTTTTCCTTGAAATGAGCTTGAATTCAGTCATATGACATGACTGGTGAAGTGAAGCTGAGCTTGTACTTGACCCAAATGAATGTAAATTGATTTGAGGGAAAAAAATGACTTGTTTTTTTTGAGTTTGAGTCCATATAGGTAAGGATGCCATTTTATAGCTTTCTATAACATATTGTAAAGATTTATGCTTTCAACTTGTAATAGTCTGACCGCCTGTCGTGGAGTTTGTATTTTCTTATCTAGTGCATCAGAAATGAATACTATGCTCTGTATGATATCAAAATGTTATTTATTTAAAATGCTGGCTTAGGGAAAAAAAACCAACCCTAAGTGTTTCTGGATTATATGTGTGGTAGTTTAGATTGAGTATAAATGTTTTTCAAAAAGTCTCTTTCATCATTCCTAAAATGAAGAATTTGGACCCTCAAGGTCTCTTACTTCTCACCCATTACCATAGAGACTCCAGGCTTTTACTCAGATAGACTTTGTTTCTCATCCAGATATTTAGACTTGGTAGGACTACAGCTGAAATTAAAATCCTTAGTTACAGTGTTGTGTTTTTTCTGTGTGTATCAAGAAAGGTGTAATTCATTTTAAAGGAAGAAACTTGTTTTAAAGGTGGGGAATGGGCTAAATGGGTGATGGGTATTAAGGAGGGCACTTGTGATGAGCCCTGGTTGTTATAAGTGATGAATCCTATATGTTAACTGATTAAAATTTAAATAAAAACTTGAAAAGAAAAAATTTCTCAAAAAAGTAACCCTTTGATAAGACAGTCCAGAGCTTTAGACTTTAAAATTAAAATTGAATGAGTGTAAGCCAGGTGTCATTATATGGTGATCAAGAACGCAGACCTGTGTTTGAGTCCAACCCTTTTAGCTAAGTGATCTTGGAGTAAAGTGCTTATCACTTCCAAATCTCATTTTTACCATCTGTAAATTGGAATTTATAATAATGCCAGTCTCCTAGGGAATGATGCGAAGATTAAATGAGGTAATGGCCCTAAAGCACTTAGATTTCTGCCTGGCATATAGAGAATGAGTTTCAACAGGGAGTGAATTTTTACTATATGTAACATATGTTGCTATATGTTACTGTATGTGCCATATGCTATATTATGTAGTAGAACAGTACTATATGTACTAAATGTTTGCTCACTATAGTGTTAGTTGTTACTGTTATTATCCTTTAAGTAGATTGACTATTTTTCTTCATGAATATGTTGAACACTTGTTACTTAATATTGTTCATTATCTTGAATAAAGTAAAGTAGGCCATTTTGAAGGCCCTCAACAGAGAGATTTGCACTTGAGCTTATGTAACTTTAAGTGCCTCTGCAATTGCAAATTCTGGTGAGTAAGTTTATATTTCCATTTCATTGTCTGGGAGATTTCATGCTTTTTCTTTCAGTGAACTAAATACTTTTCATATGGGCTAGGTAGAATCTAGAATATTTTCATAGAATCCCATTGTTGTGATAAAGAGAAGTGGGATGTAGTGCCTGGCACACAGTAGGAGTGTTGGAGGTGTTAACTGATGAGTGAATGTGGAATGGGGTGTAAAAATGTAATATATTCATATTGAAAATATAATATTGGATAATTAACACTGCTTAGTGGGAGAAAATAAGGAGCCTAATGAATTTTATTAATGAGCGAAATATTAAGAAACTATTTTGCTTGGGTGATACTGGGTAGTTGTGAACATTGTGATTTGTAACAATGCCAGTATTTGAAATAGATGATTCACAAATCTTTTTCTTTTCTGCCAAGTGCTATTTGCTTCAGTGGTTTTGCAGTTTTCTGAGTACGTTTTTAGACACATATTTGCTATTGATTGTGCATCTCTTCTTTGGGTGCACTGGAATGAGTGACAGAAGACAGATGTACCTACAGCAGTGGCACAAAAGACATGCCAGATGTCAAGCAACACATCTTAACATAATTAATCTAAATAAGGTTTTAAATGACCAGAAGAAATAGTTTGCTTTGCAGTAAAGCATTTCCTAAGGAGATTATAAGCCTCTAGTCTCTTAGGCAGCTGACAAAAGTGTCACTACTGATGTTGTGGAGCACCTACGCATGAGAAATTGGTCCTGGTTTGGGGTGGAAAGGTCCTGTTACTAAGTCAGGATTGGTCCTGTGCTCTTAGTTTTTGTTATTCAAGGTTACTAGATTCAATTTAGAGATGCAAATGGGTTTTTGTGTTGTGAGACTTAATAGAGCTGACTTGCTAATATACCAGGTGTTAAAACAACAAAAGGAAATAAAAGCCATTAAATATAAATGTGCTCCAGAGTCCAAACATTTGCCAAAAATTAGGATTGAAGATCATTACGTATCTGACTTTGAGTGAGTTATACCAATGTTCCTGAGGAGTTAGACTGTTGGGTCTTGAAGGAATCCCTTTCTTGTTCTCAGTACAATTTTGATATGAAACATTTTCTCTAGTGGAGCATATTTTTAGACATTGGCAAAAGGCAAAATGTTACTGTTTTGCCTTTTTCTTTTTTAAAATAAAAGTAATTGTTTAACTGCATCTGCAGAGATGAACAGTGTGACCAAGTAAGTGCTGTGACAATTTGAACATTTTCTCATTTACTTAGTTTGAGGTATTTTCAAAGTGAGGTGTATGTAAAATCTGATACTTGCTGGATCTGTGCAAAGGTTTTTGTCTGCAAGACAATTTGGGAAGGTAACAAGTAGCTAATATCTATACAAATAAAGTATGTAGAAAAACAATGAATGACTATGTTGGATATCATGTATTCAGTAAAGCTTTGGGTAAAATTGTGCAGAGAAGTTTTGGAAGGGGTGAATTCTGTGAAAAATTTTCTGCATCTGTTCATTTTTTGTTTACAGTGAGAGCACAGTCTGGACAAGATCAGAAATAGAGAATGAAGTTAGTTGTAAGAGAAAGGGAAAGGCAAGAAAAGCTGCAGTAGTACAAGGCGAAAAGTAGGATGTAAGACTGAAAAATAAATATTTATTTGAGGAGCATCTGGAAAAATAGAATCTGTCAGAAAGAATACAACAGGAACCTCTAAAGTAAATTCATACATCAACATTTTTTTAAAAAATGGTGCAAAATCTCCTCCTGTGAACAATTGGCTTGACTTTCAGTCTGCCTCTTAATTTAAAAAAAAAAAAATTTATTTTAGAGAGAGAGAGTGCAAGTAGGGGAGGGGCAGAGAGAGAAGGAGGCACAGAAGCTGAGGCAGGATATGGGCTCTGACCCATCATCACAGAGCCCACCGGCACGGGGCTCTAATGCTCAGAAGCTCTGATGAGATCATGTCCTGAGCTGAAGTCAGACCCTTAGCCAACTGAGCCACCCAGGCACCCCTCAGTGTGCCTCTTTAAATCAAACATTATTGTATTGTTTTACATGAATTGTTAAAACTACCATTGATGACATACATGGAGTTTGTTTTTTTAATGTTTTTATTTTATTTTTGAGAGATAGAGTGTGAGCAAGGAAGGGGCAGAGAGCGAGAGGGAGACACAGAATCTGAAGCAGACTCCAGGCTGTAAGCTGTCGGCATAGAACCTGATGCAAGGCTCAAACTCATGGATGGTGAGATCATGGCCTGAGCTGAAGTTGGATGCCCAACTTCCCAACCTGATACCAACCTGGATGCCCAACCTGAGCCACCCAGGCACCCCTGATGACATGGAATTTAATTGTAAACACCTTAGATAATGCATTTTTAAACTTGTTTGTGAGGTTTTTGTAGATTTTTTTTTTTCCAGAAATCTGATTTTAGTTGGTAAGGATTAGCTTTGGGAAGGCAAGAAATAGACCTCACCAGTTATTCATTTATTTATTATTTATTTATTTATTTGTGTGTGTGTGTATGTGTATTATATATGTTTCTCACTGAGCTTAAAATGAAATACTGCAGTGATCTTATGTAAAAACATGATTTCTGCATAAAACATCTGTTTTTCAAGAATTCAGTTTAGACAGAGTCCAGATTTATACCTTCCTAATTCTAATTTACTATGTTATGTGAAACTGAAAGTAGATCTAACTTTTTTGTCTGTTTTTATGTAGATACAAAGATATACATTAATCAAACCTAATTAACTTGAGGTTAATTTTACCTGATTGCCTAGAACTTTTAATTGGTCTATCTGTGTAGAAATGGGGTTTAAAGAATTTCATAAGTATTTGTATACAGTAAGTTAGTGGGAGACATATTTAATGTTCCTCACCCACCTGCTGGTTTTTTGTTTCATTTGTTTTTGTTAAAACAAATGAATGTTTTTGTTAATTTTAAAAACCCAGTCCTATCTCTTCATTAAAACAGATTGTGGTCAGCTTTAATGGAAACAATCTTATATTAAGTTACTTGTACTAAAAAGTTGTGAATGGTATTTTGCATTTCTGAAAACAATTATGGAATGCATTAAGACTGGCTTTCTTTCCAGATAATCTCAATTGCTAGAAGCTTATGGTGTGTTTTAGGAATTTTCCAGAAATATATCAGTTTAAATATGCTTTGCTTCTCTTTGTTATACCTTAGTTTATATTGTTGTTACACCCAAGTATTCCTCCATACAGTGAGATATAAATGAGACAATGTGAAATCACTCTGAAAGCGTCAGGGTTCTATATATTATACAAGATTCTATTATCAGAAAATATTAAGTTCCAAAATGTAGCAGTTGTTTAAATCATATCCAAATGTATACTCACATTCTAAAAGTGATTAAATATAAAATACAAGACAGAAGGTCAAGTCATTTTCTTTTTTTTTTTTCTTTTTTCTTTTTTTTTTTTTTACAAATAGTTTATTGGGTCAAGTCATTTTCTAATAGAATACTAACAAGGCAAAATGTTCCATATGCATGATACAGAAAAAAAAAAAAGAGTGTACTTGTGTATATCAATTGTTAGGACGTTGATTCTTTTCTTCCTGATAGAGCATTTGAAAACCACTTTTACTAGATGATGTGTAAATTCCCTTCCATTCCTAAAATTACACAGTTCTATTGACCTTACAACTTGGAGGCTCAAGGGACAGAATACTTTGTTTTACTAAGTTTTTAGAAATTTACATTTTGGAAATAAGAAAAATTGACACTGAGGCATGCACTGCTTTGAAATCCCAACTGCCTGTAAACTTACTTCAGACATTTGTAGTTTTTATTTCAAGGAAGGCAGAATGGTGTAATAGAGAACATATATTAAACTCACTGGGAAAATTGACAGTGTGAATCAAACATTTTAAAAAATGAAAATCACTGCCAGGTAGGTAGATACTTTGTGTTCTGTTGGTTGAAAGGTAGTTGACTGGGGCACCAGGGTGACTTAGTTGGACTTTGGTTTAGGTCATGACGTCATGGTTCCTGGGTTCAGGTCCTGCACTGGGCTCTGTGCTGACAGCTCAGAGCCTGGAGCCTGCTTCAGATTCTGTGTCTCCCTCTCTCTCACTGCTCCTGCCCCCCCCCCCCCCGTTTTCTCTCTAAAAAATAAACAAACATTAAAAAAAAAATAAACGTATTTGACTTTTTTTTTTTAATATTTTTATTTATTTCTAGGGGAGAGAGAGAGAGAGAGACAGCGTGAGCAGGGGAGGGTCAGAGCAAGAGGGAGACAAAGAATCTGAAACAGGCTCTAGGCTCTGAGCTGGCAGTCAGCACAGAGCCCGACGCGGGGCTCGAACCCACGAACCGCGAGATCATGACCTAAGTGAAAGTCGGACGCTTAACCAACTAAGCCACCCAGGCGCCCCAAACGTATTTGACTCTTGTAGAAGCAGTGAAGAGAAAACGAAGCACACTAAACAATCGTATTATCCTTTGAAGAGGTTTGTTTTCTATTTATGACTTCATTTCTCCGGTCTTAGTATTTTTTTAGATCTCTAAACCTTTCCATTATAGTTGAACAAGGCAATCCAAGTATTACCAGAATTAAATCTGAGGAAGTTCCTAGGTAGATAGTCCTTAGAAACAGTGTGTTGAAAGTCTCAAAAAATTTTTTAAATGTTTATTTTTGAGAGAGGCAGAGAGAGCAAGCAGGGGAGGGGTAGAGAGAGAGGGAGATACAGTCTGAAGCCGACTCCAGGCTCTGAGCTGTCAGCACAAAGCCAGACATAGGGCTGGAACTCACGAACCATGAGATCATGACCTGAGGCAAGGTTGGAAGCTTAACCAACTGAGCCACCCAGGTGCCCCTTAAAAGTCTCAGTTTATATATTTATTCATTATTCTTCTTTGTATTTGTTAGGTATGTCTGTTTCCTTGCTTTTTAAAAAATGTTTTTGTTAGAATGTCAAACATATAAAAAGTAGAGTGAGTAATGTAATAAACTCCCATATATTCATTATCTAGTTTCAAGTGTTATCAACTACATCCTTGCTGCTTATTAATTTAAAAATAACCTGATAATTAACATTACAAATTAAAATTTTCTAGTTGCTGAAATGTACTTAGTAGGGATTAGCTTATATAAGTAAAATAGAAATAATTTGGTTCACATTTAATTATGTTGAAATGATTCTAAAAATATAAAAGCTCTTTAGAAAAAGGCTTTCACACTTTAGTTTGTGACCCAGATGGTGAAATAGATTTTATTTATGACTAAGATGTGTAAATATGTGACATTCTGTACAATAATGTCTGCACTCTAATGTATAAGAAGAAAACTATTGTGACCTTCTGGCTCCATCCATAGTTCATTAATGGGTGGTAAGACTCCTATTTGAAAAACAGCATTTTCTGATATGGAGTAGTTTTGAGTTGTTTTTATTTTTTATATGCCATGTTAGGCTGGAACAATCTGATGATTTTTATAAACACCGTAAGGATTGTTCACAAGGTATCTGTCAGTAATATCAACATATACTGTTACTAGTAACTATTAATGAGGAAAATATAGCAATGTTGAGTTAGTACATTAGCCATTACTTGTATAATACTGATTTCCCCCCCTATTTGGACATAGGGGAAGCTACAGCAATTTGAATATCATAATCAAGGCATAAGTTTTGTGGTATGTTTAGTTGTCCTTTTAAATTAGAACTTCTGTTCCTTATTCCTTAGCCCTTGCCTTCGAATTACTGGTTGAGTACAGGGTTGATAGCTCTACCTGTTAACAGCTGAATGCTTACTCTGTTGTTTGAGGCACTTTGCTGGGGAGTACAGAGTGACTTGAGCATTGGCCACAGGAAGGGAGGGAGAAAGAAAGAAGCATCACAGAAGAATCATTAGCCTTTCACATTTAAGATCCTAGAGTAGCAAGTTTATTTTCTCATTTTTAGACATTGCTTGGAGGGAAAAAAGGCGAACAGTATGTCCTTGTTCTGTTTTGCCAACTATTGGAATACTTTCTTTTTCCCCTCCTTCCTTCCAAGGACCTTCTTTTTAAAGTAATCTCTACACCCGACATGGGGCTTGAACTCACAACCCTGAGATCAAGAATCATATGTTCTACTGAAGGAGCCAGTGAGGCACCCCTGAAATACTTTTCAGTCCTAGGTTGAAGGAATATGCTACAGTTAATTTAGGATTTTTTTCAGTTATATAAGTTTAGCAGATTGGAAACCATTGTGGAACACCTGGAAAAAGTGGCATAGTAGCTTCAGCATTGAAATTCTATTCATTAATGCTGAACATCAAATCATCACCAAGGAAGATGAAATAAATGGTCTTAATGCAAACCAGGAAACTGCTACCTAGAAAAAAGCAGCTATAAAGAGGTTTCAGATAACTTGCTGGGAACTGTCCTTGAATTACCCTTAGACAAATTAACCTAGTGATCACATATCAAAATTATGGAACTACTAACAGTGTTACTGTTTTCTTACTAGGATAGAACTTCAAATAATTATGAACACTTTCTGTCCACATTTAAGGTAAAATGCAGATAATTATACACTGATGGAAGCATAAGACTTAGGAAAAAAGCCTGAAGGATCTAAATTTAGGAAAAGGGAACACTAGTGGGATGTGACTATCTATTAATATCTTCAAGGTAGCAGTGTAAATGAAGTAAGGGAATTAGGCAGTCTCCAAAGATGGATGGGCTGCATGAAAGAGCAGTGGCCTAGAGCACAAGGAAATTGTATAGGTTTAGTAATAAGATTTTAAAGAAACTAGCAAAATAGTTATTTGCACTTATTGTCAGTGCCATTGTAAGTAGGACAAAGCACTGGTTGAGAGGAGAGAGATCTCATAAAACAAAAGGGAGGATCTCTAGTACTTGCTTAGGAGCTCAATAATAGAAGAACAAACCTTTATGGACATGAATATAAAATGAAGTGGGATGTCTAGAAGTTTCTAAGGGTCAGAAATTATTTTGTTTCCAACACTAATGTTCTATGATTCTGAATTCAAGAAAAATGATAGGTTAACTTTAGAATCCATTAAAGTAGCTTTTAATGCATTAAAAAAACCCCTTTTTTCGGAGAAAGAGGTGGAGAGATGGTGGGGCGGGGGGGAGGCGCAGAGAATCTCAAGCAGGCACCACACTCAGCTCGGAGCCCAGTGGAGGCTCAATTCCATGCCGCTGGGATTGTGACCTAAGCCAAAATCAAGAGTCAGTAGCAATCAAAAAGAATGAAATCTTGCCATTTGCAACAATGTGCATGGAACTAGAGTGTATCATGCTAAACAAAAGAAGTCATTCAGAGAAAGACAAATAATATGATTTCACTCATATGAGGTATTTAAGAAACGAAACAGATGAACATAGCAGAAGGGAAGCAAATATAAGATAAAGACAGGGAGACAAACAATAAGAGATTCTTAAATACAGAGAACAAAGTGAGGGTTGCTGGTGGGGTGTTCTTTGGGTCAGAGGATGGGCTAAACAGGTGATGGACCTTAAGGAGGGCACCTTGTTGAGATGAGCACTGGGTATTATATGAAAGTGATGAATCACTAAATTCTCTTCCTGAAATCGATATTACACTATGTTAACTAACTTGGATTTAAATTTTAAAAAAAGGAGAAAAGGAGGAAAAGGGGGGAAAAAACAAGAGTGGGATGCTTAATTGACTAAGCCACCCAGGTGCCCCTAAAGTAGCTTTTAGGATCTGCCTGTAATGCTGAAAACAGGCTTCTGTTTGTTATATCCTTTATAAACAACTTTTTAAATTTAGTTATCAAAAACCTACACTATGAAACTTTTCCAATGTGTGTTTTACACATGGAAGCATAAGCTTCGTAAGAGTTCATTCACTAGCCTGCATGGAACCTAGTAAAAGCTTAACCTTTGGCTCTTAGAAATTAGGCTTTGTCTTTTATATGGTAAATATCAGTTATTAAGAAAGACTTATCAACAGGAAAAGAACACTTACAGACTCTTCATTGGTCAAAATTCTGCTGTGATAGAAGCCCTCCCTTGTTCTTTGAGTGGGAGCTAGTGCTGTAATACTTTGGTAGAGGTGGGAGCTCACTTTAATTCACAGTGTAAGGTTGCCAGATAAAATGCAGGATGCCCAGTTTATATTTGTATTTCAGATAAACAATGAGGAATTTTTATTTGCTAAGTCTAGCAACACTAGAAGAATGTCCTTTTTTCTTCCTATTTTGGTTTGCCATTTAGAATTTAAGTAACAAAGAGTCTTGTAATTTGGTGAGTTTGAAATTTTTTTAAAGTTTATTTGAGAGAGAGAGAGAAAGAGAAAGAGCACGAGCACGCAGGGGAAGAGCAGAGAGAGAGGGAGGGAGAGAGAGTATCCCAAGCAGGGGATTTGATACGGGGCTCGAACTCACGAACTGTGAGACCAAGACCTGAGCAGAAACCACAAGTTGTATGCTTAACCGACTGAGCCACCCAGGTGCCTCAAAAGAAATCTTTTTTTTTTTTTTTTTTTTAATTTCTAGGAAAGAGAGAGAGACAGCGTGAGCAGGGGAGGGTCAGAGAGAGAGAGAGTCACAGACTGAAATAGGCTCCAGGCTCTGAGCTGGCAGTCAGCCACAGAGTCCCACGCGGGGCTCGAACCCACGAACCGCGAGATCATGACCTAAGCGAAAGTCGGACGCTTAACCGCCTAAGCCACCCAGGTGCCCCAAAAGAAATCTTTTTAAAGTAGATTTAATGTGACCAAAATTGTATTATATTGCAAATTTTATATGAGAAAATATAGTTTAGAATCGTGGGTTTTTTTTTTTTTTTTTTTGTTTTTTTACACTTTTTTTTTTTTTCTTTAATTCTATTATATTTGATAGGGTATGTTTTTTTATTCNTTTTTTTTTTTTTTTTTTGGTTTCATCACACTTCTATATATGTTCTTCAATTCTATTATATTTGATAGGGTATGTTTTTTTATTCTCTAAAAATTGAAGCTATTTTCAGGAAGGATGTGAACAGAAGGTCTCAGGTTGGATTTTTTAGCAATTCCTTTCCTCTACCTAAAGTATTTTAAAATTTAGGGCACCATTGCCTGAGGCTATGTGACAAACTTGATTCTGGGGCTGTTAGTTCAAAGAGTGTCCTTCAGATTTTACTCTGGAATAAATTTGCATTATTGGCTTGGAAGAAGAGAAAGGTATGAATGAAGATATGACACACCCTTTTCCTTCTAGTGGGTTCAGAGTAATTTTCACTTGCTGAGTTACAGCCAGCTGATGTAGAGAGTCAGAAAGTAGATGTTAGCTCTGCAGTCTAGGGATGTGATTTCTTTACAGTTAAATTTTATTTATTTTAAAAAATACTTTTTGAGAGAGAACACGTGCAGAAGTGTGCGCGCGCTCACTCACACTCATTCGCGGGGGAGGGGCAGAGAGAGAAGGGGAGGCACAGAACCTGAAGCAGGCTCCAGGCTCTCAGCTGTCGGCACAAAGCCTGACATGGGGCTCAAACCCAAGAACCATGAGATCATGACCTGAGCTGAAGTCAGATGCCTAACTGACTGAGCCATGCAGATGCCCCTACAGTTAAATTTTAATACTAAGAAAAATCATGGTTCATGAACCTTAATTATAAGGTCTTTGACCAGAGGTGTGTCACTATATATTAATAGTTCAGCATAAGAGACTTTACTTTCTGTCCTTTGGTGTGGGCTGGGGTGAGGTGGCTATAGGAGTAACAAGGATTGAACAATGTAATAGGTTCCAGGGTAAATGATGTAAAGTAGCATAAAGCATAATCATAACTATACTTAGACATTTATTTGAAATACACTTAAGACAGTTTTAAGAAATGTTAAAAAATAATTCATGGTTTTTATGAAACTAGAAAATTAGTATAGTTTAAATTTGATGCCTAAATTCAGTTGGAGACTGTATTACAGGATAAATAAGCTGATAGTTCTTTCCTCCCTATGAATATAAAATATAAATAAAAATGATGTTAAAAATGTTATTTTGTGGGACATTCTGGGTGAGTAGGAAAAGCACTGGATTTGGCAGTAGCTTTGAATTCCTATTTTCATTTTAGTTGCTGCTGTTTCTATTTTTAAAATTGGTATAATGCTTAATCTATAGGGTTTTCATTAGATTAAGTGATAATGTGTGGGAAACTGCTTTGTAAACTGCTGTATTATAAAGTGACATGTACGTATAGCATTGAGTTATAGGGCCTTGTCCTTTATAGATCATTTACCTTTGTAGATTAACTGCAACTCTGGTGGTTCCTAGGAAATTGAAGAGGAAAATAAAGTACTAATGAGAAGGGCAAGATTAATTCAAGGTTGGTTTTTCTGACAAATGATGACTATATCTTAGAATGTGCATTTTATTTTATTTTATTTGAATCTGCATTTTATTTATTATTTTAGAGAGAGTATGCACATGTGAGTGGGGGAGGGGGCAGAGGGAGAGAGAGAATCCCAAGCAGGCCCTGATGCAGGGCTTGATCTCACTACCCTGGAATTATGACCCAAGCTGAAATCAAGAGTCAGATACTTAACCAACTGAGTTACTCAGGTGCCCTTAGAACGTGCATTTTAGTTGGTTGTCAGCAGACTGGCCTTTTCACTGAACCATCCTCTCTCTGCTAGGGAAGGCTGATAGTATATTTTTATAGTCTTTGAAGTGTGCTTCCCTGTACTGCTGTCATCTCAAGTAAATCTGGTTACAGGGACACCCTGTTATGCCTCATCCCTATGTATTCCTTCTAGCTAGATGACAGAAAGTAAGGTATATTTTGTGTCCTCATTTTTAACACTTTTGTAACTCTCCTTTACTATCCTGCGTGAAATTCATAGATGTTTCAAGCTTTCTACACATTAAGAAAAAAATATGTAATTCCCTAAATGTAATATAGGAGAAAATAACTTAAAATATTTAGTTCAGTCTGAATGTTCAGGCATGGCTGCATAAGAAGGCAGTGAGGTAGCCTGCCATTTATATTATTATGTAGAAAAAACAAGAATGGGATAGCTCTAAATGCAGGCTAGTATAGTCCTTCTGTAAAGGTGAGTCAGATGCCACAGGTGGTATTGCTATTGACAGTGTCATTTTCTGAGAAGGTCAACAACTTTTGGTGAAGTTCCAAATGAAAGTCCAAAGTCCAGTTTATTCTCACTTTACATGGTAATTGCATTCCTGGAAAATTGAATGATTACAATCATGTAAGAATATTTGTTTTTCGGGGCGCCTGGGTGGCTTAGTCGGTTAAGCGTCCGACTTTCGCTTAGGTCATGATCTCGCGGTTCGTGGGTTCGAGCCCCGCATCGGGCTATGTGCTGACTGCCAGCTCAGAACCTGGAGCCTGTTTCAGTCTGTGACTCCCTCTCTCTGACCCTCCCCTGCTCACGCTGTCTCTCTCTCTCCTAGAAATAAATAAAACATTAAAAAAAAAGTATTTGTTTTTCATGTGTTATATTTAAAATAGAGTTTCTAGGCTCAGAGCAAGTTTCTCATCTTGAATGTCATTTGAAAGTTGTGTGTGGAGAGGGGGACAGCTCTTTGTTGTGCAGGACTTTCCTACTTTGTTGTTGTTAGGCCGAGAGACACAGACCAACCGAGACCACTGAAGCTGAAGTAAGGGAGTCTTTATTACCGGCCAGGACCACACATAGTTAACACAGAACTCTAAATGTGCGGCCCCGAGTGCAAGGACTTAGGGCTTTTTATAATGAGCAAGTAAGCAAGTGGAAAGTACAGAAGCAGAATTGACCGGTTATTGTTAAAAAAAAAAAAAAAAAAAAAGCTACAAAGTGAGAAAGAGAGCAGTCCTTATCCTGCCATGTAGGACAACATTTGTTATTTTGAAGGCCGGCTTATGGTTTTGGGGAGTTTCAAGGGAATAGCCGTTATCTCAAGGACAGAGTACGCAGACTGTGTCATAAATAACTATGAGTAGGGAACATTAACCCTTGTCTTCTTTTGTTTTTTTTTCCCTTGCACCTGAGGATAGTTATGTAGCCCTCTGAGTGCAGGCCCAGAAGGCAAACTCTGGGTCAAGACGGAAGGGCTGAGGCTAAATTCATGTGCAACAGTGGGATATTGAGGATCCGTGGACTTGGTCTACTCGAGGGTAGTAGTACCGTCTCAGTTATGTATCAATCAAAAATAAACCAACAGATTTACAGAATGCTCCATAAAAGGCAGAGCAATCTCTGTTGAAAATATCTCCATGATTCCCTCCACTTGTAAATATCCTCTTGCTAAATGATTATAGTTCCTAGTCCCCAGAACAACCGTTGGTCAAAGCCCTAGTATTCTAGGAATGGAAAGGCAAGGAGAGCAGCTGTCACTTGTTTTTATTCTTTTTGTTAATATGCATTAATTTTTTTTAATGTTTATTCATTTTTGAGAGAGAGACCTAGCGCAAGTAGGGGAGGGGCCGAGAGAGAGAAGGACAGAATCCAAAGCAAGCTCCACGCTCTGAGCTGTCAGCACAGAGACGGATGCAGGGCTCCAACTCATGAACTGTGAGATCATGACCTGAGCAAAGTTGGATGCTTAACCAGCTGAGCCACCCAGGTGCCCCTCTTTCTGTTAAAATGCATTAAAGCAGGGGCTGCAAGTTCATTTATTGCAGGAGCTTGGCAAGTACCATTTGCTAAACTAGTAAATACAATACATGCTTTGACTGAAAACACTGCAAGTTGGACTTTGAAAAATACTCTACTGGTCAAATAAAGCTGTCCGTGGACCCCGTTTTTGCATGTTCTTTACCAAAGGATTATATTATGAATTTTGAAGGCAGAGGCGTTGGATTGGAGTCCTGAATTTTGGCAATTCTCTTAATCCCTGTTTCCGTATCTGTTAATTAGGAATAATAGATCCTTCTCACACAGTGGTGGTTAGAATGAGATTGCATACATAAATCACTTAGCATGATGATACCTGACACAAGATATGTGCTGGATGACCTTTTCTGTCACTAATATCCTTTCAGTTATCTTGGTTTCCTTTTTAATCTCAAAGCTAGCTGTGTTTTATAGTGAAATGATTATGAAATTTGAAATCTCTAATATGGGGATATTAGTCCCTTCTAATGGTTAATAAAAGCAAAGAAGTAATTAAAATGACAGTTTTCAGCTAACACACAGCCTATCCACCATTTAAGGTATTTGGAGCTTGATGCTTATAACACTAAACATGCTAATGCCAAACTATTTCAGCAGATCAGTCTCCTTAGTCTTTCAGGTTAGCTTTCAGTTTTAGCTTAGCAATGATGTTTATTTAGCAGTACTATTTAATTTTGAAACAACAGAGTGAGTAATATTACTAGTACTACAACACTTTATTACACCTTCAAGATTAGATTATGTTATAGTAGTGACATATTTTTATAGTTGTTGCTCGGGTGAGAAATTTAGCAACATGATTTTCACTAGGAAACTCACACGTATGATTTTTTTTCCAGTTGTGCATTGAATGCTTTAAAGGTTCCACATTTTCTTCTTGTAAAATGCTTTAAAAGCATATACATCTTGCTGTACATCTTGTGTTTTCATACTTTAGCAGCAGGAAGTTTTTTTTTCTTTTTAACCTTAAGCATTAAGACAGACCTAAATGATTAAGGCAGTACAAGAAACTTATTCCCATCCTCAGAATTCTGTTCTCTTTATTTTCCTCCGCAATATGATTTTGAGTCATTTTTAAGAGCTCTGCTTTAGTTTTATATATATTTGTGTGTGCGCGCGCGCACACACGTACAGTCAAGAAATATATATAATATATATATAGTATACATATATTTTTTATAAAGTCTCCCCCCTCCCCCTTTTTTCCTATTTGGAATGAAAAATTTCAGGTATCAAGAATTTAGTCATCATCAATATAATTCCCTTCAGTGACAATGAGTAACAACAGATGTTCTTTTTCTAATTTTTTTCTGTCTTATTTTTAGTTCTTACCCATACCTAACTAACTGGTCTTGTCTATTCTGGTATCTTCATTGTTTCTAGACAAACATTTGGCACTTTTAAATTCTGTTTTATTTCAGGCTCTTTGAGGCAGAGGGGTGGCAAATTTGATTATACTTGTCATATAAAAAGTTTCTTTGACTCGTTTTTGAGCTGGAGTGTTTGCATATTGTGACTTTTGGGTATTTTTACTTTTCCTAATAGCTGTTTAGTTTAGATTTTCTTTATATGATGGAGATTTTTTTAACATGCTCTTAAAATCTTTTAATTCCCACAAGGTCATAATGTTCATATTTTCCAGAAACCACTCAGCAAGTCTTTGAGGTCTAGTCACAAAGGAAATTAATTCCTTATAGAAGTAAGAACATAAAGGCAGAAAGAATTCCAGGCAGGTGGCTAGTAATGAATATTGATTATGAACTATGAGGTGCTTACTGTGGGCTGGTAAATTTTAGTGCTTCCCTGCAAAGCTACCACTTACTGTGGAGTGCACATGAAACATTCTGAAATGTCTGCCTATAGAGCATATAATTTGCTATCCAGTGGCAGGTAGACATTAAAATTCAATTATGGGTTGGGGGTGGTGCTAGGGTAATCAGAGTTTACAGCTGTAGGACGAAAGGGCAAATTTTGATGTTCATTAAAGAAAAAAAAACACTAACGTGTATGGAGTAGTAGTTTTTACTTTAGGGACAACACTAAACTGTAGTGAAAATTGAGAAGTTACCAACAGAAGTATGAGATGGCTAGCATTTGTATTTCAGTAACAGGTATCTATATTTTAGCAACTTTAAAGTCAGAATAGGAAAGAAAGAATGAGAATGTGTTTTCAGTAGTGTCTTAAGAGTATCACTTTACCATTCTGCAACAGTATCCATTTGTCACTGAAACAGGTCAAGAATTGTATCAAGTCTTAAACTCTCAAAATACACCACTGGAGAAACTTAACAGGTCCAATAGTACTAGGAGAGCCTGAGGTAACTGGATACATAAACTTGTCAGCCATCTCTACCTAAACTATATATGAAGTTTTCACTGGGTTGAATTTTCAAAGAATAGATATAATTTACTATACGAGGGAATATTTGCAGACAGGAAAGATAAAACCTTTCTGCCTTGGATAGTGGTTAACCATTTTCATGTGGAATTATTTTATTTAAGGTTTTGAAAAAGGGAAAGTTACTGAATTAAAAAATTATAAAAGGACTTGCTTACATGGTAATTTCAAATAATACCCGGGTGTATAAGGTAAAATACTAAAGTTCCTCCTTTTATGCCTTGATTCCCACTCTCCAGGAACAAGCACTGTTCGTAGTCTGTTGTGTGTCCTTACAATGTTTGTTTTTTGTAGTAGTATTAATTATGATATAATTTATCTTGGTATTTATAGCTTTCCTTTTTTGAATATGGTAATCGGAATGATAGATATTTCTATTAAGTGTATGGAGCCTTTAGAATACATCTGTTGTTACTTATTGTCACTGAAGGGAATTAGACTGATGATGAGTGAATTCTTGATAACTGAAATTGGCCCACTGAGAGGGCCTTTTCATTTCAAATAGGGAAAAAACGTTATTCAATGGAAAAGAACAATGTATTATTATATTTTTAACCTGGGGCATATTTTTTAACAGAAATCTTGAATGTTCACACATTTAATATCTTAGCCATGTGGATAATTCCTAGGCCAACTCTTGCTAGTTTTTAGTGAAAGCATTCTGGATACAATTTTGCTGTCCCCTTTCAAGAGAAGCAGCAGTATTTTGCTGGTGGGAGACTAGGTAAGTAATAATTGTGGTGGTGGAGGTACTACTTAATCATGGAGTTACGAGATAAGACTTGAAACAAGATAATCAGAGTACAAATACATAATTATGAAAGGAGAAAAGAACAGATTTGGATTGCTCCCAGAATTTTGGGATTTCCCAAAGAATCAAAGAGGGAGCAGACGGTAGTAGTACAGGATAAAACATTAGGGAATAGGATTCAGAATATTTGGATTCTAGTAAGGGTCTGCAACTGAATTAGAGCCTCTTGGGACAGTGGTATATGTTAAGTGTTAGATTGGGGCAAGAATTAGATTTAAGTTTTCAACTTTTTAAAAATGTTTGTTTATTTTGTGTGTGTGTGTGTGTGTGTGTGTGTGTGTGTGTGTGAGAGAGAGAGAGAGAGAGAGAGAGAGCGCGCGCGCGCGCGCCAAGCAATCCAAGCAGGCTCTGGCCTGTCAGCACAGAGCCTGATCCGGGGGTCGACCTCACGAATTGTGAGATCGTGACCTGAGCCCAAATCAAATCAGACGCTTAACTGACTGATCCACCCAGGTGCCCCTAAGTTTTCAACTTTTAGCAGCTGAAAAATTTTTTTTTATTTAAAAATCAAGTAGAATCTCAAGTAGAGCTGTTGAGGGGGAGGTGAGAGGGAGAGTCCTAATTGTTCCCCAGAATCCTTAGGGTTGGAGGAGCAGATTTTTAAAATTGATGAAATGGGTGATCTCTTTGTAGACCTGCTACTGAAGTTTTTGCACAAGGATGTATTTTACCTTTAGTTCACCATCTATTTGCTTAGTCTTGATAGGTGCCTGGGCGAGGTCCTGTAGATACTTGGCAAAGTCAGTGATTAAAGTATTTATACTAATAGATTTGTCCGGGGTTGACATAAGTCCAAAAGAAAGGCAGAATCTGTAAAGTAGCACAAAGATAATCATCCTGTGCAGAATGGACTTGTTAAAAATAATTTTTATTGCAAAATTTGTTAGACTCTTTGTGAGAAAGACCTACTTTTCATATGCGTTGTGGTTTGAAATCCAAGAATATGCACAAGAGGAGAGTGCAGAGCCATGCTGTTAAGTCCCTGCCTGGAAAAGGATTCACAGTGCCATTTGTTTTCATTCCTCCATGGGAGGAAAATCTTCAGGGTGTGTATGGTTTTAGAACCACCTTGGAAATTGGCAATAAGAACTAGAAATCTACTACTAAGTTCCAGTTTACTAGTTAGGAACACCAGCTTAAAACAGTATGTGACAGTTGGGAATGCGAAAGATCTTTTAAATTCATAGGCACACAGAATTTTCATATAGGTAACTTAGATAATTGGGGATGGATGTATACTGAAAAAGGCCTGAACTGGTAACATTGATGGAAAAAGAACTAGAACACGCTGTGATGGTCATTCTAAGATAAAATGTTTTTGGATTACATAATGCATGTAGGATATAATTTAGTCTGGTTATCCGTAATAAAGTATTGCTGTCAGTGAGGCAAAATAGTGTTTTGAACTCTGGAATCATAACTGCCAGAGTGTCCATCCTGCCTCTGCATATCTGGCAGAGGCAGAATGGCAATAACAACCTCAAGGAGTAGGCTGTATTTTAATGTAATGAGTTAGATTGTATAGACTTTGCACTGTGCTTGACATACACGCAAGTGATCAGTAAAGGTTAGGTGATGTTATAATGAATTTGTTTTCAGAGACATTCAGTTAATTGTTACTATCTTTTTAGATAAGATAATAGATAATTTAGATAATAGAAAAATTAAGATTTTTTAAAGAGTAGTTTGAAAATGTCCTACTTTCTGCCCCATCTTCCATAGAGGACTTTTTTTTCCCCCTTAAATAGTTTATTATCAAGTTGGTTTACATTTAACACCCAGTGCTCATCCCAACAAGTGCCCTCCTCCATGCCCATCATCCCCTTCCCCTCTCCCCTGCCTCCATCAGCCCTCAGTTTGTTCTCAGCATTCAAGAGTCTCTCGTGGTTTGCTTCCGTCCCTCTCCCCAACTATTTTCCCCCTTCTGCTCCCACATCGTCCATAGAGGACTTTCTTAAAGATTATCTTTTCAAAGAAGAAATTTCTAGGCTGTTTGTTTTTAATTCTGGGAGGTTTACAGGGAAATCTGAATTTCCTTCTCTTTTGGGATAGATGATGGGCAGCATCATTACCTAATTTGGGAAAGAATGGGAAAAGTTGACTTCCAACTGTAAAGTAAAATCTCAAATTAAAAGTCTATTTAAACTCAATTTTGGGGGCTCTTGGGTGACTCAGTCGGTTAAGCATCCGACCTCAGCTCAGGTCGCTCCGCTTACAGCTCCGCTCTTGAGTTCCAGCCCACATTGGGCTCTGTGCTGACAGCTTAAAGCCTGGAGCCTGTTTTGGATTCTCTATCTCCCCCTCTCTCCCCCTCCCTGACTCGTGCTGCGTCTTTCAAAATAATAAACACTAAAAATTTTTTTTAATATTAACTCAGTTTTTATTCCCTTTCTTGTTAGGATTAATGGATATGGATGTGTGGCAAGAAAATCTTCATTAGGGATTTTTTTTTTTTTTTACAAGTAATGTCTAAAGGGCATCTGTGGTACATTCAAATATACCATAGTCTAGTTTTCTAGAATTTATGATTCTGTCAGTACTCAGAAATATGACTGGTAGTGTGAAAAACTCCATTAATTTAAGAAGTATGGTTTCATTTATTATACTGCTCATTAACATACTAATCACTAGTACATATTAAATTGTTAATAGGTTGAAATTTGACAAAAGGGTTTTATCCTTAATCCTCCGTTAATGAAAGTTGTATTTCTCACCATTCTTTTAACATCTATTATTGACTATAATATGTGCAGCAAGCCATTGTGGGCATACAAAATTATAGACCTGTTCTGGTTTCTAAGTAATAATCTATTAAAATATACTCTCTCCCACAAGTACAGTATTGCTTCATGTATCTCATGGATTCAGAGAATACTGTATTTCAACTTAGTGACCATTTATAATCTGCAGATTTACAGAATATTAGCTTTTATATTAGAAAAGACCTTAGAAATCATCTATTCCAGTCTTATGATTATATAGGAATTGAGGTTTCAGATGAAACATCTATATTATCAAATGGAACGATTTCTATACATTATACTTTTTTCAAAGTCATAATTTAAATTCATATGCCTAACATTTTATTACCATGAAATTGGTATTCATTTCTGAATCAGTATCAGAAAGCACCTAATAATACATTTGAAAGAGTCAGTGCTAGCCTACATAATCTTATTTTGAATTTTTTAAAATGTTTATTTTTGAGACTGAGTGCTAGTGGGGGAGGGGCAGAGAGAGAGGGAGACAAAGAATCTGCAACGGGCTCCAGGTTCTGAGTTGTCAGCACAGAGCCTGGTGAACTGCGAAATGATGACCTGAGCTGAAGTCAGACACTTAACCCACTGAGCCACCCAGGCACTCCTTGGCCTGTTTTGTACCAGGGTTTTTAATTTTACTAGATAAGATAGTACTCTCAGACTACCAAGTAGGGAACTACCTTTTGCAAATATTAGGATTCATTGATCTTTGTTTACTGTCATTTGAAACCAAGGCAGTAGGGCTTGGGTATATATGCATACTTTATAGTAAGGCAAGGGATTTTGGTTAGCCAGGGGTGGTATAACTACCAAATAACACTGAATGTAGAGGAATAGGGTTGAGGGCTAAATAGTTTTGATGGGGGAAATTTGGAGGTGCTTTGTAGGACTAGATATACTTAAATTTGAGACACAGGTGTTTTAACAGTCAAAGAAGTTCTTGGAAAATTATTGCTCCGAGTTCTTGGGAAAAGTTTGTAAATCACAAATACACTGTATTTAGAATTGAAAGTTAATTGACCTGGAGTTTTATTCTAGGATAGCTCCATTCTAATTGCTTGATTTTATACTGTACAATCTCCAGGTTTCCCATTAGTGGGGTAACCATAATTCTCAGTTGGTGCCTATTGCCCCATCACAATTATTCATAGCATCTCTTTCACTCTTAAAAGTGTCCTGGTTTAAGGGCGCGTGTGTGGCTCAGTTGGTTAAGCTTCTGACTCTGGCTCAGGTCGTGATTTCATGGTTCTGACAGCTTGGAGCCAGGAGCCTGCTTTGGATTCTTTGTCTCCTTCTCTCTCTGCCCCTCTCCCAACTCGCACTCCTCTCTTTCAAGCATAAACATTAAAAAAAAAAAAAAAGTGTCCTGGTTTAGATAATAAATTATGTGGTTGCCTTGCCCATGAGCATAATATCTGCCCCTGTGTACTTAATATGATGAAGATGTATGAAATGTCTTTTTTTGGATAATATGTTTTTCCCTAAGCTGAGAGATTTCTGTTTAGTAGAGTTAGGAGGGCATTGATAGCATTGGATAAAGACAGTCTTATGTAAGTCTGGGTGATCTCAAGGTTGATTTATAGACTAGAAAAGAGCCCTATATTACTTAGGTGGATATTACTTAGCTTGTCTGGGTTAAACTGAATTTTCATTGCTCAAAGATAATTTTGCATTTATTTGACATTTTTATTTTTATTAAACAAATTAAAAAAATTTTAAATGTTTATTTATTTATTTTTTTGAGAGAGAGTGTGAGCAGGGGAGGGGAAAAAGGGAGGCAGAGAACCCGAAGCAGCATCCAGGCTCTGCGCTCTCTGCACAGAGCCCGAAGTGGGGCTCGAAATCACGAGCCATGAGATCATGACCTGAACCAAAGTCAGATGCTCAACTGACTGAGCCACCCAGGCGCCCCTAAAAAAATTTTTTTTAATGTTTATTTTTGAGAGAGAGAGACTGCAAGTGGGAGGAGAGAGAGAGGAGGAGACAGAATCTGAAGCAGGCTCCAGGCTCTTGAGCTATCAGCAAAGAGCCCGAACTGCAAGATCATGACCTGAGCTAAAGTTGGACACTTACCTGACTGAGCCGCCCAGGTGCCCGTTAACGTGTCATTAAAAAAAAAAAATCTATCTGCAATCAGGTACTCAATCTCAAGGGCAAATAAATCTCAGTACATGGTTACAAGTATTTTTCAGTTAGTGTATTTATTTTTAGTAGACTTTAGTTTTTGGAGCAGTTTAAGTTCACAGCAAAATTGAGCAAAATAGACAGAAAAATACCATATATCCCCTGCATACACAGGGACCTTCTCCACGAATACCATTCCTGCCAGAGTGGTACATTTGTTACAATTCGTAAACCCACATTGACACCACATTATCACCCAGAGTCCATAGTTTATGTTGGAGTTCATTCTCAGATTTATACATTCTAAGAGTTTTGAGACATGTAATGATGTATATCCATTATTACAGCATTCTAGAGAATAATTTCACAGTCCTAAAAGTCCACTGTGTTCCATCTGTTCATCTTTCTCTCCCGCCCCCCCCCCCCTTAGCCCTGTGGCAGCCACTGATCTTTTTACTGTCTCAATAGTTTTTTTTTTTTTTAGAGTGACATATAGTTGGAATCATACAGTATGTAATCTTTTCAGATTGGCTTTTTCACTTCATTGTATGCAATTACATTTCCTCCATGTCTTTTCATGGCTTGATAGCTCATTTCTTTTTAGAAATGAATAATACTTCATTGTCTGGAGTATATTTAATTTTAAGAAAATGTTCTTGATAGTCTCTTTATAAGTAGGTTTACTAAATTCCACAAGTAGGATCTTGATTCTTTTCATAGCAGATTGAATGTATGTTAGATTCCAATTTAGTGGGGATGAAATTGTTTATTGCTTTAAGAATGATTTTCCCTGTAGCAAAAATAATATAAAAACAGGGAGGAGGACAGAAACAAAAGAGACTTAAATATGGAAATATGGGTTGTGGGAGGGAAGATGGGCTGAATGGGTAAGGGGCATTGAGGAATCTACTCCTGAAATCTTTGTTGCATTATGTGCTAACTAATCTGGATATAAATTTAGAAAATAAATAAAAATTAAAAAATTATTTTCCCTATTTAAAACTTCATATTATATGCCCCTTTTGGGGAATGCGAATGAAATTTCAGGCGTGAACTATAGTAATGTCAGTTGTTGAGAATTTAAAGAGAAATACAGATCTCCATGAAGTGTGTAATACCAAATATTCCTTAGTCTCTGTTGCTTAATCTCACCATATAAATAATTTTGCCACTGTCATGATTTAAGTAGAGGGAAAGTTTGCAATTTCAGTACATTGTCGATATGGTTAATATGTGAAGGAGTCACATTTGTGTCATTTCATAACTCATTTTTAAATTTCAAAATAAGAGTCAATATAGTTTTATTGAATATCCTCAGTTTCTTAAATTGAGAGACCTAGATTGGGGAAGGAAAGTAGCCCATTCCATGACATTGTGAGGTGGAGAATCCTATGTCTTAGTCGTTTGCCTGTGTGTTACTGTCTTTATTTTCCAAATTCATATCTGGTTAATCTTTATAGAAATACTGAAGAGGACCAGAAGACTTCTGCGCTTTTAGACTGAGATTCCATACATTTTCTTTTTTAAAAGTTGAGAAAATTTGGTTGGGATTAAGTATTAGTTTTATTCCAAAGGAAGTCGTTTCTCAAGCTAATCTTTGGAACCAAATGGGTGCTGTTTTTATGAGAGGTTAAGGATTTTTTTTTTATAAACGTGAATAGCATTAGGCACCATACTCAAGGAAAGTCTAATGTTGCTTAGCGAGATTCTGGCATGGATCCTGTGACTTTTATCTGAGTCATTAATAGCAACAACATGAGAAGACCCTTTTAAATCTTCTAAAGCAGAATAATACATTATTTACCTGATGTTATTAGAAGCGTTGTCCAGATAAAGGAAGGGAATTAATTCCTATTTTGGTATATTTTATCCTAGCAAGAGTGCATTGCATTCAGTGGTGAATCATTTGGAAAGAAGTGTAATTATGGAGAAAGTTCCATTCTCAGTTCCTTTTTCATCCTCCCTG
Organism: Hyaena hyaena; assembly: GCF_003009895.1. Classification (NCBI taxonomy): domain Eukaryota; kingdom Metazoa; phylum Chordata; class Mammalia; order Carnivora; family Hyaenidae; genus Hyaena; species Hyaena hyaena. The sequence continues at coordinate 225,389 of NW_024080762.1, forward strand.
AGTGATCTCATCTCCTCCCTTGGCTTCAATTTCCATCTAAGCTGATAATTCCCAAGTGCGTATTTCCAGCCTCCACCTCTCTCCTGAATAACAGATCCATATTTTTAACTACATCTGAACATCTCACCAGCACAGCTTATCCTGTATGTGCCTCCAAAGCCAACTCTTGGTTCATCTTTCTTTATTCCATTTACAGTATCGCTCTCCGCCCTGTGGTCAACCCTTAAACATTTCTCACATCCATCACCTTTTCACTATTTCTGCAGCAACTCTTAATTTGTTCAGACTCATTTTTCATTTGGACTATTGAAGGAGTTTCCTAGTTCCTTTTTTTCTGATCTACCTTCATACTGCTACCAGATAGGTCACACTGTTTGTTATATGGAAAGAAGCGTAGGCTGCTTAGCCTGCAGGGTGCTTGTCATTCTCCTAAATTGTGAGGTCTTGAGGTTATAGACTGTCTTCATTTTTTCTGAGAAGCATGAATACTTAACAGGTGCTTGGCATGTAAAAGCACTTAAAAAAAGTTGAATTTTTTCAGGTATACTTGGAACAGTTCTGCCATGTTTCAACCTTGTGCTTGCTAGAGCAGACCATCTCTCCTCTCTACACAACAGACAAGGCTAGACTTAGACAAGCATAAGTCTTCTGTGCATATATCAGCCCTGTCCCACAGTAAAATTAGTTATTTCTTAATATGTTCCTGTTGTCTTTTGGACATCTGTCATAGAAATAACCATTATCAGTTGTACTGTATTTTAATTATTTTTCTGTGTCATGTCTTCAAGGTTGAGTTCTCTTTAGGAACAAAGTTTATTTAAAATAATTTTTGGAGGAGGGGGCAAGATGGCGGAGAAGTAGGGAGCCCCGTACATTGCACTCGCCCCCATATCTCTCACGGAAGAGATCTGAAGCCATAGGAAACCTTACAGAACCCAAAAGATTGGGAGAAAAAGGACGCAGAATCCACTGAGAAAGCCTTCTAACGTGAGTGCGAACTGGGGAAGATAAAATCGGGCCGGGATCGGAGACTCCAGGGACGGGGGCGATCCCCCTCGGCGGGGAGTGAGAGGGGAAAAAGAGTCTGAAACTGTTGAAGACACAGTCCCTGTCGCTGGGAAACAGAAAAACCTCCGCTCGAGGCACAGAAGGACCGTGCGCGCTAAATCCCTGCGCCCCAGGTCCCCCGCGCGCCAGCTCGTCCCGGAGGGGCTGCGCGCTGACCTCTTCTTGGTGCTCCTGGCTGGCTAGACCCTTAGACGAGCTGCGCGCGGACATGCCGTTGTGCTCCTCGTAGGCAGGACTCCTGGAGGAGCCGTGTGCCCGCATACCGGGCTTCCGTGCTACTGGCTGGCTGGAACTCTAGAGGGAAGGCGAAGAGCTTAAAAACTGGGAGATTTGCCTGCGAGTTCGTGTTTCGGGTGACGAGACATAGAGGGACCTGGGGTCTCTCTCTCCAGAGGGCCCGGCGAGCCCCGCAGGCAGACCCCCGCCAATGTTCGCCACCCCAACCCAGAGGAGAAGGAAACAGCTATTCTGGCTCCACCCCCAGGGCTAGGCAAGAGGCTTGGAATTGCCCTAAGGGGATCGCCTGCAAGGTTGTGTCTACGCAATTCCAGTGGGGTACGCGGACTGGGATTTGGAAACTAAACCTGGCCTGGGTTAAAGAGCGCAACCCACTTTGTGCACCTGGCCCGGGGAGTTTACACACCCAAAAAAGTGAGGTGCAGCGCTTGGTTCAAGAAGGGACTGGAGCGCTGCCACTCTACTCCCCACAACCGCCACGGCAGAACTCCCGCCTGATGCATTGGATCACACCACGCCCATCCCTGCTTGAGAGCTGCCCTCCCCCTCTTTATTACATTTTTTTAAATTAAAAAAAATTTTTTTTTTCTTTTTTCCCCCCCAGAACACTGACCTGATTAACTCTGGTCACCAGCTTGCTTAAACAGTCACATTTAGCCCATTCTGTAGATGTAAATTATACACCTACCGACCTTTTCATCTCTGTCTCTCAAGAGTAATTAGACTATATAGTTTCTCTGGATAACAACAGCGTCCTTCTCTCACCTATCCAACCATATTCCACCCTTTAGCTTTTTGAAAAAAGCTTCTTATCCATTCTGCCTGTTCATTCTATTTCCAATTTTGCCTCATCCCCGCCCTGTCTTCTCTCTTTCTCTATGCTCTTCAACCAGCACTGCATACACCTGGCTATTTCATTGTAGCTGGGAAATCCGGTTATATGCTTTAAACCATTCTTTGTCCATAGGTTTTCTTCTTTTTTCCTTTTCTTTCTTCTTTTTGACCTTTATATCTATTTTTTAATTTTCTATTATTCGCCTTCCCTCCTCCGTCTTTTCTCTTAACTTTTGCGTTTTCCCTCTTGGTTTGCAGGTTAGTTGGATTTGTCTGTGCGTTTGTGTGCCTCTGCTCCCTGTGTGTTTGTCTGTCTGTTTTCTTCTCCAGGGCTACCTCAAGAGACAAGCCAAAGTACACATGGTGTAGAGTCCCAAATATTACTAGAAGTAGGAAAATAAAATAAGCAAGGGCTCAACAAGAGAGACCAAGAGATACCATTCAAAGAAAAAAAAAAAACCGACTCTCTGAAAGGATAGGCCCTGGACAGTCAAAGAGCATTCTTGGATATAGCACGCTCACAGGTGCAGAGAGCATAACAAGTCTTTAAACCAACAAAAGCCAGAAAGCTAATTAAAATGATGACATGAAAGAGCTCTCCTCCAAAAAAATTCCAAGAAGAACTGACAGCTAATGAACTGCTCAAAACAGATATAAGCAGCATAACTGAACAAGATTTTAGAATAATAATCATAAAATTAATAGCTGGGCTTGAAAAAAGCATAGGGGACATCAAAGAAACTATGGCTACAGACAAAATGGAAAATAAAAATAGACATGATGAATTAAAAAATGCGATAAATGAGATACATAATAAATTAGAGGCCTCCAATGCACAGATTGAAGAGGCAGAAAGGAGAATAAGTGATTTAGAAGACACCATTATAGTAAAAGAGGAAACTTACAAAAAAAGAGACAAAATGATCCAGGAACATGAAAGAAAAGTTCAAGAGCTCAGCGATACAGTCGAACACAACAATATCCGTATCATAGGAATCCCAGAAGAGGAAGAGAGAGGGAAAGGTGCTGAAGGAGTCCTGGAACAAATTATAGCAGAGAACTTCCCCAACCTGGGGAAGGAAGTAAACGTTGAAATACAAGAGGCTCAGAGGACTCCCCTCAGACGTAATTTGAATCGATCTTCAGCACGGCATATCATAGTAAAAATGGCAAAATACAAGGACAAAGAAAGAATTTTGAAAGCAGCTAGGGAGAAAAGGGCCATAACATACAAAGGCAAACCTATCAGAGTGGTGACAGACCTAACTACTGAAACCTGGCAGGCCAGAAAGGAATGGCAGGAGATCTTCAATGTGATGAACAGAAAAAATATGTAGCCAAGAGTCCTCTATCCAGCAAGCCTGTCATTCAAAATAGAAGGAGAGATAAAAGTCTTTCCAAATAAACAGAAATTGAAAGAATTTGTCACCACTAAGCCAGCCCTACAAGAAATCCTGAGAGGGATGCTCTGAAGGAAAGGTTGCAAGGAACAAAGATACCAGAGACACCACCAAAATCATGAACCCCACAAAGGACACAAAGACTCTAAACCCACATATCTCAATAATAACACTGAGTGTAAAAGGGCTGAATGCTCCAATCAAAAGACATAGGGTAGCAGAATGGATAAAAAAACAAAATCCATCTATATGCTGTCTACAAGAAACTCATTTTAGACTGGAAGATACCTTCAGATTAAAAGTAAAGGGATGGAGAAATGTATATCATGCTACTGGAAATCAAAAGAAAGCCGGAGTAGCTATACTTATATCAGACCAACTGGACTTTAAATTAAAGACAATAACAGACAAAGAAGGGCATTACATAATAATTACAGGGTCTATCCATCAGGAAGAACTAACAGTCATAAACATCTGTGCACCGAATATGGGAGCACCTAAATATTTAAAACAATCACAAACAGAAACAAGTTTATAGATAAGAATGTGCTAATAGCAGGGGACTTTAATACTCCACTTACAGCAATGGATAGGTCAACCAGACAGAAAATCACTAAAGAAATAATGGACTTGAAAGACACATCGGACCAGATGGACGTGACAGGTATGTTTAGAACTCTGCATCCTGAGGCGCATGGCACATTCTCCAAGAGAGATCACATACTGGGACATAAAGCAGCCCTCAATAAATATAAAAGAATTGAGATCATACCATGCACACTGTCAGATCATAATGCTTTGAAACTTGAAATCAATCACAGGAAGAAGACTGGAAAACCTACAAAAACATGGAGGTTAAAGAACACTCTACTAAAGAATGAATGGGCCAATCAGGCAATTAGAGAGGAAATTAAAAAAATATATGGAAAGAAATGAAAATGAAAACACAACAATCCAAAATCTGTGGGATGTGGCAAAGGCAATCCTAAGAGGAAAGTACATTGCACTTCAGGCCTATTTCAAGGAATTAGAAAAAGTGCAAGTCCAAAATCTAACAGCTCACCTAAAGGAACTAGAGGCAGAGCAACAAGAATGCCCCAAACCCAGCAGAAGAAGAGAAATAGTAAAAATCAGAGCAGAAATAAACAATATAAAATCCAAAAAACCAGTTGAACAGATCAATGAAACCAAGAGTTGGTTTTTTGAAAACATAAAGAAAATTGACAAACCTCTAGCCAGGCTTCTCGAAAAGAGAAAGCACCCAAATAGACAAAATCATGAATGAAAATGGACTTATTACAACCAATCCCTCAGAAATACAAGCAATTATCAGGGAATACTATGAAAAAGTATATGCCAACAAATTGGACAACCTAGAAGAAATGTACAAATTCGTAAATACTCACTACCAAAATTCACACGGGAAGAGATAGAAAATCTGAACAGACCCATAACGAGTGAAGAAATCGAATCAGTTATCAAAAATCTCCCAATAAATAAGAACCCTGGACCTGATGGCTTCCCTGGGGAATTTTATCAGACATTTAAAACAGAATTAATACCCATTCTCCTCAAGCTATTCCAAAAAATAGAAATCAAAGGGAAACTCCTGGACTCATTTTATAGAGCCAGCATCACTCTGATTCCCAAGCCAGACAGAGATCCAGCAAAAAAAGAGAACTACAGGCCAATATCCTTGATGAATACGGATGCAAAATTCCTCAACAAGATCCTTGCAAATCTAATCCAACAGCACATAAAAAGAATTATCCACCAAGATCAAGTGGGATTCATTCCTGGGTTACAGGGCTGGTTCAACATTCGCAAATCAATCAGTGTGATACATCACATCAACAAAAGAAAAGATAAAAACCATATGATCCTGTCGATAGATACAGAAAAAGCATTTGACAAAATACAGCATCCCTTCTTAATAAAGACTCTAGAGAAAGTTGGGATAGAAGGAACCTACTTAAACATCATCAAAGCCATCTATGAGAAGCCTTCAGCTAACATCATCCTCAGCGGAGAAAAACTGAGAGCTTTCCCCCTGAGATCAGGAACACGACAGGGATGTCCACTCTCACCACTGCTGTGTAACGTAGCGCTGGAAGTCCTAGCATTAGCCATCAGACACCAAAAGGAAATCAAAGGCATCAGAATTGGCAAAGAGGAAGTCAAACTTTCACTTTTGGCAGACGACATGATACTGTACATCGAAAACCCGACAGACTCCACCAGAAGCCTACTAGAACTGATCCAAGAATTCAGCCGAGTTGCAGGGTACAAAATCAATGTATAGAAATCGGTTGCATTCTTATACACCAATAATGAAGCAACAGAAAGAGAAATCGAGAAGCTGATCCCATTCACAACTGCACAAAAAACCATAAAATACCTAGGAATAAACCTAACCAAGGATACAAGAGATCTGTATGATGAAAACTATAGAAAACTTATGAAAGAAATTGAAGAAAACACAAAGAAATGGAAATACAGTCCATGCTCATTGATAGGAAGAATATAGTTAAAATGTCATTACCACCCAAAGCAATCTATACATTCAATTTAGTTTCAATCAAAATTGCACCAGCATACTTCTCAAAACTAGAACAAACTATCCTAAAATTTGTATGGAACCACAAAAGACCCTGAATAGCCAAAGTAATATTGAAGAATAAAACCAAAATGGGAGGTATCACCATCCCAGACTTTAGCTTTTACTACAAAGCTGTCTTCATCAAGACAGTATGGTATTGGCACAAAAACAGACACATAGACCCATGGAACAGAATTGAGAACTCAGAGCTGGACCCAAAGGTATACAGCCAACTAATCTTTGACAAAGCAGGAAAGAACATCCAATGGAAAAAAGACAGCCTCTTTAACAGACGGTGTTGGGAGAACTGGACAGGAACACGCAGAAGATTGAAACTAGATCAATTTCTCACACGATATGCTAAAATAAACTCAAAATGGATAAAGGACCTGAATGTGAGACAGGAAACCATCAAAACCCTAGAGGAGAAAGCAGGAAACAACCTCCACCGCAGCAACTTCTTACTTGACACATCCCCAAAAGCAAAGGAAACAAGAGCAAAAATAAACCATTGGGACCTCATCAAGATTAAAAGCTTCTGCACGGTAGAGGAAACAATCCACAAAACTATTAGGGAACCAACGGAATGGGAAAAGATAGTTGCAAATGACATATCAGACAAAGGGCTAATATCCAAAATCTATGAGGAACTCACCAAACTCCACACTGTAAAAACAACCCAGTGAAGAAATGGGCAGAAGATATGAACAGACACTTCTCCAGAGAGGACATCCAGATGGCCAACAGACACATGAAACGATGCTCAGCATCCCTCCTCATCAGAGAAATACAAATCAAAACGACACTGAGATACCACCTCACACTGGTCAGAGTGGCTAAAATGAGCAAATCAGAGAACTCTAGATGCTGGCGAGGATGTGGAGAAACAGGCACTGTCCTACACGGTTGGTGGGAATGTAAACTGGTACAGCCCCTCTGGAAAACAGTGTGGAGGTTCCTCAGGAAATTAACAATAGAACTCCCCCAGGACTCAGCAATAGCACTGCTAGGAATTTACCCAAGGGATATAGGAGTGTTTATGCATAGAAGCACATGTACCCCAATGTTCTTATCAGCACTCTCAACAATAGCCAAAACATGGAAAGAGCCTAAGTGTCCATCAACGGACGAATGGATCAAGAAGATGTGGTTTACCTCTACGATGGAATACTACATGGCAATGAGAAACAATGAAATCTGGCCATGTGTAGCAACATGGATGGACCTTGAGGGTGTAATGCTGAGTGAAATAAGTCAGGCAGAGAAGGACAAATATCATATGTTTGCACGTATAGGAGGATTAGGAGGAACTTAACAGAGGACCATGGGGGAGAAGAAACGGGGAAATGGAGGGGGGAAAGGGAGAGAGGCAAACCATGAGAGACTCTTGAATGCTGAGAACAAACTAAGGACTGATAGGGGGGGAAGGGGGGTGATGGGCATGGAGGAGGGCACGTGTGGAGATGAGCACTGGGTGTTAAATGGAAACCAACCTGAGAAACTATTTGTAAAAGAAAAAAATTTTTTCAAACAGACTTTATTTTAATAATCCCTGTGTAGTGTTTAGTAAATAGGCCCTCAAAAAATGGCAAATTGAATTAGAAGCATGCTCACAGTTTATAGATGGAGAAGTTCAGCAAATACAAGATAAAAGTCATGAAGTTATAAGAAGTACAAGTGCTCCCAAAGTGAGGACAAGTTGTAGTTAGTGATACAGTTTTTTAGCAACCATACTTACTTTTATGAATCCGACTCAGCTTCTAGGAGAGTATATATATGGTTTTTGAAACATCTGTGTGGCTTCTGTGCCCATATTTCCCTTTGAAAAAGCTGACAAATATAACAGTTTCAGACCAAGACATTAGTTGTCAAAGTGTGGTCTGTGGATAGGCAACACCAATATCATCTGAGAACTTGTTAGAAGTGCACATGCCCAGGTCCTCCTTCAGACCTTGAATCTGGTCCTTCAGACCAAGACTCAGAATCTTGATATGGGGCATAGCAGTTTGTTTTAACAGATGATTCTGATACATAATAAGGCTTAAGAATAGCTGCTCTAGAATTCTGCCATCTAAGAAAAGTTTTGCTTTAGACATATAATAACAAAGTTTCCAGTGTGGTTTCCACTATAAGCTATTTATGCTTTGGAAATAATTCATCAGAAAAGAAGACTGGGACTATATTACCTAACATTCTGGGATGTGATTCAAAGATTAAATTTCCCTATGTGCAAAGTATTTGACTCTCATTTCTGGGAATGGCTGCTTAAAAGATGGTTTTCTACCTCTTTCAGATAAATTCTCTTCTGGATTATATCCAGACTATCAGTTTGCACTGCTTATGTCCATTGTCATTCTCATGAGGGATATGTGATGTTTAACATTTAAATCCTGATTGTTGGATGTTGACAGGGACAGAAAGTGAGTTCAGTATTAAAAGTTATACTGAATCTATAGCCAAGTGAATTTCACAGAAAAAGTAATTGGTACAGTTTAGCTTTTCATTAGTAGTTACCCATGGCTTTTGAGAATCATTTATTTAATTGGAGTAGTCAACCTTTCTAGCATATTGTTTTAATTTTGCCTTCAATAAATCCTAATTGGAGGGTCAACTGAGGCATACTTTCTTAAAATGCTCTGTAACTGTTACCCCTACCACAAAAGAAATTGTTTTTGGCCTCAAATTTCCATTTGGGTATAGTTCTAGATTGGCCCATAGCTATTTATTTGAGGGTGGGGGGTGGGCATAGCTTTTTGTCAATCTTTTGGAATAAGAACTTTTATGAGCATTTATTTAAATATATAACGGTTTCACAGGTTGAAATCAGACCTTTCATTAAGATCGTCCTTTGAAATACAGCAGATTTATGCACATTTATCTGTTTTCTTGGGATAAGATATCCTTGGTTTTTAAAGGTTAGTGAAACTAGTTTTTTTTCCCTTTGTGTACTAGCAGCTAGAGTACTGTTTGCGGAGTAAAGTAGTTTTCCTAAAGTTTCCTAAAAAGACTAGCTTGACAGCAGGTTGTGGCTATGCCATATCCTCCTTGGATGCATCCTTAGTTTTTTAAAAACTAAAAATAATCTGTTTGCTATCACAGTCTAAGTGGGACCTGATCAATTATACTTAGCCTCACTTTCTTCAAGATTAAATTAAAATGCTTCTTCTTGGACTAAGAAGGAAATGTTAGTCTCCAGGAGTGTCTTTAATAATGAAGCTGTTTACTTGAGGTCTGTAAAAGACTTAAGTGGCTAGGATTTTCTGATAAATAACATATAAGCAGAGCTTTCAATCTGTTAGAGCCCTTTTGAGGATATTCATCAGATTATGATGAACACTAGTCAGAGGCTACTGTTAGCCCCTGGAGCATGTCAGATATCCATGAAGAAATGCAAGAAGGGACCAGAATTCTAAATTTTATTATTAATTGCTGGCAACCCTACCTTATTTAATTTCATTTTCTACTTGAAACGTGTTTAAATTCTGTGGGTTTTCAGTGCTTTTATTCTTTTGGAAAATTGAAAAATTAAGACAACACCTCTCCCCCCATGGGTGAGTCTTAGAACACCTAGGACTGGTTTAAGTCATCCTTTTTTACAGACTAGAGTGCTTGCATAAAATGGCCATCTATGTTATTATATTCATAGACATATAGGTTACAGTGCAATTTTACAGACCATTGTTTATGTGTACTTGGCCATAACTTCATGAAGAAGGTAGGGATTATTATCCCAAATTTTCAGATGAGGAGATTGAAGTTGAACAAGTTGAAGAATCCAGTCCAGATGTTGTAAACCATGCCTCATTTCCCTATAAAGTGAGCTGCTTTCTCAGCTTAATAGGCCACTCATTCAGTAGCAGTACAGTTCAGACACAGATGTCTAATCTGGTGTCTGGGACAACCCGGTATTATAGGCAGAATTTTGTTTCAGTGCATTTTCTGGGATGAGAGAAACCCACTGCTTTTTATCTACTTAAATTTTTTTTTTTTTTTTGGGGTCACTGATTTTTAGATCCAGGAATCTTAGGTAGATCATGCTTTTTTAGCTTGTCAGTGGGAATTGACAACGGGACTGAATGAAAATCCTTGTTGAAAATCAGTCATATCAGATGCTTATCCCTTTTCTGTCCTACAATAGAATTTGGATAGAGCTTTGCAGTTTACTAGGCTCTTCCATATGAACTACATGACTTTCACAACTACCCTATAAAGAAGGTGGCATCATTTTGTTTGAAGAAACTCCTCAGTGTTAAGAGAATTTAAGGTATGGAGGTACTGACTCAAAAGTTGACACTCTCACACTGAAATTAAACTTAATCTGACAGGTCTAAAATCCCATAACTACCAATAATCTACATTTTGTGAATTTACAGTTTGGCCTGCCCAATGTTCAGTATCCATATATCATTACTAAACAGTTTGATTTGTAATTGGTAGGTTTTTTTTAAAGGAGAATTTTATACTGCCTCTTTTTATTATTACTCTTGGACTTCCTACATTATTCATAGTATCGCAGATTTAATGGTTTATAACTGTAGTAAATTTGCAAATTCCTGGAGTCCACGCTGCTGCTATGACTCTCCCCATTCTAGTTTGCTCTAAGAGTAGGAAGAATTCCCTTCTTTTTCATTGCCTCTTGGAATCAGTATTTCCATTCTGGTTCTAATTTTATTTTAAAGGTTAATTTTTTGTTTTTTTGAAGAAGTTGGTTCTAAGAACTCATTTTGAGGGGCTCCTGGGTGGCTCAGTTGGTTAAGCATCCGACTCTTGATTTCAGCTCAGGTCATGATCTCCTGGTTCATGGGATTGCCCAAGTCAGGCTCTGTGCGTGCGCTCGCTCTCCCTGTCGCTCGCTCTCCCTGTCGCTCGCTCTCCCTGTCGCTCGCTCTCCCTGTCGCTCGCTCTCCCTGTCGCTCGCTCTGTCTATAAATAAACATTTTAAAAAAAGAACAACTCATTTTGGATGTAATATTTCTGCTTCTCCATCGTTGTGAAGCAATACTCAAGGCCTGTTTAGCATTATTTCTGTGGAGACATACGGTAATAGCTAACATTATTGAGTACTTACTGTGTGCCAGGCACTGTTTTAAGCTGTGTTATTTCATTTAATCCTCAAAATAACACTGTGAAGTTGCTACTATTATTAGCCTCTTTTTACAGATTAGGGAGAAGCTTGGAGAGGTTAGGTCACTTGCCTAAGGTCATATAGTTAGTGATTGCACCTCCAGGCAATCTGATTTTAGAGTTTGCTGCTTTTAATCACCAAACTACAGAGTCTCCTTTGAACTAGATACACTTATTTCTTCAAAGCAGAAGGCTGGCTAAAATGCTGAGCAGATTTTTTTAGCCTTTTGTGTGGTATACTTTATGAATAAAGAGTGGGCCATGGCTTAGAAATTAGTGATGGGGACAGCCTTAAACCTTTGTCATGTTTGCCAGGTAGAGATAGCTGTGAAAGGAATAGGTTTGAATTTGAGAAATGCTTTTTAATTGCTGCCAACTCTACCTACAGATCAGACTAATCCATGTGATCAGACCCAGATACTTCCTTCCTGCTGCAGAAAATGAGGTTATCCTGTTTTCATTCACTCCCAGGGCCTAAGGCTTACCTTACCCTTGATGGTTACACACAGAATGAGTGCATATGGATTTATGACCTGTCTTTATTGTTAAGGAGTATTGGTGGTAATAATTAAAAAAATTTTTTAATGTTTTCTTTATTTCTGAGAGAAGGGGAAAGGGGGAGAGAGAGTGGGAGAGCGAGCAGGTGAGGGTCAGAGAGAGAGGGAGATACAGAATCTGAAACAGGCTCCAGTCTCTGAGCTGGCAGTCAGCACAGAGCCCGACATGGGACTTGAACCCACGAATTGTGAGATCATGACCTGAGCCGAAGTAGGATGCTTAACCGACTGAGTCACCCAGGTGCCCCACTAATAATTCTTTTTTTTTTAATTCTTAAATTAACAGGATAGGTGTGATGTGTACAGCCTGTGTACAGCCTTACAGCTTTTTACCATCATTTAAGCAGATTTGAAATACTGTGCCCGTAACCACAGTTAGAGATTAGCTTGTCTTGCTCAGTCTTTCTTCTTTTTGAGATATGTGATATGATAGTGTATTTGGGGTGGTGGGTGGGAGGAAGAGAAATGCTCTTTTTTCTTTTCTGTCATTTTCTCTTTATTTAAAAAATTTTTTAAAAATATTTTTATTTTATTTCTAGGAGAGAGAGAGAGAGAGAGAGACAGCGTGAGCAGGGGAGGGTCAGAGAGCGGGAGATACAGATTCTGAAATAGGCCCCAGGCTCTGAGCTGGCAGTCAGCACAGAGCCGGATGTGGGGCTCGAACCCACGAACCGCGAGATCACGACCCAAGCGAAAGTCGGACGCTTAACCGACTAAGCCACTCAGGCGCCCCTCTTTATTTAAAATTTTTAAAAATGTTTATTTTTGAGAGCATGAGCAAGGGAGGGGCAGAGAGAGAGGGGGACACAGAATCCTTCTCAGGACAGCTCAGAGCCTGATGCTGGGCTTGAGCCCACGAATCATGAGATCATGACCTGAGCTTAATCGCTTAATCCATTGAGCCATCCACAGGAAATTAGTAGTAAACAGGAACTTGAAGGGAACACCTGTTTAAAAAGTAAATAAAAGGTGACAAAAGCAGGCGGTAGTTAGCTGAGACAGTAGTTAGTTTTATTACCTGCTGATCAGTTGCCCTGGAGGTAGCTGTAAAAGTTAGTGATAGTCCCTCTTGTGTGGGGCTAGGCTAGCTTTTTTACTTCCTTAGGGCATATATAAAAGCAGTTTTCTCCGGATTGGGCTCAACTTGCTCTTCTGTGTTCCCTTTTTCTTCTCACCCGCTGCTACATATCTACACATCCAGTTTTTCCTGCCAGAGAGCTCCTCCTTTTCTCCGGCTGCTAGCCCCAGCTGTCATCTTCGCCTCCCATCCCCCATCCCTAGTTATGCAATTTTACATTATGCTTTTCCTGGTTTTACTGTCTCTGTTTCTTATACTGTGCTTGCTGCTCTCCTCCATCCCCAGCATCTAGTCCCTTCCTTCCCCCAAACCAGTGACCACCTTTCAGCTTCCCTCTTTATCATTGTTGAACTTAATGTATTTTGTTAGTACTTTCTCAAACCTGTTTGAGATCTGAGCCCAGTTACATATTATAGTGGATAGAGATGATGGTGGGGAAGGGGTAGGAAGTTGTTTTTCTGAAATTCAGGCTTTTCCCAAAATATTGGATGGGCTTTGATCTGGAAATCAAACAGATGCTTCTATTGGCCTCCAAACTTGAGGCAGTTGTGTGCTCTGTTGAGGGCAGATAACTTGATTGAAAGTCCTTGGTAATGAAAGGCAGGTCGGTGAGTCAGGCTCTGAGCTGTTTGCCACCTGCTGCTGTTGCTGCTGCAAGCTGGTTCTTCTCTTCTGAATTAGCGCTAATTTTGGATGGATAATGAGGTAGATGGTTGCTAATAACTTTCTTTTGCTAATTGTGATTTCACGATACTGTGTAAAGATTTTTTTTTTTCTTTTCCCTGTTGCTAGGAGGAGAAATAGATCTGTTTTCATGATTTTTGATGTGTGTTTAGCTATCAAGGAATCCTGTGCTTGGTTTGTTTAGAGGTGCTACAGTTTAATGGATCCCATCTCCATTCAGAATTAGCTACCCAGGCAGCCTTGGGCAAGTCATGAACCTCTCTCTGTGCCTGCCCTATGAACCTTGTTAAACTATGTGAATGAAATGAGATGTGATATATGTGGAACCACTTTGTAAGCTTTTTATAAAAATTCCAGGTGCTGCCCTTTGTTAATTTGGCCACTGACCACAATACCAGAGAAATACATCTAATGTCTTTTTTAATTGTTTTTTTTAATGTCTGTTTATTTTTGAGAGAGAGAGACAGAGTGCAATCAGGGAGGGTCAGAGAGAGAGGGGGAGACACGGATTCCGAAGCAGGCTCCAGGCTCCGAGCTGTCAGTACAGAGCCTGATGCAGGGCTCAAACTCACGAATCGTGAGATCATGACCTGAGCTGAAGTCAGTCACTTAACCCACTGAGCCACCCAGGCGCCCCACATCTAATGTCTTTTAAACTCTCCCTCCTATGAAGACAGCCTTCTCAAGAGCAGGGTGATGAAATCATCAGAACTAGGGGGTAATCTTGGTTCTGAACCATCTTTTCTTTTGTTTTCTCATCACTCCCCCACCCCCCCTCCCCACAATTGTTTGGGAAATTCCTTGATCCTGTGTTTCACTATCTCCATTCTTTACTGGGATTATAATTTGAAGGAGTTAGTGATCACAGTGTGCTGCACATTCCACTGGACACGTCCTTGCTTTTTGTAGTCAGAAATTATTAAGTCGTGACACAAAATATCTTTAACTTTTAAATAGCTACCAAAACCTTTTTCTGTTGTAGTAAGGGACATGGCCTGCAGTTGTGGAAGGTATTAGGAGACCATGCTTTGGCTTTGGACACACCTGGATTCCAGACCAGACTCTTGTACTTGTGACTGTAGGCAAAGAACTTAATTTTTTGGGGTCTTAGTTTCATCTTTAAGGACATTCTAATAGTACCTATCTTATAGGGCTGGTGTAGGATTAAGTGAGATAATATAAAGTACTTAGCACATTGTCTAACACATAACACATACTTAGGAAGTGTTCCCTTTTGATGTACATGTCTAAGAATAATAGCTTTCAGAGAGTGCATAAATAGATGTCAGTGTTTTAAGGGATTTTAAATCTTGTTTTTAGATATGTTTGTTTAATATACATCATATCATTTACTAATTCAAAGAACCTTTATTTTGACTTACTCCCATTTTCCTGTATGCAGGTAGGAAATTAAATCAGATCAGCGTTCTTTCTTTTTTAGGAAGTAAGTCTTGCCCAGGGGTGGTAGTGTCAGGTTGAGAGACTTGGTTGGTTCTCTGCAGTGGGAATTGTGTTCAGGCTGTTTCTTGGCTACCTTTGAATTGTGTGGTGTTGGGATTTGAGATTACATTGGGATTGGATATGTTCTTGGGGTTCTGGACATACTTGCAGGCATTCCCTTTACATTAGCATGGTCAGTAGATTGATAAAGAGGCTTCAGTGTTAGTCTGCATTTCAGAAGGGGGGAAAAAGTACAAAACAAACTCACTAACATTTCTAGAACATACTCAAATAGATGGTCCCTGACTTACTGTGGTTCAGTGTAAAGCTTTTTAATTTTATGATGGTGCAAAAGTGATAATGTATTCAGTAGACACCATATTTTCAATTTTGATCTTTTCCCAGGCAGTGACCTATAATTCGTTTCTCCCTCATGGCACTGGGCAGTAGCAGCAAGCTGCAGCTCCCAGTCAGCCATGCTATCACGACGGCAGACAACCAATAAACTTAAAGCTGTTCTGGACCCTTACAGCCATTCTATTTTTCATTCTCCATACAACATGCAACAAATTACATTAGATATTCAACACATACACACACACACACACACACATATAAAATACTATATATATACTATATATTATATACTATATATATAAAAGTTATATACTTATATAACTGTAAAGTAGGCTTGTGTTATGTGATTTTGCCCAATGGCAGGCTAATGTAAGTGTTCTGAGCATGTTTAAGGTAGGCTAGACTAAGCTATGATGTTTAGTAGGTTAGGTGCATTAATGCATTTTTGACTTAAAATTTCAACTTACAATGGGTTTATTAGGATGTAACGCTATTGTAAGTCGAGGATGGTTTATGCATAATCACAGTGTTGGAGAGGGCATAAACTCTCCCATTTCACAGAGAATGTGAGAATAAGAGCACTTGTAATTTCCACTTAATGATCAAGAGTGTGATTAAAATAGAGTACTCCTCTTACTGCTCCCTAGGATTTACTGGTAACCAGTTTTCCGTGGTAGTTAAACCAATAGTAAAATGAATGGAACCAACTTCCTTTACCTGTCCCTCTGTTAGTTGGCATTGACTTTGACAGGTCGGCAGGTGGCAGTTTTTGAGACTAAGACATTAGTCCTTGATTACCACTTTACCTAGAAGTGAGCTCAGCTTTTCATTGCTGGGGGTTGGTGTCTCCTTTCTGAAATTCTGAAACTTCCTTTGCATCTGAGAATGACATCTTTTTGGCTTCGTGGAGCCTCTGGTAGATAGTTCCTTACAAGGAACTGACATGATTTGAAGAGGTAGTTTAGAATAGCATTTGGAAGGCAGAACATTTAGTCTAAGGCTGTTAATTACTGGATTCCTGTCCTCCCCACATTTTGCATGTTTTATGAATTGAAAGACTGGTATGAATTTGGAGGACTTGACCTCTACTTGAAAAAGTATAGCACCTCTCTTAGGGTTCTGAGGTCCATGAGTGGAGTTTATCTCCAAAGGCAAATACTTCTATGGATATAAACAAATTTTCCACTTAGCAACCTCCATTTTCAGCCAGCTCCATTACATCCTTGGCTTCTGGACTGTAGGAAAACTGTTCCGTTTAATTCATATCTTTCCTCTGAAATGTATTTAACTTGATATTGGTAGATCCTGGCCCCCCTCTGCTCACTGCAGAGGGCCCAACTCGGTCCCAGGAGAAATTGTGCAGCCACTGAGAGTATAGTACCTCTTTTAGCTTCTTGCCCTGTATCTTAGAATACTGCCTGAAATGGTAGAAATGATGATGGACCCTGGGTGGAGTAAATGGGTGAAAGAGAATATGCTTGCGCTTTGATTTAATTTACTATGGACCCCACTCCATGTTCTTCAGACAATTTTGAGGTTTCTATTCTCTTTCTGCCATTGCTTCCTGGTCTTATGGGAATGTAACCTAAAGCAAATTCTGGACAAGTGGAAATAGGCATCAACTTTAGTTCCTGGGAAATGCCTGGCAATGATGTTGAAGCCTAGCCTTTACCATAGAATTAAATTTAATTCATCATTATACGTTTCTTATTCTTTATGAGCTGGCCTCTGGGAGCTAGGCAACTAAACTATGCAGACAGAGCCTGTCAAGTACCATACTTATTTTAAGACTGACTTTTCAGGAAAGTTTTCTAGTTGTATGAACTTATGGAATTGTGGAAGGTATAGCCTCTCCATTGGCAATGAGTTGGATTGCTGTTACTGTTGGTTCTACTCCTGAGCTGACACCCATAGTAATTCTCACTCTGAAGTACAGACTCTCTTTACCTATGCCTGAATGTCTGCATTTAGAAAGAAGCTACTTAATCACAGATGACCGCTGGGTTGCTTGTTTGCCACTGGCCCTGGGAAGAATAGGATGTGGGGGAAGTCTCTACTGAACTCAGGATGGAATCCTGTATGAGAGAGAAATATGCTACCTTTTCATTTGAAATTTGGACTCTGATTCCCAAGAGGAGGTGTCATTAGGTCAGTTAATATTTCTTGTTGAGGTCCACAAAAGACTTTGCATCTCTAACAAAGTATTTCTCCATCCAAAAGAGAGATCCTGACTTGGCATATAGAACTACTGCCACTCGTGTTTATCTTTCATCACTTGCCTGAATTTGAAAAGGTAATGGTTTGTCCTCTAAGGAAAGAGACTCTTCCCTGAGACCTGAGGCTTTCTCGTTCCTACCAGCTGGGCCCATTGCTAAAATGCTTTCCAGTGGGCTTGCTTCTGCCTGGCTAGCACCTGGGCTGCCCCAGCTTGTAATTAGCCTGCCTTTGCTTCATAAGCTTCCCAGGGTGGTTCTTCTTCTAAAAGCTTGTATGAAATGCTATTTACTGTCTCTTTATATCTTTATAGTTTAAAAATGAATCCTTTTTGTTCTTTGCAACTCATTTGCTTTTTTCTTTTCTTTAAATTACTATTAACACCTGTTGATTTTTTTTTTTCTGCTTGGCCTGTCACTGCATTCCTGCTCCCCCTCCCTCTAGCTGGGTTTGTCAAGTCGCCCATGTCAGAAACTAAGCTCACTGGGGACGCCTTTGAGCTGTACTGTGACGTGGTCGGGAGCCCCACGCCAGAGATCCAGTGGTGGTACGCAGAAGTCAACCGGGCAGAGTCTTTCAGACAGCTGTGGGACGGTGCTCGGAAGCGCCGTGTCACCGTAAACACCGCCTACGGGTCAAACGGCGTGAGTGTGCTGAGAATAACCCGGCTCACCTTGGAGGACTCTGGGACTTACGAGTGCAGGGCCAGCAACGACCCCAAGAGGAATGACTTGAGGCAAAACCCCTCCATAACATGGATTCGAGCCCAGGCCACCATAAGCGTCCTTCAGAGTGAGTCCAGCACCCTACAGTAGTAGTACTGTAGTCATTAGAGGTGGCCCGATGACCCTTCCCTTCTGCTTCCTTTCCCTCTTCCCCAGTATGATCGCTCACCCCACCCCTTGTCTTCGTTTTTTCAAACCCACGACCCTTCTGGTTGTAGTGTATAAAAACAACTGTGGCAACTTTTTTTTTCTTTGCCGTCCTTTCTGCCTCCCTCATCCCCCAACCCTTCTCTGTGTCTTTCTCCTCAGGAACAAAGAATTTGGGGAAATCCGTGCCTGTCCAAAATCATCTGCAATGGGAAGAGGTGGGGAGGGAGAACTGGGGAGGCTCAAAAAACCACTTAAACTCACCAGACCAGGCAGTTAAACCAGGGTAGTGTTGAATTGTTTCTTTCCCTCCCCTTTAATTTTGTAGTAGGTTTCCTGCTATCCTTTTGCTGATTTATTCTCTGGTGCCTTTTTATTTTTGTTTCTCTCCCCAGTCTAACTACTTTTTATTTCTTCTGTTCATCTGTTTGAAGCTCTCTGAATAGCTGCCTTCACCTCTATGATTTTAAGTTTGTGTCTGCCCAGCCTCTTCCCTCACTGTGACTTGGTGTCATCCTGTTCTGTGATGGGAATGTCGCCATAGGTGCGGTGTGGTGATGTGTTTTGGTTGTTGGGTGGCATGTAAGCTTGGATATTTCCATAGTTCCAGCTCTTTTTTCTTTTCTAAAACAGTGGCACGTGCTTCTCTGATAACAGCCCTGCACTACAGCAGTACACTCCTTACTGGCCCTGCCTATCCAGTAGCCTGAGACTGCCTCCATGTCTTGCTGTTAGGCACTAGGTGACACAAGGTTTTTTTTTTTTTTTTTTTTTTTAAAACCCCATCATGCTGTTTCAGAGTCAGAGTTGCATCTGCTTCCTGTTCACAAGAGTTTCACTCTGATGACTGATGGTTACCACAGTGCTCCTCATCCCAGAAGCTGGCAACCCCAGAAATAGTTGGAAGCCATTCATACTGGCCTTTTCTTGTGTTTTGAAAAAAGAAGAAACTAAATTCCAGCCAAGTGATGAGGGAAAGCTAAGCGGCTGGCTTAGAATTCTTCTCTTCATCTGTTGTAGCAGGTATAAGTAAGACCTTAGACACAGGGACTTTTGTGGCCACCTCTCTTTCTAACAAGTGTCTTGCTACTTGTATATTGGGAAGGAGAAGGAGGGAAAAGCCACCACATAGTGCTCCTGGCTCGAAGAGTTCTAGCCCCACATCTGACCTGATTATAACTGAGGGAGCATACTCTACTTGATAGAAAGATCCTTTGGATTTTTCACCTTCTTTTCAAGGACTCAGACCTGTAGCTAGTTCTGGCTTAACTGATTGATTTAGAAAGAATAAGTAAAAAATAGTAAAAACACAGTTATGAGGAGCTTGGTAATAACACAGAAATGAATAGGATATGGCCCCTGAATTTATCTATATAGTTAATATAGAAGATAGGCTAGTTGTCCTTTATAGTTCCTTAGAAGATGCTTATGGAAAGAAGAGGCCTTAGGGAAGAGATAGGAGAGTCTGCTGCAGCTGGCACTGTTCAATCAGAGAACCTGCTTCTAGAAAGGGGAAAAGAAAACCTTGTCTATGTGAAAATGGGGAATATTAACCCAGTGATTTTCCTTTTATTTAACAATTTTTCCCTTGCACGCTTCCTTCTCCTGCCCTCCCCCCTGCTCCTTTCCTTATAAAAAGCAGAATTACCCGAATGGCCACAAAGAAGTTTGTAGGCATGGACTGGGCTGGGCATTTGGTATTGGTATTTCCAGGAGCTTGACTCAAGTAGACTCATAGTTAAGAGGTCGTGCCTTGGGAATGGAAGAAGAGGAGTCTTTGGGGTCCTTATTACCAATCCTGAGAATACATAACATTTCCCCACTTTACTTGGAAATAAACTTCCTAACTTAGAAGTGTCTGCATGTGGCTGAACCAAATCCTGGCCAGTTCAGTCTCGTCCCAGACTTCCCCATCAATTAGTTAACCCTAGTTAACTGTTTTGGAGAGCTGAGCTGCTGCTGCTGCTGCTGCTGCTACTACTTTTAAAAAACACCCAGAATTCACTCTAATTGGATTGTTTTATGATCTTAGCATCCCAAGGACTCCAGGGGGAGGTTGAAGTCTTCTAAAATGACTTCCTGACAGTATTTCCCCCCAAAACTCCTTGAGTAAAATAAGACAGGATGAGAAATATGCCCAGTTTTTAGGGAATCTCCCTGGCCATAGCATGTTCTACACATGTGTGATGGTGAGGGTAGGGTCTCCCATCCACTGCTTCTCTGTAGGAGTCAGTGGCAGGCAAAAATTTAGGGTCTTCTCCTAAATGTTCATCTCTCTTGGACTTTCATGGGCACTGCTGGGCCACAGAAACCAAAGCTCCACCTTCATCCTGGTGCAGAACGCAGATGTGGCACCATGTCCAAGGAGCTTGTGTTGGCACTGGTTTCCATACACAGAGGTCGTTGGAGGGAGGTTACCACACCCCAGCAGCCTTCCTTGGTGCAGAATCATTTAAACCTATTTAAACTATCCACTTGCTCCCAGCTGACTCTCTCCTGGATCTTTAACACTTAAGGGGAAAAGTGCTTTCCTTTGCCTTCCAAGAATTCTTGGCAGAAAGTCTACCAGGTTGCTCTCATCAACTTCTTAATATCCCTGAGCTGCAGTGGGCATTTGCATCGTCACAGGTAAGAGTAGCATTTACTTTGGCCTCCTTGTGTTTAAACATCTAGAAGCTCTTGGCCTCATTCTCAAAGTTTACCCTTTCTCAGTACAGTCTGAGAAGAACCAGAAGGAGAGTCCCAAATGGGACAGAAAATAAAATTGGATAATAAAAATTTAGTAAAAACTTAAAAGTGTGTTTGGATTTTAATGTTGCCTTTATATTTTTATTTTCTGTGGAGTACTGGTTCTCTCTTTTTTTGTTTTGCTTGGTTTTGATTTTTCTTGGAATTGTGGTGCTTTCTGCTGATGGTGTGTGTGCGCCTTCCGTTGCAGGGTTTGCAGCCGTTCTGCTCGACTTTAAGGCCCAGGGATTTGGCTTCTGTCCAGTGTGTTTTGGAAACCGTGGGACACCACTGCGCTAACGTGTTTACATGCATCTGCTTCTGTCTTAGTGGCTGCTATGCCTCCATTATCTGTACATAGAGATCCTGTTTGATGTTACCAGTAAGGATCAGTGCTGAATGGAAGATAACCATTATCCCTTTGCCAGAGTTGGAAAATAGTGAGAAGCAATTTAATTGAAGAAACTTGAGGATTTGCTTTATTTGCCACAGTTTTCTTTGATAAGAGTCTATAGTCAGAAATGTTGCACTGATTAGGAGGTCCTTGGGCATTAAATTTTTCAGGTGTCCCACGACTTCTCCATCCTGTCCTCCTCCCTGCACAGTGAACAAACCTTAGTTCCAGTGAAGGGAGAGCACCCTGTCCTCAAGAGAGTCAGCACTGTATTGCATAAAATGGTGTTAGGTTGCTGCTACAGAGTTGCCAGGGGCAGGGAAATGGAAAACTAGTCAAGAATTTCTGAGAAAAAAGTAGAAAAATAATAGATGAGGAAATACCTCTAATTGTGGATGGGAAAAGTTTAGACTTTACCTGAGAATGTCTAAGTCTGGGAAAAGATTAGAGATAAGTAACAACAACAGAAAGGCAGCAAACAAACATTTTGACTTTCATATAGTGGTAGAATTCAAAGGACTTTAAGGGTGAACCTTCCAGGAATGACAGAGTTGCCTTACAAAATTTCTGCTCAATATGTTCTAAAATATTTGGGTCAAATAGGTTATTTTTGTAGATCCTGAACTAATGACCCCAGGTTATCTAAGCCCAGGGTAGAACCAGAAGATGAAGTATGTAACTTGCTGTAGGGTGGAAAGTGTGTGTGGGGGTTTGGGGCTGGGAAAGGGAGGCAGAGATAGAGAATTCAGTCCGATGTATGTTCTAGGCCCAGCTTTGCCACTAACAATAATTATGGCCTTGCACAAGCCATTTTCTGTCTCTAGCTCTTAAAGAGTGGGGTTCAGTGAACTCTAAGGGCATCTCAGCTCTAAAATGCTTAGAGCCCATGATACCAACATATACTGCATTCTAGTTATATTATCTACACAGTGGAATGCGTTTTAAACAGCAATTCTGAAAAGGTTTTGTTTGGGAATAAATATCGGCTGGAGAGAAGAACTGCGATGATTCCTTAAGAATTTTTCCTTGGCAAAATTTAGAAAATGCAATAGACTTCTGGCAGGAAATTTGCTTTTAGGATCTACACTGTCTTTTTCTGCATAATTAATGGCCGTGGCTGGTTTGCCATAGGTTTATCAGAATTAAATGTGGGAAGAGCCATGCATGTATTATCTAATTATAGCTATTACTGTTCCAAGGCCTAGTGACTCCATAGGGAGTTTATTAGTTTATATAAATTATATTGCCTTTGTCTTCAGAACTGTAAGGTGGAGCCTGGTTCTCTAATTAAAGCTGAATTGGTCGGTGGTTCTTATATCATTAAACCATGGTGTTCAAAAGTGTAAGTGGATTGTTGCCAGTATAAGTACCCATAATACTCCCATTCTTTTCACGTCTAGGCCAACTGGTCTTCAGGCTGTTGTCTGCGCTAGTGGTCATTTGCTTATAATCATTGTTTTTCTTTCTTGACTTCCTCCGAAGTGGTAAAGTGAAATTCCTCATGTGGTCCTGTCTGCCCTCCCTCTTCTTCTAGTCTCCCCATCCTACCCCATCCAATTCTCAGGCCAGGGCTACAGAGAACAGAAGGCTGTGGCTCCCTATCACTGTGAACTCTTATTACAGAGCCAAGGATTGTCACCAGTGAAGAGGTCATTCTTCGAGACAGCCCTGTTCTCCCTGTCACCCTGCAGTGTAACCTCACCTCCAGCTCTCACACGCTTACATACAGTTACTGGACAAAGAATGGGGTAGAGCTGACTGCCACCCGCAAGAATGCCAGCAACATGGAATACAGGTGAGAGGGACTAACAGTTCCTAGGAAGATGGGAGGGAGCGGTGAACTTACTATGGGCATTCATAATTTATAATTATGTTATGTTGGAGACACGCAAGATACACATGGTCTTTCTCTGGAGAGTCTAATCCAGGGTATCTGGGGTGAGGCCCAGGAATCTATTAAAGATTTCCAAACGATTCCAATGAATAGCCAGGCTTGAGAGCTATAGGTATTCCCTTTACTGTTATAATAGAGAAACAGAGGGCATAAGGAGTGATTTTCTCAGGGTAACCATGCTAGTCAGTAGGAAAGTCAGAATTAGAATGCAGGTCTCTTGACTTAACCCAGTGGTTTGAGGAATCTAATTGAAATCTGCTTTAGGACTTTTAGAGCAAGAACACCGTAAGTGATCTTTTCCACTGGGTAGAATTCCTAGTGAGTTCCCTTTTAGGAGTGATTAATATGACCATAACCCGATCGAGAACAGTGCATACAGGGCTCTTTAGTGATCTGGAATAAGGTTAGTCGCCTGGAAACATCCCTTTGATGAAAGGGGGGATATTTGCTGGCTGAAGCTAACCTGGCACCCAGACACTTGGGGCTTTTTTGGAATATCTAGAATACATGACACCTCACCTTTCAGAATAGTTTGTGATTAAAACCTAATTCTGAAAAGGATCGGCTAATCCTGTTTGGCAGGATGATGCAGTGAAAAGAAAGAGTGCACTGGAGTGAGATCAGGAAAACTCGTGTACCCAATAGTAGCAAGGACATTCTGCAGTATTTTGCAAAATTGAGATCTTTTCATTCCCCTTACTTAATTGACCCACATTAATTTCTGGATCCTCTTCCTCTTCTCAAGTGAGGAAACTAAAACTCAAAGAGTAATAACTTGACTGTCTTCAAGGGCAAATACTGTACCTAGTAAATTTCAGAAGCAAGGGTTGGTTCCAGGTCTTCTGACTTTCTAGAATCTAGGTCATTTTTTCCCCCTGCCATTTTAGTGGCAAGTTAATCTGTCCACTGTAGTTTCTTCTTATATTAAATTGGAAATACAGCCTCAGCTGTATAGTCATAGTTTGGAAAAGGTTAACCAAATAGAAGTGTTGGGTGGAATGAAAGGCATATATTCCTGGTCTGTTTCTTAGTTTTACAAGTTTGTATTTTTTAATAACTCTTTCAATGTACCAGACATCCAGTTGTGTTTCTCTTGGGTCTTGTACTATGTCACCCATATGGATTTGAACTGTAACTTTATAAATTTGAACCTGACTTTATAAAATGCCGCTGCTCCTGCTCCTCTTCCCCTTACTCCTCCTCCTCTCCTTCTTCCCCTTCTTCTTCCTCTTCCTCCTCCTCCTCTTTTTCTTCCTCTTTTTCTTCTTCCTCTTAGTTTATTTGAAGCTCTCCAGGAGTGTTCTGCATTGTCAGTTTTTCAAGGAATCTGTGTTCTCCCATTTTGTGAAAATAACAGCTGATGAACCCTTGAGCTACCTGTTTAGTCAGCCATGAAGCCAGTCTCAGACCCTGCTCCTGCTCAGCTCTAGAGGATGTTTTCCATTTGCTTCAATTGTTTCCCAATAGCTAATCAATGGGAATGTTGTGGGGAGATTTTGAGCCCATAGTCACGGGCTCAAGCATGGGAGTCCTCTTTCCAAGTCTTTTCGTGGAACTTAGAGTCAGTCTGAGCTCTAAAGATACAGCTGCTGTTCTTCCTTCAAACTCTGGAACATTTGCTAAGAGCAGCCGCTTGTGTCTGTTTTCCAGTTGGGTGGATATTGGTTTAAGAGCTAGCCACTTGTATAAAATTTAGAAGACTCTTGGTGGGTCCTTTTAGAATATTAGGCTGCCATGGGTATGCTGAGACAGTCCTGGGAATAGTCCTGTGTGCCTCTCCTCATCCGTGGTCTAATATAACCCGTGTTTCTTTTTTGTGATTGAACACTAAGGTGGTTAAATATGTTGGGCCACTCAGTGGTCAAGGTTTTTCTGAGTTTTTCTCAGGGATTTACAAGTGCAGTGGAGCTTTGCAATTTGCAAATAGTCTGATGTGGATTTCTCTATTTTCGGTAATTATACACCAGCTTTTGTGCATATGTTTGAGGGTGTGTGTAGGCCATAGTGTACTGAGCTGGTGTGAAGCTGGTCATCAGATGTGACAGCTTGTTGAGGATCACCCTGTGAATTCAGAGGAGGTGCTGTTCTGGCCACACACACTTCCTACAGTTCTTCTTGTCCCCCTACTTAACTTGGTTGGGATCTCTGCGTAGCTGTGCACTCTGAGTTTACATTCACTCCGTCATTCACTCATTTGTTTATTCATCCCCCTTGCTATATTCCAGCCAGGCCAGGTGCTGGGTATAGATCTGTTCACAAAATAGTGCCTGTCCACATAGAACTTGGTGTGTTGGGAAACCAGACATTCATCGAACAGTTAGATAAACATATAATTACATGTTGTGGTGAACACTTGTGAAGAATGACAGTATAGTATGAGAGAGAGTATCATGGAGGGGATGTCACTTGGATTGGGGGTAGGAAGTGATGTGAGCCAAGACTGATGCAAAAGTAGGCTAAGATTGATGGGAAGTGTATCCTATGTAAAGGAACATCTTGTGTCAAGGTTTTGAGATAGGAACTAGTGCGACATGTTGAAAAACTGAAAAGAGCCCAGCAGGGCTAGGAAGTGGCCTAGGTGAGGGTATGATGATGATGCCGGGTTCTGGAGTTTTAGCTGCACTTAAGTATTAAAAGTTTAGTTGCGTCTCTGCGGTTGGTGCTGTGATGGCAGATTTTTTTTTTTTTTAAACTATTCCTTGGGTCCTTTTGGAGTAGACTTACTGAAAGGCATGTTACTGAAACATGGGTTGGGAAGAACAAGATGACCAAAACTGGGTCTTTAGGGAAGCACAAAAAAAGGTTTTTTTCCCGCTCTTATTTATTTGACAAAACCACAAGGTGAGCAAAAAGTTTTTGGTGATGGCTCCATCCTCTATATCTAAATATAGTCTATAGTATTTTGTACAGCCCTCTATTTTGATTACTTGTTTAAGGTTAGAGAGCATGTATCATTCTATTTTTGTATTGCAGGTGCCCAGTAAGGAGTAAAACATTACTGTTTTGTGGAGGGAGGTTTTTGCTTTTAGTTAGGAGGAGGGGAGTTGCATTCAGGAACACAGTTTGGAGAGCAGAGTCCCTGGTTACCCTCTTGATTCTTCTTTTGTTGTATATTTTGTTGTATATTTGTTCCCAGCTTCCTTACTTGATTTTTTTTCTCATCTCTGCAGGATCAATAAGCCGAGAGCTGAGGATTCAGGAGAATACCACTGTGTATATCACTTTGTCAGTGCTCCTAAAGCAAATGCCACCATTGAAGTGAAAGGTACAACCCAACAGAGGCTACAGTGTGAGCCTCTCACTCTCCTTCTGAGATACTACTTTGGTCTGGACTCCCAGTCTTCAAGCTGTTCTTGTTCCCATTATGGGAGGCAGTATACATTATGATAGGACTACAGGTTCAGGAGCTCAGCTGCCCAGGTTTTAAATCCAAACCCTATCATCTGTTAGCTGTGTGACTATGGCAAGTTATTAGATTCTTTGTGCTCCTGTTTCCTCATTTGCAGAATCCACCTCATGGGATTATAAGGAGGTATAAATAAGTTAATTTAGTAGTTTGAGCCGTGCGAAATTGCTGTTTTTGTATGATAAAGATGGTTGAATATTGGCAGCTTCATATGGTTCAATTTATGTAAATATCTTAGAACAAATAGTGCCTTACAGATATTACATAGATCTCCAATGGGCCAGCAGGATTTGGGCCATAAACTATTTGTGGATAATTCATTAGAATTTTTAAAAAATGTTTGTTTATTTTTGAGAGAGCACAAGCCAGGGAGGGGCAGAGAGAAGGGACAGAGGATCTGAAGCAGGCTTTGTGCTGACAGCAGCAAGCCCGATGTGGGGCTCAAATTCACGAACCAAACCGTGAGATGACAACCTGAGCTGAAGTTGGTTGTCATCCAGGTGTCCCACTCATTAGAATTTTAATATAAACCCTGGGTGCATGGCATCATAAAGATGTGGCTGTAGCTGAAAGTTCCCAGAAGGTCCAAGAGAGCTGTAAAATTTGAAGCTACTTACCATCATGAATCCCAGCTTTCCTATGTTACTTCAGAGAAGCAGCGGAGACCCAGAAAAGTACAGCCATGAGCTCTGAGTCACAGAGTGGCTTGTGGCAGAGCTGGCATTAGAACCCAGATCTTGACTCTTAATCCTAGATGTTTCCATTTTATAAAATGACCAGGGGGTGGTGGGGGTGCTTCTTGAGGTCAGCCTGAAGAGATGAGGGTTTTTTATTTTTTTCAGTCTTTATTTTACTTAGGAAGGATAGAGATTTGTTCTTCAAATCCATAGGTGAGCCTTAGCCGCTGAAAGGATAAATAGATGAAATGGGAAGAACCTACAATAGCAGGTATCAGATCTTTCTTAAAATATTTAGAAGACTAGAAAGTCAGATTAAAGAAGGTTTCAGTGATTTGTTATTAAATGAAAGTAGTGTCTTGGTGACACCACCCTAATTTGTAAGTTGACATGAGGACAACCAGTGTCTTTTCCTGCTGCCAGATTGAATTCTAAATGCCCGAAAGGGTTTAGTCACTAGAATAAGGGTTCTAGTCCACACAGGCCATGGAACCTGGGATTTGATTGGAGAGTTCTGGGTTTATCTCTGTTTTTGAAGGATGACTCATTTGTTCACCATGAGGATGAAGGTATGAGAAGGCCTTTTCTCTAAGCCTGCCATGTGTCTTTCCTCACCTGGGTGAGCTGGCCTGTGTGGGGAGATGTTTTACTCCTCCATGAGAGACCAGAGGCCCTTCAGCATTCCAGGCTGGACCTTTGGGATAAATTCCAAGTGTGGAGGTAACAGGATGGGCGAGGGTGGGAAAGTGGTGTGTGTAGTTCGCCGCCCTCCCCAAGCCTAAAGGGTAATCACATGCAGTTCCTAGTCCTTGGCTTCGCTGTGATAGTGCTGATTTGGCTCTATCCTGAAAGCAGCACTTTCAGGAGTGGAGACAGAGGAGGTTTTCCATTGCCCTGGGTGCTTGAGAGGGGGGCTTCAGAGGCCCCCGAGGCACCTTTCCTCACATTCTCTTAAGCAGATAGGAGGTAGTAGGCCAGGGGGCAGAGAATGGGAAGATGCAGGCAGGAGTGATTTCAGAGGAAATGAAAACATTCCTTGGCGTCTTACCATAGTGACTGTGTGTGCTGTGCATTGTTGGTTTTACTGCACGCAGCTCTGTGAGGAAGATGGGGCAGGTGGCGATAGCCTGGTTTTAAAGGAGTAGACCTTAAGAGAATTCTCTTTCATAGAATCCTAGGCATATTCTTTGATTAGCTTGGACAGAGATGTTAGTCTGTCAAAATTCACAGGGAATTCCAGTCTTTTTCCTCTCTGTCACCTAACACCTGGATACAAGACAGCTGAACATTTAATGTCTTTCAGGTGATAATTAGTACTTAGCGTGGTTAAAGACTGAGCATTTGACTTTTTAACTTTTTTGTTTTGAAAAATTTTTTTAACGTTTTATTTATTTCTGAGAGAGAGAGACAGCATGAGCAGGGGAGGGTCAGAGAGAGAGGGAGACACAGAATCTGAAACAGGTTCCAGGCTCTGAGCTGTCAGCACAGAGTCTGACGGGGGACTCAAACCCATGAACTATGAGATCATGACCTGAGCCGAAGTTGGACGCTCAACCGACTGAGCCACCCAGGTGGCCCTCTGTTTAACTTTAAAAAGATTTGCCATAGGCCCAAGATCATATTCTTTTTTTAAGTTTATTTTTGAGAGAGAGAGGAAGAGTGAGTGAGGGGAAGGGCAGAGAGAGCGGGGGAGAGAGAGAGAGAATCCCAAGCAGATTCTGTGCTGTCAGCACAGAGCCCGACTTGGGGCCCAAATTCATGAACTGTGAAGTAATGACCTCAGCTGAAACAGGAGTCAGGAGCTTAACTGACTAAGCCACCCGGGCGCCCCCAGGATCATATTCTAAGCTAATTGGTTGGGGTCATAAACTGCCTTGCATTGAGAGAGGGGGAGGGAGGGGGATGGAAAAAGAGAGGGAGGCAAGGTGGAAGGGAATGGGAAAGAGATTGATTCCCAAAGCATTTTCATGTAAACTCTGGTTTTATTTCCTTGGTGCCTCTTTGGTGGGGGTAAGAGACAGTTACCTTTTTACAGCATAATGACTTGAAAAATTTGCTGAGTAATACAGGTAAGAGGTGGTTGTACTCAAGAGAGATTTAAGGAACATGAGTGGCCTCTGTTGAAAGGAGTCTCTTGAGAGTCTTCTTTGTGGTGTAACTAACTCAGTGTGTGAGGGCAATAGAGTTTACACTAGACAGATCTCTTCAACACCTGTTCTGTCAGTGCTTTTCTTCCCCATTTGGCTTTTACTGCATTTCAGCACCTCCTCCCTGGGGTGTTGTTTGGGCTCAGCACTATGGGGAGTGAAGGACTTATACTAGGCCAGGGCCGGGCACTGTGCAGCACATCAGCACATCTTGAGTTACTTGTGGTGTGCAAGAGAAAAGAATGCTGCAGGAATCCGAGGGAGGGGCATGTGTCCTGGAACAGACCTGAGGTGGCAGTGTTTTGCATCCTAGCCTGTCAAGAAAGGATTTTGAGGATGGTAATATCTACATGTAGTAGGGGAGGCAGTAGGGGTTTCTGAAGTAAGGGTTTTTTTTCTTTTACTTTTTTTAAGGGACAAGGATGAGGCACAGTATAAACAGGAAGGATAGTATTACTGTTTAGGATTATATTTCTTAGGTATCTGGCAGGTGACCTGAGCAGATGCTGGAGGTGAAAGATGGAGCAGGACTGGCCAGGGGAGAGGAAACTGCACTGACTAAACCTTAGTGGGACCTCTGCCCTATAGCCAGCCTCTCTGGGGATCCACTTAGATAATTCTGGGGAGGTGTCTGTTTCCCCAGGTTTTTGACTCTTCAAGGCTTATGTCTTCCAGAGACTTCACAGCTTATTATAGAGCATTTGTGAATGGATAGGTATTGAACTTCTCTTCCTGTAGTTCTTTAACTTTTCTAATTCTTACTTTCCTCCTCTTCCCTTCTTCCTTTTCTAAAATTAAAAAAATGTGCTCATAAAAAAAGCACATAAAAATGTCTATGTAATTTACAAAAAAAGGAGAAAATCCCTTTCATGACTCCCAAACCCTGTCCTCATCACTAAGTTATTTTGATTAACCCAAGAAACAAGGAATTTAAATTTTATTGTTTTTAGAAAAGGATTTTGATGGTCATCAAATCCTCTGCAATAAATATGCCACTGCCTCTTGTGAAAGGCACATCCCAGCCCCAGGAGGGTCTGGGTCGAGGCTCTCATTGGGCTCATTATCTCTCCTTGCTCACTGGGCACTGCAGGTGAGTTTCAGTCTTTTGGGGGCTATCAGAGCTAAGACCAAGCTTATTTTTTCCCCTCCATTCTTCTTAGCTTTCTTTGTATTTTAATATTATGACTAAATGTTAGGATCTCTTTAAGCGACCTTGTCTGGCATCCCTGTTTCCTCCTCTGTTGTGGGGCTTTACAAGTGATATACTAAAAAGTTCACACTGTTCACACTGGCCAAGATGGACCTTATGGTGATGACAATGAATCATTAAGGGTAGTAATATACATCTCTCATTTGTATGGCACTTTAGCATGCAGCCTGTTTTCATGGTTATTTATTTGTTTGATAGGCAGCTAGTTTGGTAGTTGGGGATGCTTTGTGACATCCTTTAAGTTAGAGCTGATGGCAAAGCCGGTTCTGACTCAAAATTGCCCATACTTGAAAAGTCTTTGAGAGCAAAATAATAATACCTTAAAGCTGCTAGAACACTTTGAGCATCAACCTCAGCCCAAATAACCAAACCTATTCTTTCTTTTCAGGGTGCTACCCTGACCTTCATTAATAAGAATAAGAATGGCTAACATTGCACATTAACTGTATGTGAGGCACCATTCTAGGTGCACTGCTGTTTCTGTCCTCCCTCTAGTCTTCACAACTCTTGGATGGAAATGCTGTTAGTATTCCTACTTTCCAGGGGAGAAAATGGAGGCTCAAGGGAATTAGATGACTTACCTGGTGTGATAGGTGAAGAGTGGAATAAGGGTTCTCACCTGTGCTGCTAAGCACTGAGCCATGTCACTATGTGCAGCATATAACAGAAGGCCTTGGACTGAGAGTTAGAGGAATTGGATTCTGATCCAATTAAACTTGCTATGGCCCTAACCATTTGCTTTCCTTCTTGGGCTTCAACTTCCACAAGCATGTGATGAAGCAGGATGGGATAGATGGTTTTACATAGAGGTCCTGTAAAGCTCCAGCAGTCTGTGGTTCCCTTATATGGTTATAAATGAGAGGTTGGGTTATTGAAGGAAATGATCTCTAATCTTCTTTTCCTCGTGGTAGTGGCTGTGTCAACTTCTCAACTTTGAGAATGTCACCTCAGTGTCTCCCATACCTCCAGTCACTCATCTCCCTGTCTTAGGGGACATTTCCTTCTTATAGTCCCCTTGTCTCAAACACTGGTGCCAGGAAGGGTATGAAAGCAGTGGTTCTCAAACTTGATTTAATGTGTAGGTAACGTGGCCTGACATCAGGCTTTATTAAGAGCACTTTGGGTGATTATAGTGTATATAGCCATGGTTAGAATCATGGTCTTAGAGGAGACTTCATTTGCCACCCACTCAGTGCTCTCTCCTGCAGGAAGGGGAAAAGCCTTATCTGCAGAAGGCAGCACAAGTCCCAGACTGCTCTAATCTTTACAGTTGATGATGAATCTACTCTAAGTGGAGAAGGCTTATTGAGCCACAAGCCAGCCTCCTCCTTGCTTCCATCTTGACCAATCTCATATTGCTTCTTGTGGCTTAGCCCTTGGCTTAACAGTAAATCTTTTTTTTTTTTTTTTTTAACGTTTGTTTATTTTTGAAAGAGAGGGAGACATAGAATCCGAAGTAGTCTCCAGGCTCTGAGCTGTCAGCAGAGAGCCAGACGTGGAATTCAAACCCATGAACCATGAAATCATGACCTGAGCCGAAGTCAGACACTTAACCAACTGAGCCACCCTGGTGCCCCAACAGTAAATCTTGATGTTCTCTCTGCCTTCTTCAGCTAAGCCTCTTAATTTTGCCTACAACAAAGATGAGGGGTCTCTAGGATCTGATAGGTTACAAAAAGGAAGCTATTCATCATATGGAATCAGTATGTTTACTTAGAAACAGGCTACTCACTGACACCTCTAAGGATGGTGTTTCTTTGTGTATTTTTTTTGTTTTTTTTAGGATGGAGTTTCTTTGAAAATGAGTTGTGAGGTTATGAATTTGCTTTGGAAAGTGAGCACCAAATAAGGAGTCCATGTAAAAAACCCCTACCTTGACCCCTTTCTCAGCTCTGTTCTTCACTGTGTTTAACATCAGCTTCAGATGAACATACCCCCATTGCCTAAGTGGACACTTTCTGCAGCCACCAGTCTGACAGAGAACCTGGACGTTTTACTCTAAGTGTAGGCTGGTCAGGCAACAGAGGGTATTGAGGAACAGGAGTTTGTCGTCACCCACTGACCCAGATAATGAAATTGGGTTGGGGAACTAAGACTCTCTTGGAACTTTGTGTTGCCGTTCATTAGGATACTAGAAGGATATCAACTAATGTCATTAGAGTATGTGACTAAGGAGGCTAGAGAGCCAGTGAATTCCCAAGTGGGTGTGTGAGCTCTTTAAAAGTTTGTCTCTTACTCTCTTACCACCTAGTCCTTGCCTCCCTGAGAGGGCAAAGGGAAATAAGGTATTTGCTGTCAGACTCCTCAGACCTACCTTCAGACTAGCAGACCCTGTTTAAGCAGTTCCTTATTAAGTGGCAAGCCCATGGAGGGTAAGGCATGTTAACCAATATAAACAAATAGGCCATTAATCAAAATTTGTTAGTATATGACCTGATTAAAGCTTATTACAGTTCTAAGCACAAGTCCTGTTTGTGTCAAGCAAACAGAGAACACAATAATCAGCATCTCTTTGATTTCTTAGAACTCAAAGGCCAGAGTCTAAGCCTAGTCTTTCCTTTCCCTGACTACTAATAGTTTGGTTTAAATGTTTATTTTTGACCCTGAGCTCCAGTGGATAGAGAGATTTTTTTTTTTAACATATATGTATTATTGAGAAGCAGAAAGCATGAGCATGAGAGGGGCAGAGAGAGTGGGAGACACAGAATCCAAAGCAGGCTCCAGGCTCTGAGCTATCAGCACAGAGCCTCATGTGGGCTCGAACCCATAAGTGGTGAGATCATGACCTGAGGCGAAGTCAGATGCTCAACCGACTGAGCCACTCAGGCTCCCCACAGAGGTATAATTTAATCCTCACAAGACTTCTATGAGGTATGTATTACTTCTATTTTACAAAAGAGAGTAATAAAACTTAAATGACCTAAAGGACTTTAAATGACCTGCCTTAGGCTACTCAGTTGGTAATAGTCTCATTAGAGCCTGAGTTTCTCTGACTTAAAGTTGAAAGCATTTTTACTAATGTTATTGTGTATGGAGTAGTTAAACTCTGACAGGTAAATCAGTCCACTGCAGGTCTGGAATGTTTCAGTAGCTCTACAAGCAAAGATAACGTTTGGACAGTTTATTATGCACGTTGTAAAGCATACTATATATTTTTATTATGGACTCTGTTCTTTTTTTTTATTTTTTATTTTATTTCTAGGAGAGGGAGAGAGAGAGAGAGAGAGAGAGACACAGCATGAGCAGGGGAGGGTCAGAGAGAGAGGGAGATACAGACTCTGAAATAGGCTCTAGGCTCCGAGCTGGCAGTCAGCACAGAGCCCGACGCAGGGCTCGAACCCACAAACCGCGAGACCATGACCTAAGCGAAAGTTGGACGCTTAACCGACTAAGCCACCCAGGCGCCCCTTATGGACTCTGTTCTAATTTGGTTTATTTCCCTTCTATATTGTAGAGTACAAAAAGCATTCTTGAATCAACCTTGAATTTGGTTTCTAGCTTTACCATTAACTAGCAGTTTAATTTAATTTAATTTTTTTTTTTTTACAAATAGTTTGTTAGCAGTTTAATTTTAGATGTTAAATAACTTTTCCAAACTTGAGTTTTCCATTTTATGTTGAGTAATAGCTTCTTCACTGATTCATTAAGTTACCCCCAAACTTAGTGGCTTAAAACAAGAAACTCTTACTACCTCATAGTTTCTATGGGTCAAGAATTAGGGAGCAGATTAGTGCGGTGACTGCAAGCAGCAGTCTTCTGAAAGCTTGGGACTTGAGGATCTATGTCCTCAGTGGCTGCTACATATGGCTGCTTTTGGTCACTCAGTTCCTCTGTGCGTGGGCCTTTTCCATAGGCTGTTTGGTCCCCCAGTATGATAGCTAACGTGCCCTAGAATGTGGCTTTGTGAACTATCCAAAGTTGCTTGTATACCTTTACTTTGCTTTATTTCATTCATTAGAATTGCACCACTAAGTCCAGCCCACACTCAAGGGGAGGGAACTAGTATGCTTCACCTTTTGAAGGGAAGAACATTAAATAATTTGGAGACTATTTAGAAACAGCATGGGTGGACGCTGAGCCCTAAAGTCCCCTTTCCTCTCTGACCAGTGCTTACATGTGCTCTGAGAGCCTGGTTACCTTTCTTGCTGTGGGTCCACTGTCTGGTTTAGCTGGTGGGACAGGAACAGACTTGCTTTCTTTTTTGTCTCTCTGAAAAAATTTTTTTTTACTGTTTGAGTACGGTTGACATAAATTGTTACATTAGTTTTAGGTATACAACTTAGTGATTTGACAAGTTTATTCATTATGCTATGTTCACCACAAGTGTGGCTGTCACCTGAGGAACATGCTTTTTTATTGCGCAGTCACCATAAAGAGAGAAATGAAAAAACTTTTCATTGATTCAAAGGCTAAAGTGGTAGTTATAATCACTACCTTAAGGATAGAGTGATGTGGCTTAATTTTCTCTCTGCTCAAAATACTAGTGATACTTCCACCATCCCAAGGGTGAATAATCAGGGCTTCACTCAGTATAATAATCAGGGCTTCACTCAGTATTCTTTGCTAAGCTGAGGAGAGAGCAGCAACAGATCTAACCATTGAAAACTCTTTTACATAGGTCTATACTATGTAAATATGGCCAACAAAGTGTGATGGGGTAGCCCAGTTCCTAGATAGTCTCTGTGCATGGTAGCCTTTAAGGCAAGGTAGATGAGTGAAAAGGAGAAATAGTGTTTTCCTAAACACCAAGGTAGGAGTGAAGACAATTCCTGTTTGTCCTCAGGCCTTGGCCTTCTAGTCTGCATCCTTTCAGAATAGTGACTTCTTTTTTTTTTCTTTTCAAAATTAACGTAAATTCTAGTTAACTTACAGTGTAATGTTGATTTCAGAAGTAGAACTCAGTGATTCATCACTTACATACAACACCCAGTGCTCATAAGTGCCTTCCTTAATACACATCACTTGTCTAAGCCCCGCCCCCCCATCGACCCTTCCTTTGTTGTCTGTCTATAAGAGTCTCCTATGGTTTATTAACATCTCTCTTCCTTCCCCCACCATATGTTCATCTCTTTTGTTTCTCAGATTCCACATGACTGAAATCCTATGGTATTTGTCTTTCTCTGACTTATTTTGCAAATGGCAAGATTTCATTCTTTTAGGTGGCTGAGTAATATTCCTGTGTGGGTGTGTAAATAGCACGTCTTCTGTATCCATTCATTAATTTGATGGACATTTGGGCTCTCTCCACAGTTTGGCTATTGTTGGTAATACTGCCATAAACATCAGGGTGGATGTATCCCTTAGAACCTGTATTTTCATATCCTTTGGGTAAATACCTGGTAGTACAATTGCTGGGCCATAGGGTAAGTTCTATTTTAACTTTTTGAGGAACCTCCATACTGTGCTCCGGAGTGACTGCACCAGTTTGCACAGAATAGTGACTTCTTGGAGGCCGTTGTGCCATAAATCAAATTGACTTTTAGCCTTCTGGATGGTTCTAACACATAATCTTGGAAAGAGTCCCCAAGGTAAAGGCTGATGGTACTGAATTCACAGTACTATTGGAACTAATTAGATAACTGGGCTAGCATGAGTATTCTCTGTTGGGCCAAGGAAAATGGAAAAATATGTCACACATAAGCTGATTTCTAAAATTTGTGTCTCCGCCCTAGACTACTACTCTGGGCTCCAGACTTGATGCTCAGCTGTCTACTTGACAACTTGACTTGGAGGTTAAAGAAGTATCTTAAGCTTAGCCTGTCCTAAACTTTGAACTCCTGGTCTTTATTACTGCCATTGCTCCATTCCTAAACAAAAACAAAATAAAAACAAGCAACAAAAAACCACCCCGATTCTTCTGTAGTCTTATCTTGGTAACTGGCAACTCCATTCTTATAATTATTCAAGCCAGAAACCTTTGAGTCATCCTTGACTTCTTTTTTTCCCCCTCACATCACACATCCAGTCCATTAACAAATACCTTAACCTATAAAATATATTAGAATCTCTTTCACTGCTACTGCCCTCATCCAAACCACCCTCTTCCTTGCCTGGGTTACTCTAATAGCTTCCTTATATAAATGGTCTTTCCACTGTCATCTCCATACAGTCATCTACATAGATGGATGTACATACATACATACATAACAGGCTAGAGGAAGCCTGTTAAAACATGCAGATCATTTTTTATCATGCATAAAACACTGGTGTTTGCCAATGGCTTCCCAGCTGACTCAGAGTAAATACCAAAGTCACTTTAGTGGCCTGCAAAGTCCTATTCAATCTGGGTTCCATTCACTCTGATTTCATCTCCTGCCATCTTTGCCTTGCTTACTGTTTCAGCCAAACTCCTCCATGCTGTTCTTGTACATAACAAGCACACCTGTGCCTCAAGGCTTTTTTGTCTTTTATTTGGAGGGTTCTTCCCACAGATAACAGGAGTGTGCTCCTCCCTTAATGTTTTTGATGACTGTGCTGAAATGCACCTCAATAGAAAGACCTTACCCATCCCCCCAATGATGTATCTGGCATTTGGTGGGTGCTCAAAAAATCTTTGTCAGATGAATGAAATACAACTAGGAGCAAAATGTGGTAGTCCTCTGCTTGCTTGTCTCCCCATGATGGTGTTTTAGTTAGTGTATTGCCATGGAGCTTGCTCCTTGGAGTACTTAAGATGGTTTTCACTCTTCACTGGCTGAAGAAAGCTCTGAGAAAGGGTGAGCAGGTGGAGCAGTAGGTCTGAGCCGTAACCAAGTGGCTTTGGGAGAAATCTGGTGAAATGGCAACAAGATTGAGCCAGCCTGGCTCACTCCCTTCTGCAGTGAGGAAGTTTACCTGGAAAAACAAAAGGCATTTCCTTGGGGTGCCTGGGTGGCTTAGTTGGTTAAGCGTCGACTTTGGCTCAGGTCATTATCTCACAGGTCATGGGTTCGAGCCCCGTGTCAGGCTCTGTGCTGACAGCCAGCTCAGAGCCTGGAGCCTGTTTCAGATTCTGTATCTCCCTCTCTCTCTCTGGCCCTCCCCTGCTCACTCTGTCTCTCTCTCAGGAATAAATAAACCATTTAAAAAAAAAGGCATTTCTTTTAAAACATCCTCTTTAGAAAGCACCTCACACTGAGTAGTACTGAGCAGGTTTCAGTTTGGCTGGCAGTGATTATAGAGACTGTTTGGGACCTTGTTCATTCCATTTCTGGCCAGGTGCCTCTGGAGGTGGCCTTGGAAGCACAGTTGGAGAAGTAGCAGGACTTTGGATTATTTTTTAAGCGAAAAAAACCAGCTGTTTTGAGAGGGAACATGGGATAAGTCCCTGATATAATACGATTGTTCAGGCTTTTACAGTTTCAAAATGAGTGTTTTAAATCTTACCTATCCAAGGACACTGGATGTAGACAGGGGCTAGAATTACCTCCATTTGATAATGGGTGTAGAAATGAAGTACAGAATAATTAAAGACCTAGCAAAACTGGAATTTGGACTAGACCTATTGATTCTCTTTCCTATCTTGGCCAACTATGTGACATCTGGCCTACTTTTTTATTGATTTCACATTACTGTAACTGGTGAGGTATGGTGGAGAATATTGTCAAGATCAAAGGAAGCTAAATTCAAAGAATTAGCCCCCATCTCGGGCTTCTTGGATCCTTGAAACTTAATCTAATTTTTAAACCACAAGTGCTGTCTATTTCTTCTTAAGTGATCCCTTAAAGCAGAGAAGACCAGCAGTGTCTAACATGTCTAGACATTCCCCCAAGATTGGGTTTGTTGAGATTACTGCAAATCAGGTGTACAGGTCAGATTCTTCAACTGTTAATAAAATCTCTTGGGACACTGCTTGAATTCCCAGTTTATTCCTTTCTTCTTGTGAAGACCAGTTTGCTGGATTCCCTCTTTCCCTGAAGAGCCTTGTCCGTTGATAGTCATCAGATAGCTTTTCCAGGTGTTCATTGTTTTTATATACCTTGTAGTCTTTGATTTGATGTTAAGTGTTTGACCTTAAGGATCTCTCATTTCCTTAAGGGAATATATGACATTTGATATAATCCATAATTGTTATTAGTGCAGGCATGAAAACACCATGACTGAAAGAGGAGATGATAATAGCTTCTGTTTGCCTTTTTTTTTTTTAAAGGAGGTCTTAATTTAGGGCAGTTGAGCCTGTGACTCCTCTTCCAGGAGGTTAGAGAATCATCTACATTAATAGCAGAGCTTCACATATAGTAATCCTGGTATCTGCTTTGGCTGCTTTGGTAGGTGGTAAGTGGGGCATGGTTTGATTCCATTACTCTGTTCTGACCTGGAATGTATGTTATCAAAGATAAGTATGAGGACAGGCCTAAAGACTGGCTATCTTAGAAGCATGGCTCTGAGTCAGTAGGTGGGGCCTTTGTATCCTCTTCAGAGTAGCCTCCCATGATAACTGTTCAACACTCTTTCTCACAGCTGCTCCTGACATTACTGGCCATAAACGGAGCGAGAATAAGAATGAAGGGCAAGATGCCATGATGTATTGCAAGTCAGTTGGCTACCCGCACCCAGAGTGGATCTGGCGCAAGAAGGAGAATGGTATGCCCATGGTGAGTAGGAGGCAGCCCTGATTCTCTATACCTGGATCTCTGTGGTTGCTAGAGCTTCTCCTGGGGAGGTCCAGACATCTGGACCAGTTGTTGCAACCCCTACCATAATGGTATGACCTTGGTTACCCTTTCTGGTCACAAATGGTTACATGATGAATCGGGAGGTCACTGACAGTCTCTGTTCAGCATGGAATCCCTACATGAATGATCTGTTAAAGCTGTCTGCTAAGCGATTAGATTGGTTTGTTTTCAAGACAGGAAGCTGAAAGAGCTAACCCCAATCTTAAACTTTTTTTATTATTCTAGTCCATTTGTCTTAGAGAAAATCCTGTTCTGGGTGTAGTCTTAACATACCTTTCTTGTTTTTTTTTTGGAAGAAAAGGCAATGAGGGCAATTGCTAGCATATTCCTGGGACACAGAAAGTACTGATTAGGAATTGGGGCAACATGATCAGGCTCAAGGGCAGCCTGAGACCTTGGAAATCTGACAGTATCTGCTCCAGAAACGGTCAAAAAGACATCTTTTTCAATCTGTGGGACGATTCTTGATGGTGTTGGGGGACTCAAATATTTATTAGACTCTCACTCTGTGATTTCATGATTGGCCAGTCTCTCTATCAGAGAGGGTGTCATACATTCCTCCTGTCTCTAGGCCTTGCATGCCCAGCACTATACTTTTCAGGAATCCTCTTTTATGGTCAATCATCAGAATCAGAAGGGACCCTGGAGATAATCTAATCTGCTTCTTCGGGAAGGTCGCATTATTAACCAAGGTAAATTAGTGACAAAACCGAGGAAGGATCAAATCCAGCTTTTATTTCAAGTCCATAATTCTTCCCACTCTGTGATCTCTCAGTAATATGTAATGTGGTGATAGGGACTCTAACATTAATAACGATGTGTAGATTCCAGAAACCCATTAATAAGGAGTTATGATGATGAAGAGAGAGGTTATTTTCAGAGCAGGCCCTGAACAGTCAACAAAATACTTTCTAAAGTGCTGGGAAGCAGATGCCCATTTCTCTCCCGGTATCTGGGTAGGGAGAGCCCTTGAGCTTCTGCCAAAACAGATTGGGATTCCTCAGTGGATATTTTCATCTCCTCTTCTTCTCATGCCCATGAACTCTATTTTTTTTTTAATGTTTATTTTTGAGAGACAGTGTGAACAGGAGACAGGCAGAGAGAGGAGGGAGACATAGAATATGAAGTGGGCTCCAGGCCCTGAGCTGTCAGCACAGAGCGTGACATGGGGGCTTGAACTCAAGAACCGAGAGATGAAGTTGTACGCTTAACCTACTGAGCCAGATGCCCCAGATGCCCCTCATGCCCATGGACTCTTTATTATCTGCTATATTGTGAAACACCTTTGAAATCAAACATTACTTCCTCTTGCTTTCAAGCTGTGAATCGTTTGGGAAACAGAAAACTTTTAATGAAAGAGGGATAGGGAAAAGAAAAGCAATTTCTAGGTTGATGCCTTTGAAAAACCAGTTTATCCAACAGCCTAAACTTGGTTGACGGCTAAGATAAAATGCTTTCAGTTTTTTTCTAGACACTAGTTTCAGTACAGATCCCTTTTCTAGATAGATCCCATAACTTTCTTGGGCCTCTTTGTTTTTAAAGAGTTTAGTCTAGTCCAATGTAAAATTCTAGTTTTCTCTCCCATCCCCTCTCCCTAGGCTCCAAGGGGAGCAGAGGATTGTCTTCATTCTGTCTTCTGGGTTTTTCTTTCTTTTGTATGGAGCAGGAGGGAGGACAAGTATCACACATCTGACTTACCCTGCAGTCCACTCTTGGTTAATGCTGCTGTTGTGGCATTGGAGGGGCAGGTGTCCAGATCCTGGAATTTGTAAGAACTTGTGTTAGTTTTTTATGGGACCAATTCTCAGATATGAGAGGTCTACTCTAAATGAATCTCTGTTTCCTGCTTCCCTCTGGCCACAGATGATTTTTACTGCTGGGGTCTTCTCACCCAGAAGGCAGCCAACCCTCTCAGGGAAACATGAACATCTTGGCTCTTCAAATGGTGGGCTTATGGGCTACTCTGCCTATGCAGGTCTCCTGCCTAAACAAACAGATACCCACTGGAAAAAGATTTTCTTCTTGGCACCCCCAGTCTGAGTGATTCTCTTGGCGCCTGTTCCACTTAGCTGCAGGGTGGAAAGCTGCATGCTTTCCAAGTATAACTCTCTTCCTGTCACTTCTAATCCCGTCTTCTCTTTCATAGACTGGTGAGGGTTAATGTGGTGATGATGTGAGAGGTAAGATAGCTTGATGGGCTCCCTCTTAGTAAGCCCTAGCATGAGTATTTGCCCCTGATTTGTTTGAACATTTCTTTCTTTCTTTTTTTTTTTAAAGAGATAGGTACTTTTTAAAATGTAAATCCTAATTTTTGACCATAAACGTAAAAATTACAGTAGTATTAAATACAAAGTTTTAAGTATCCTCATTAAAAGGCAGATTTAAGAAACAAAATTATAATGATATGTTGCTTAAAGATAATCTACATATAACAAAATAATACAGAAGTATTAAAACAAAAATGGTGGACAAAGCTATAGTGAAATTGTATAAATAAAAAAGAACAAGTGGAAATATTAACATCACAGAAAATGAAATGCAAATAAAAAACATTAAACTAGTGTGCCTGGGTAGCTTAGTCAGTTAAGAGTCCAACTTCAGATCAGGTCATGATCATGAGTTTGGGTCCAGCATTGGGCTCTATGCCTCCCCCTACTGATACAAAAACACCCTCCCTCCCTCTCTCTCTTTCTCTCAAAAATAATATTGAAAAAATAATACCTTAAAAAGATTAAACCAAGAGTTCCTTTTTATCACAGTAAGAGGACTAATCCATACTAAAGACAAGGCTGTCATGAACTTTTTATACTACATAGTACAGTTTCAAAATGAATGAAGCAAAAATTGGAAATATAAGGAAATATGGCCAGAAGCACAATTACAAGGTGGCAAAGTTACATATATATTTTAAGCCTTTGACAGATGAGATGGAAAATGCCCAACACTATAGAAGGTTTGAACATCTAATGACGGTGACACAGTCTTAATACTGAAACCTAAGTACCAGTCACTGTCAGTTATAATGTATATGAACACTTCCTAAGAGCAAGTTAATGGTATTTGAATCCTTTTTAAATACACACACACACACATTTTTATTACTGAAGTATAGTTGACATTAATGTTACATTAGTTTCACTTATACAGCAGAGTGATTTGACAGTTCTATACATAATGTAGTGCTCACCACAGTTAAGTGTAGACACCATCTGTTACCATACACATCACTACAATATTATTGACTCTATTCCCTGTGCTGTGCTTTCATCCAAGAATATGGGGTACTTTGATGCTTCTCCTTAGTCATCAAATTTGTAGCAATAGGACAAGTCTCCATTCAGTATCTTATTATGCACTGATTGAAAAGGTTAAAGTTTCTTGCATATGATGGTATTCAGAAAATACCCAGTGAAGGCCTATGGATCAAAGAAGACACTAATCACTTCTGATTGTAAATGAAAAACATGGAATTCGTGACCCAATAGAGCAGGGGTGAGAGAAGTTGGCAGCCTTCCAAGTCCTCAAGTCGAAGCTTCATGGGATAACTTGTTTTGAAGGCTGTTTGCCATTTCAGCCATACCCACACTCAGCTGCAGACCTCATCCACGGGATTCTCTTCCCCTTTCCTCTTTGCTGTTTCTGCTTATGCTTTAGTTGTTGCATAACAACTGGCACATGAGTCCATTTCCCCCCTGCTGGTACCCCAGGGGATCCGTGCTGTAAGCCTGTCCCAGCTCTACCTAGAGCCCTGCTTGTGCACCCTCACCTCCACCTTCCCACACGGGCCTGGAGCACTCCCCTCCTACTTAGCACTGCTCTACTCCACAATCTAGTGCATAAGCTACCTCTTCTCTGAAGCTGTCCCTGATTTCTTTCTGGCACTGGCCACTCACTCTGCCCCACAGCACTCTGTACGTGCCCTCTGTTGGGCCTTCTCTTCATGGTCCTATGACCATCCCTTTCGACGTCTCGTTCTCTCTTGAGGCCATTTTCCTTGTTCATTTTTGTGCAGTACTTTTCCCTATTTCATCTTCCTCTTAGTAGGATATAAGACAGGTAGCATACGTTAGTAAAGAGTTGATTGATTGAATAAACTTCCTTTAACCCTGTAATTCTGAAAGGAAAGGGCAGTTATGAATTTCTCTGCTATGACTAGGAGCAAGTTCGTAGCATTGTTTCTGGAGGAAGTTTAAGGAGACTTTCCAGAATTCACCAAGCATGAAGTAGATGTGCTGACTCTGAAGTCATCAGACGGTCTGAGGTTAGCATATATGCCTGACCGTGGAGGTCACACCCTTCCT
Source organism: Hyaena hyaena (assembly GCF_003009895.1). Classification (NCBI taxonomy): domain Eukaryota; kingdom Metazoa; phylum Chordata; class Mammalia; order Carnivora; family Hyaenidae; genus Hyaena; species Hyaena hyaena. Next base: position 269,263 of record NW_024080762.1, read on the forward strand.
CCATTCTCTTCCTGTGGTATGGTTTCTTACAATATGGTATTTGAAGTAGCATTTTCTAGATTGAGTCGCTATTTTCTGAGGCTACAGGGTAGGATTTCTGGTCACTTCATAGAAATTGGAGAAGTCTGGAGGACCAATGGTGGGGGAGGCCTTAACCTGACTCTACCAGAAGTTTACTGATGTAGTGTTTTTGTTGATATTGAAAGGAAGTTAGTGATGAAGGGCTCACAAGTTCCCTGGACAAAGATGGTCTTAGACGCTGCTTCCTCAGCCCAGCCAGTGGTCTTGCTAAGAAAGGAGAACAGTGCCACCTTATCATGGACACAGATTCAACTACTCTGACCTTTGTGTGTCCTCCCTTGTTCCACCTCTGAGCAGGACATTGTCAATACCTCTGGCCGCTTCTTCATCATCAACAAGGAAAATTATACTGAGCTGAATATCATGGATCTCCATATCACAGAAGACCCTGGCGAGTATGAATGTAATGCTACCAACTCCATTGGCTCTGCCTCCGTTGTCACCATCCTCAGGGTACGGAGCCACCTGGCCCCTCTCTGGCCTTTTTTGGGAATTCTGGCTGAAATCATCATCCTGGTGGTGATCATTGTTGTGTATGAGAAGAGGAAGAGGCCAGATGAAGTTCCTGATGGTAAGAGCATCCCTACAAAATAGCTATAATGTTGGGGTTGGTTCCTTGGGATGGTTTCCAAGCACCCAAAGAGGACTATAAGAATGTTGGGTTTCAATCCCAAAAGGAGAGAAGGAAAATTCTCATACTGGTTCCTTAATCCCTGCCCCTAAGATTAGACACCTAGAGCTATAATTATTAGCTCTGTCCTTCCATTTGGGTGTTCTCCAAGCCCCAGTCCCATCTGCCCTTCAGGCCCCATGTGGGGAATGGGCAGCTGTCAGTCTCTTTGTTCAGCTCTGTCCTCCTTCAATACAGATCAACAGGCAGATTGAGCTTGAGGAGAATCCAAGTCAAGCCTAGAAGCCACCCCAAGATCGCAGGCCACCTGGCCTTTCAGGCAGATTTAAGGTATCTAATTGGTTGTCACCTGGTTGCCTCGTTGTAGCCCCTGTAGGTAACTGCCCCAGTCAGTCAAACTGTTCTTGAGAAAAGCCAGTGGAACAAGTCAGCCTTTGGTTCCCTTGGTTGGTCCCTTTGATACGTTTTCAAGGTTCTTGGTGAAGCATGCACCTAGCATTTGGCTTGTCTGTCTCATGGACAAAATGGTGGAGTCTGATGCATCCACCACTCCCACTTTTAAGACAGAGCTAGATAAGCAGTAACACCTGGAGCCCATGCCCCAGGGCAGCGCCCTCAGCCTGGTGGAGGGCCAGAGATGGGAGTGGATAGAGCGGCGCTAGGACTACACTGAACTTTTTTAAGTGTTGGAAAGAATAAGGATCTTAGATTTTGGGGTATGCTTACAGTTAGGAAAGTCCTAGGAAATCTTTGTTTTGTTTTTTTTGGTCATGGGTATTCCATTTCTAACCCAGGGATTACAGTCAGCGGACAGCTCCTGCTAGAGACTTGTATCAGTACTACCTTTAGCTTTCTGACTAGCTTCCCACCCCCTTGTCCTGTAACATCACCAGCAGATGAATCAGCCAGCCAGAGATTACCTCCACTTGTCCATCACTGACTAGATGAGAAGGGTGCGTGCCCAAGTTCAGTGGAGGCGGGCCTTGGGTGATGGTGGCGATGCCAACGCCGGTGAGACTGTTCTGGGCCTGTGCTTGTGCACTGTGGTCCTGTGCCCAGCCCCACAGAGTTGTCCTTGTCCCCACGGCTGACCAGCAGGATTGCAGCCCAAACCATGTGTGTCTGTGGAGAATTACTAAAGGGAGGTCTGCTGCTCCCTCAGAGGGTGTGCAGCTCTAAAGCCATGCCGATGGCTACAGCCTCTCTGGAAGGCCATGTTTGAGAGGAACAGCCTCTTCCCCTCTTTTCCTTTTTTCTCAGCACCTCCAAATCTCTGCCGTAAATAGAAGGGGGTATTCTAGGGAGGCTGGCTAAAAGGTTTATCGTTGGAACTAACAGCGCACGTAGGGAGCCCCGGCAGACCCCTCCCACTGTACGGCCAGCAGCGAGCTAGATGGAGGAGTGAGGCGGACGCCAGCTGGAAGTCAGTGGGCCTGTGTGACTAAATGAGCTGGTTCCATGCAACAGAAGTGTGCCCCTGGGATTTTTACATTTCCTCTCCTGGGTGCACAGAGCCGCCGTTCTACGAGGTGAACTGCGTTCTTGGGGTTTTCACCTGTGCATAATGCTTTTTTCTCTAGATTTTCCTCCTCCCTGCTACAAATTAGAACTCCCAAGGCAGAATGCCTGTATTTAGGCCAGAGAGCAAGGGGAAGTTGTGTGTATTTCCAGCACAGCTCTTTAGAAGCAGTTATGCCTCAGTTCTGCAAAGGGATTTTCGTCCCCTCAGAATGCTTTTGCTTTACTCAGTATCACCTTGCTCAGCCCTCCCTTTGGAAAGGTGGAGAAGCAAAACATCAGGTAGGAAAGGGCAAAGATGGGCTTCAGAACCTGTTTTTTAATTTTAAGATGATTGAGGCTGGCTGCTGCTCTCTTGGCAAAGTGATATGTTGGCTTAGCTTGTCCCCATCAGAGGTTCTGGTCTTCCTCGTAGGAAGCCACTTTGTGTACCAGGTCGCTCTCCCAGCGTGTCTGGAAGACATTTGGGTTACATTTGAGAAACGGTTAGTACTGGTTCTGCCAAGTGCAGACACCTGCCCTGGGAAGCGGCTGTCTTAGAAGAGCTAGAGCTCCATGGCTATTGAACTCAAGTGGTGGCCAGTTGAGTAGAGGAGACCTTTGTGGCCAGCACATCTTCTGAACGGCTTCCTGAAGGGAAGGTACCTCTTTTAAGCTAAATTATTATAGAGAGTGGATGAATCCTACATAAAAGACGTGGGTAAGTGCTAAGTAAAATCTTTTTGCTCCGGTCTCTTGGAAGAAATGTAATGCAAGCCGCATTTATTTTTTTGTTCTTGAATTGGGGCAACAGACCTGGGATGCTGGAATTATTGTGGTGTTCGCCTCCTCTCTGCTCCCTTCCCGACAGCCAGCGCGGCCCAGGCTCCATTCTCCATCTCCACTTCCCTGCCTTGCTCCAGCATTTCCATCCCAGAGTTTTCTCCTTTGTCTGCCTCCTCCTCTCAAACCCATCCTTGTTCCTGTGCCCCTTTATTTCTTGTCCTCCTGGAATTAATCATTAAAGGAAAAAAAAAGTTGATTGTTCCTCAGTGAGTTTTCCTTATGCTGTGACTTTTTTCCAGCCAGTTTGCCCTCAACTCCTGTGCATCCATGTAAGAGCAGTGCCCTCATCTGCTCTCTCCCCACGTACCCTGTCCCCAAGTCTACACAGAGGGAGATGCAGGCGCTTCTTTGTGGAATGAATGAAGAGGTACCTTACATCTGATACAAATTGGGAGTTTTAGAGGTGATGAATTTTTATCAGATAGCCATCTGTGGCTCTGTTAACTTATGCCACTGTGAAAATGGATTTTTTTTATATGCCTGACATGCTTTCTCTGCCAGAGAAAGGTTTTATTATCAAGGTAGACCTAGGATGTATTTCTGACTTACTGAGCTTTTTCTTCTGTGAAAAAATTTCATATAAAACTCATATTTGGGTAGTCTGTGAGTTCTTAGAAACACAGCCCCTTACCAGAAAAGCACTAGGTGAACAGTTTAAAACTATACACAGGGACAAATTTGAACTTAGAGAGTTTATACTTCAAGTATGCTTCACCAGAAAAGCAAATATTGCTTTAGATTCTCACATAGAAAATGCTTAGGGTTAAGGGTTAGCTGCTGCCAGTAGGGGGAGGGGGAACAAAGGCCTCTGTGTTTTAGTCTGGAGTCTACTCAGAACATTTTATAAGCAAAACTCACACTAAGTCCCCTTAAGCCCCTGTTGTGGTTTCTTTGAGGATCAGTGCCCAGCAGGTTGGTTGTCTCTGGGTAGATCATATGTCTCTGCATATCACCTTTTTTACCTTCAGGGTTTTCAGGAACAGATGAATCATGGAGCCAAATAAGGGCTTCGTTTTTTCGCTTTACTCATCTCTTGACTACATTCTCTGAATATATTAAATGATAATTTTCTAAAAAGACTGGGTCCAGCCAGTATCCCCCTTGCCTCCCGTCCATCCTGCCGCTCACATGCTTGGAGCAGACCTGTGCTGGTTCTCTGCTGACAGAAGCTGAGGGGGTTAGTGTGTGCCTCCAGGCATGCCCCTCCCCACACACCTGGGGACTCGAGGCGGAACCTGCCTCATTGTTGGTGCCTTCAGTTCTACTGGACATTGTAGTGACTGCAAGTGAAAACAATAGGAGTTCACTTAGGAAAAGCAGTGGTGGCATCAAAGAGAGTTTTCTATTTTCACGTTAGGGAGATCATTTTTGTAAGCAGTTCAAAGGGACTCTCTTAAGTTACTGGTGGAGAAGATAGCTGAGGTTTTGGGGGACCATTTTTAGTGGCTCTGATGTATTCAGACTCTTTAAGACACTCTACAATGAAGAGATATTCTGATGTTTGAAAAATCTATCAGTTGGGAATATGAAGCTTTACAGTAGACCAGGAATATTGGTAAAGAATTTTGATTTTTAAAATATGCAACACACCTTTCGTTGTGTCTTAACTAGGGGCCCTCTGAGGAACAGGCTACCTTATGGAGAAAATACTATAGTACCAAATATGAAAGGAAACTGGAAGTAACGGTCAATCACTCTCTGGTTTAATGCTACTCTGCTGAGATGAGGCAAAATTTAAGCAGGTTTAAAAACTATAAAAGTCCATCCTCAGTAAGATGAAGGCAGTGAAAAAGGAGCTTTGACCAGACAGTCCCCTCTTGGTCATTCTGACTGGAAAGCCATCTTTTTGGAGGTGCTGCCACGTCAGGTGCCCCGTTCTTTAGCGAGCATCGCAGAGCACCCTTCCCGATGACACGGCCATGCGATGTAGGGGACTGAGGGCCGGAGTACGTCTGGTTGGGAAGACGGCAGATCCACCGGGAACTTCACTCTCCTGAGGTGGATTCCAGAAGCATCTTCTTTCCCTTCTCCCCAGTCCTTTTCCTCTCATCTAGCCAGTGGTTGTGAGTAATGCCCAGGTGAAGAGAGGAGCCCTTGTTTAAGCAGCTATCTTTTGGCCTGAGGGTTTGGGGTATGTTGATATTTGTCGGTTACTATGACTTCTTTTTTTTTCCCCCTTCAATTGCATCAAACCCTTAAAACATGGTGGTAAGTGAGCGATATGCATGCTTTTGGAGTTTGTTTAATCTCCGCTTCAGTCTATACGATGCACAGTTCATGATGTTAACACTTTTCTTCAAGTTTACTTTATTCACTTTCACAACTAATTTGGATTTCAGTTTGCTGTTCAATCCTCATTTATTTTTGATTTTCGTACCTTTTTTTCTGTAGTTCTGTTCTTTCCCTCTCTCCTGATTTCCCTGTTAGGGTCAGGTGGTTTGTTTTTTTTTGTTTTTTTGTTTTTTGTTTTTTTGGTCTGACCGGTAAAGGGAGAGTGGTGCTGCAGATAGTGACTCAGTCCAGGACAGTAGGAGACACGAGGCTCTTTTCTTGATTCCTTGTAAATGTGCAGGTGGACTTGGAGAGAGAGAAGAAGTGAGACTTAGACACTAGTGTGACTAGCACCCGCTCCCACTTGCAGGCATGGCAGCTGCACCGGAGCCGCTGTTGCTAAAAGCCCAACGTGCGGCCCTTTGCACGTTACCGGCTTGTCAGGCTAGAAGACGACCCCACTGGGTGGACAGCAGGGCCTACCCTCCTATCCCCCACCCCCCAACTGAAAGAGAAGCTTGCGTGTGAAGTGCTCGGGTCAGTGCCGACAGCGTCATGCTTTGAGAAGAGTAGCTTGGCCATCGCGACGTCCCCCCTCCCCTGCTTTTTCTTTTCACATTGGGAGTAGATTGGTGGTATTCTTGTCAGTTATCTTTAGAACTTTGTGTTTCCTGGAGCACAGCCAGAGCACTAGAACTATCCTGTTTGCTCCTGTGTCTTTTCCTTGAAGTCCCTGAAGTGCTTAGTTCCTAGCATGTAGCTGAGCTGGCTTGGCCGGGATGCGGAGAGCAGCTGGGTGTTGTGGTGAGGGTAGGTTTAGGCCGGGCTCGTGTGTTTCAGTCCTGGTATGTCTTCGTATGTCTTCACTGCATACACAACACACAGATGTCTCGGGTGTCCTCGAGTCTTGGTTTGTTCTTTGTACCTGTTCAATAGCGTATTGTTAGTAGTAGATTCCCAGGGACACTCATGTGTCGTTAGCCTATTGTTTTGGCTGAGAAGTCGTTGGTTTGTGGTTAGTTTGTTCGTTTGTTTTTTTAATCTTTTTTTGCTCCAGTCACTGTGTGTGCTGGCAGTGGCTTTGCCTCTCCGTTGCCTCGAAGGACCAGGTGGAGCAATGTCTCCTTATAACAGACATTACTCCTAACGTGTGCGCCTGCAGATGCCTACACTGAGACTGTAATCTCCATAACTGCTTCATGTGCACCAAGCCCCCTTGTGGAATCCTGCTGAGAGTTTTTCTAGAAGCCTTCAGTGAAACCAAACTGTTCTGAATCAGTTAGTCTACCTGACTGGTGTAAAACAGAAAAACTAAGAGCACTTGCTTATTCCCTCCCCATGTATGTGTATCCCTGCTTAGAGGGGACCAAGTTGCCCTTAGTTGAAACAGGAAAGAAAAACATATAAATCAGAACCATGAATTGCCAATTTAAGAAGGCTTCTAAACTCAGATAACGTAAGCTTTTTGGTTTAAAAAAAAAATCTCATGGCTCATCTGGATTCGGGTTCTGGTTTTGGCCAGGGCTCGGATTGAGCCTGTCTTTCTGTCTGAAGTCTTTTCTAGAGGGATGTCACCACTATTCAGCTTTCCCTGATGTGTCACAGAATGTCTTTTGGTTATGCATACACTTGTGCTGGCATAGCCCAGCTGGGCTGACCCAGTATTCGGTTAAACTGTTGTGGCTTCCTCTCCCTCAATCTCATTCGTCAGACTAAAGACTCTCCTAAAGATTACAAAACAGCAAGAACAGTGTCCTTTGGGGAAGTGAGGATGTGTGGCTAAATGTATAGAACATACACATCCATCCACACTGCAGGACTGAGCCATGCATTCACCGCAAGAAAACAAACAGCAGGATTTTACAACTGAAATGTTGGTTTGTGTTCTCATCTCTCTAAGAGTGAACCACTGGAACTTGGGGACAAGATGAGTATAATATCGCAGCCTGTCTGTCCGCTACAGTTGCAGTTTTTCATGACAAGCATTCCCAGTGTCAACTAAAACCATTGAAACAACATACCTGCCATTAAAAACTCGAATCTAGAAGTAATAACTCCATGAGTGTTTTGCACCTCCAGATGGAATGGCCTTGAATAAATGCTATGAATAGCCATGTTTGCCACTTGCCGTTTGCTTTTCTGTTAATTCTTACATAGAGTCTCACGATTTTCTCCTTTCTCCTCTTGTCTCTCAATGGATTATTAAAAAACTGAATACCTTGTAGACGATGAACCAGCTGGGCCAATGTAAGTACTTTGTTGGATACTGATTTAGTAGTTTGTTTTATTTTGTATTTGCAGTTGCACTGAGTTGAGTAGCTAAGGTTGTGGGGAACCCAGCAAGTGGAAATGAGTGTTGTAGTGTAGACTCCCTAGCTACACGGCCACGGAGCTGACTGACAGCCATTTGATTCCCAGGACAGGCTGTGCAGTTTTGTTTTCAGTAACCATATAAAGTGGAACGCTATGCAAAAAATTGTTTAGAAAATTTGCATATCCTATATAAATTGATAGTGTGTGGGGGCTGGGGGGCATGAGCTGTAGTGTATTAGAGACTTCCAGTTTTGTATAAGTTAACTTCAAGCTGGATAAGCTGTCTGGCTCCATGAACAATTGCATGTATCCAAGACAGATGGTGCCACAGATTTTGAATCAGTCCAAGATAAGCTGAATCTCCTAGAGTTGGGGACTAAGGAGTAAGAGGCAGACATGCCCACCTTGGCAAAGTGCCAGGGCACAGCACTGCCTATATGTAATTATCTTTTATCATTTGAGAAGAGACTGTGGCATTCAGTAGAAAAGAAACTATTCGTATACCTTTATAATAATTATAGTATGTGAATCGGATGGAAAGTTACCTGTATTATTGTCTGCCTTGGGAGTCAAAAGGATTAACTGAAAGTGTGTACGCGCTTTACATAGTGTGTACACACTTTACACAAAGAATATTTTTATTGACTAATGTTGTGCAGTAAAATTTCTTACTATACCAGGGATGGTAGGAAGTGAAAGAATCCCTGTATTTCCATGTGTTATAATTTCAAGAGTTGCTACTGACTTTAACTCTTACAATGCAATTTTTCCTCCAAAGGAAAACCAACTCTACCAACAATCACAAAGATAAAAACTTGCGCCAGAGAAACACAAATTAAATACTGCTTATAATGTAAGTATGGCCTTTAGAAATTTTAAAAATTATATGCACATGAATGTTGCCTCTCTTGACCTTGTTACGTATTCTTTGGTAGTTGGTGGCATGTTGTAGGATCTTTTAGTTCAATTCAGAGCTGCTGATGCTGATGGAATGAGTTCTGTCTGCCCTCCATCCAGTGCAGCAGCTGGAAAGGAACATTTCCAGCTGTGTCGTTCCACATATTTATGTAAGTGCCATCCATTTCAGAATATGGTGTTTCAAAGTACATACTTGGCACCACTATTTAACTGTATCTTTAAAAAAAGAGGTAAAAATTGTCACCTTAGGTGGATTATTCCCTGAGGCCAGTTAATTCCTCTCTGCTTGTGAGGGCAAGGCAAGAATGGTGGCCGGGCAGAGCTGGGCCAGAGTGTCTTGCGTGCAGGCACATGGAGATCAGAATTTCACACCACATCCCTGCGCGTGCTGTCTGAACCGGAGCTTTGTTTTGTGTGGGATCTGCTGTAGTCTTCAGTGACAGAGCATATTCCCTTTTAATTTCCAAATACTTTTTCTTCACAGATCTTTAGGTTCCTGAAACTGGTGGCAACATGATCTGCTAAATTTTCTGCTTGGACCTCTTTGGTTCTCTCCCCTTTTAAGTGAGCAGCACCACAAATGACTGTCTAAAGCATGCCTTATTTAGCCTTTCCTGTAAGGGTGATCTAGTCAGGTACATTTTAAACAATGCTTCAGTGTAGAAGGTGTAAACTATTTTGGGCTTGATGTGCTGTGAATGTTGCTTTTTCCCCCCTTTGTTAAAATATTTAAGTGGAAGTGAAAAGGTCCTCTGAGGATCCGATCATGCATGCGCCATTTTTTACTTCATGCAGCTGTTAAATTGGCAAAGCTCTAAAATGCACTGCTGCCATCTAGTGGTAACATTTTTGTAAAGTACAGCAAAACCTACAGATATATACAGTATATAAATATATATATATATATATTTATATTTTTGGGGGTGGGAGAAATCCAAAATAAAATAAATGCTTGTTTCATTTTTTAGCTGCTGATATTCATTCCTTATTGTATGTTGTCAGATGAGGAAGTTGTGCAGATCTGGTACAAAAAGATGAGTAATATAAACTGAAATCTGTAATTTTAAGGGCTTAACCTACGACTTTGATAAAAAGCTGGAACGCTCCACTGAATGGATATATTGAATTGCAGTATATATGTATGATTGCTTTTTAAGTGATTATTTTCTTTTGTTAAATCATGTAAATTCTTAAATCCTTTTGCACTGATGTGTTGAACCTTATTGTACATTCAATTGAGGCAAACTTTTATAATTTACCTTTGTTTTCAATGACCTTGAAATGTCATAGCATGGTTCTATGCAACTAGTTATCCTCTGGGGTTGACACTGTATTTTTCACATTGATTTAAAAACGGTTGAGTGTAGATTTTCTCACCCAGCAGGGTTCTCATGCGGTGTGTAACCGTAGATGCATGTACTTGTGTTTTGTGTAAGTGTTGAAGTGCAATGATGTATAAAAAAGTGGATTCACTGTTTTTAAAAATAAAACATTGATAAAAGGTGTTTGGAATAATACTCTTTATTCTTGTATCTGATCTTAGGAGGAAGCAGTTTTTCAGTGCCTTCAAGTTCCTTAGTTCTATATGTATGCGGAGTGTTAATTTCTCAACCCTGTCAGCTTTTTAAGTTCCTTTTCCACCTCTTCCACAAATGCGGGGAAATTCTGATCCATGAGGCACAAGCGTAGAAAGGGGCCTAACTCTTCTGTGTCCCACGCAGATTGTTCACAGACCGGGGATATCTCCTCTGACATCAGGAGAGACTGTGGGGATTCCAGAAGAGTAGTTTATTAGCAATTATGGCCAAAAGCAATGACCTGAATAACAACACAGAAAAACTGCTTTAAGGAACTATTAGGGAAACACCAAAAATGAGTGTTTATTAGCTTTACAGGCTTCATGTCATGTCTCTAACTACACATAGGAAGCGAGATAAACTTGTATCCTTAAGTATTTCAAATTAATAACATGATTTACAAAGTTCAGATCCTGCTTTAATGAAGATACACCGTGTTAACATTTTGTGGATAAGAAAGTTGTCCGTGAATGAAATGCACTAGCTTAGTTCATCTTCCCCACCTCCTAGATGAATGGGTGTGAGCTCTTCACCCATGTGGAAGGGGGGTTCTGAATGTAACAGAGAGAGGTCACAAACTCTCTGCCCAAAGGACATAATTACCTCACTCGGGTCTCTTTCCAGTCCTATTCGTGAGGTTTGACAGGGAGAGGCCTGGAACCCGCACCACCGTGAACACACGGACATTTCCCTGCCTTCCGCTCAAAATTTCTTCATGCTGCCTACACTCTCTCGTTGTCAAACAGCCCCTGGCAAGCAACCGCTGATCTGTTCCCGATTACGCTGTAGCTTTGCCTTTTCCAGAATGTCATAGATGGAAGTTCTGTAATGTCAAAGCATTTTTCCACATGCTTATTTGCCACCTGTATATCGTCTTTGGTAACTTGCAGTGATTTAAAACCAGCTGAGGGGCGCCTGGGTGGCTCAGTCCCAACTCTTGATTTTGGCTCAGGTCATGATCTCATAGTGTGTGGGATTGAGCCCTGTGTCAGCTCTGTGCTGACAGTGTGTGGAGCCTGCTTGGGATTCTCTCTCCCTCTCTCTCTGCCCCTCCCCCACTCATGCTCAGTATCTGCTCTCAAAATAAACTAAAAAAAAGTAATAACCAGCTAGGCTGCCAATATTTAGATACTAGAGTTCAAATGAAAGTCAGTGCTTGGCAATTTGGAAGATACGGCGACAGGAGAGCCACAGTCTCCTGTGACACGGTGGGCCCTAAGCCTGCTATGTTCCATCGACATTTGCTGCTTTGACTCGGCCGTCATATTTACTCCTCACACTCATTCTACTAGGTAGGTGGCTTTATGCCCTTTCTGTGGATGGCATGGTTTGGTGCGCGTGTGTGTACAAATGACATTTCTCTAGAAACTGTAATAGAAATTTAATAAATTCAGACCAGCTTCTCAGACTCCATTTAAAGGTAGAAAGACCATGAAAGTAACACGGAGCCCTGTTCTCCAGTGAGAGCCACTGTTAGCAGGTCAGTGTATCTCTTTCAAAACTGATTTTGAGTGTATTGCTACAAAAATTAAATCCTCCATGCTGCTTTTTAACCTCTTAAAAAACATAATGTATTACAAATATCCTTCCATGTCAACAGGGCCGTACATCACCTTTTTTGGACTCCATTTTTATCCCATTTGTGGTTATACCACACTTAACATCACTTTGTATCCTGTTAGTGAACATTTACCTTGTTCCCAGTGTTGTCGCTGCGAGCAACACTGTGAAGAGCTGCCGCCTCTGTAAGTTTGTGTAGCTAACACGGACTTACAGGTACTAAGATATATCATCAAACTTGATCTATATTTTGCTAAATTGGTTCCTAAAATGTTTTATGGACTCAGGTTCATGGAACCATTTGTCCAGAAGCTTAGAGCACGTAAGAAACGTATCTGAGCTGCCAGCCTGGTGCGTGGTTCGTACACTCTCTCTACTCCGCAAACACACTGGGCTCAGGTCCGCCCTCTAGAGCATCTGGTCTTTCCTGAATGACGAAATCACACCCTGTCTCCTCTCCATGTTTTCCTCGGCCACTCATTCAATTAACCTCTAACCACAGTGCACATACGAGGCTACAAACTGGGGCACTATGGAGTCGGTCCTGCTGCTGGACAAAGAGGCTTCTAATTTTTTGTTGTTGTTGTTGTTGTGCTTGCTAAGTCATTAACTTAGACAGACATGAATTCTTATTTAATCTTAAAATTTTAATTGTTGGACTGTCTATTTAATTCTGAGTGGTGAGCCAGATGGAGAAAAAACCCATGTTTTCTGTTTTATACCACTGTGAGCACAGTTCAATAAATATATTAAGAAGAAAACTCATCCTTAAATATTGATTTTCATGCAGAACTGTGCGGAAAGCATAAGCTGTTGGCTGGAGAGCTGCTGTCTAGCGCAGCAGGGAACACAGTGAGGAAGGGACAGGCCTCGAGGAGCTCCCAGCAGAGCAGGGCATCCAGGAACCCGGAGTGGGAATGTGCTTTGTGGGAATGTGCTTTGTGGGATTCTTTGGTAACAGCAAACTGCAAGGGGAGAGGGAAATAATCTGAAAGCAAGTCCGAGGTAAAAAGGCTCAATCCTCCCAGGGTCCCCGGACATCCTTAGCTCTTAGCACCGGAAGTTTGCTGCTACAGAAACCATCACTGATCTCGCTCCAGATTCATATTGATATTTTTCTTAGGATAGTTCTCAATATCATTTCTGAAATTGCATGGAAATTTTTGCCTTTATTCTTCTTCTTGGGAAAGTGGTAATTCAATTCTTTGTGTCACACATTGAAAGGCTAACAGTGCCCCGGAGAGCACGCGCAGACGGAAGCGGCCCATCTTTACTGCCCCCTGTGCTAGCGCCTCACGTTACTATTCCACAGGGGGGTGAACAGAGGGATACACATTCCTCAGGCTCATTGTTTTTCGTGTCCAGGTAAGACCACAGGGAAAGAGACCGTACCTGAGCTAACCAACTCACGGACGTCCTTCCTTCCGAAGCCCCTGTGCCGGCCGGTCCGTGCTGCTGCTGCTTCTCTGGGTTCTGGCGTGACTGCAATTAGGAGATGAGCTGAACGTAATCAGAAATGCCACTGGCCATCCTAGGAGTGGCAACACACGTACTTGTGTGAAAAGAAAATACCAGTGTCAGTAAAGGTTATAAGGTCATTGTTGTGGAGTCTGTCCTGGTTAAGCTGGGCTGTCTCTGATTTAACACAGGAGGGTTATGGCCGGAGTGTCAGTCGGAGGCTCCTGCCCTGTAGCCGGTGTTCCTCCGTGTCTAACAGGCTCTCGAACTCTTTGGAGGCCCAGCACAGCACATGTGCTGGTGCTGGAGGGCAGTGGACACTGTCCAGATTCTGATGAGTTTTTTTTTTTTTTTTAAGTTTATTTTGAGAGAGCCAGAGAGAACGCATGGGGGAGGGGCCGAGAGAGAAAATCCCAAGTGGGTTCCATGCTGACAGCACAGAGCCTGATGTGGGGCTCGAACTCACAAATCGCAAGGATCAGGATCTGAGCTGAAACCAAGAGTTGAGACGCTCAACCAACTAGGCGCCCTTGGTTTGTTACTTTCTGAGAGTTACAACTTAAGAAATACGTGGTCATTGCAGAAAAGCAAAGCAGGGGAAGAAATAAACCCTATAATTTCAAGATAACCATATGCTTTTAATAGAACCAAAAAAATCTCATTTTAGACATTCCGAGGGAATGAGTTCTTCTGTTAATAAAATGCTGAGATACCTTCATTCAACAGTGTTTGTGCCTACTGTATACTAGATACAGGTGAGAAAGGGAAGGGGGCCACGAAGAACAAGGTAAGGGTCCAACCCTCAAGAACCCACAGGCCAGTGAGAACCTAACAAGAAAAAAGTGATTAGCATGCAACCTAAGAGGTGCTAGAATGGAGGCAGGTCTAAGACTTGAGGCTCACAGTAAAGAGGGTGAGCCACGGCAGGTGGTACCCTAAGCATGAAGTGTAGGAATGCTTAGAATCTTATTTCTAAAGAATCTACGATGTGAGGGGGTTTTCCTGGATAGGGCACAGGGGATGTTTTCCAGGCAAAAACAGTGTAGGAGATGGCCTGGAGGCTGCTGCTACCTAAGATCACAGTTTCCAAGGCCCCACCACCTCTCCTCCCTAGCCACGTGTGTGCGGCTCTGGCTAGGGCTTGGATGCCTGTGGCTGTAGCACGCAGGTGTGCCCGCCCCAGATGTGACCTGGCGGTGTATGGAGAGAAAGCAGGCTCTCTCTGGGAGATGCCTCTATCAGCACCGTGTCATGGCTGCCAGAAGTCAGAGGCTCCAAATTTTGTCTCATCCTATGTGGAAGCTGACATCAACAGAAGGAAACAGAAAAGAAGTCGGTACTAACCCTTGGTACTAACAGAAAAGCAGATCTGGAGGCATCAAAAATGGGAGGTAGGGAGACAAGAAGGAAAGAATAGAGAAAAGAAATACTAAAAGTGAGCAAAAACATAAGGGACTCTAATGAATCCGGAGTCCCTAGGCAAGCCCCCTTTCTCCATTCAGTTTCCTCATCTGTAAAAGTAAAAGACTGTAGTGCCTGGCATTTCTTCTAGCTCTGACTTGAATACCAGTTCAGTTCACACCACGCTCTTCAAACACCGGGCAGACCTCAACCAACGTCATGGTGCAGACGCAGGATAGCAGCCGCGTGTGATGCAAGCGCCTGAGGGGAGTAGGCGGCTCGGGGGTCAGAGCGTCCTCCACCCAAGTGCACAGACCTGGAAGGCGCTGTGCACACAGTAACTGGAGCCTCCCGGCCCCTTTCCTCTTCTGCACTTGTATTAACAAAGGAAAATTTAGCCAGGAACTGCCATTCTCTTTCCTGTCCCCCCTTCTTTGGGGGTAGGCTGAGCTGCCTCAGAAGCCCTCAGGCCGAGAAACACTTGGTTAGGGCACAGCTGATAAAACTGCAAGGCTGAAGAAAAAGAAAAACAAAATGTTCTGGGAAATGACTCAAGGATGTGAAACGAAAAGACGGAATTATCTCTACCTGCAAAGAAGACAACCATTTCAGACAAAATATATACATGTAAGGCACCGGGGAAAAATGACCCCTGGATACGGGAGAGCAGCAAGAGGACTAGAACGTGGCCACAGGAGCAGCTGATCCTCGCTTACTGACCAGTGCGCTAACTTGTTCACTTGCAAGGGAACAGATCTGGGAGGGTAACAGCACTGGCAATAACAGTAATAATGAGTAACGTTATTTAGATGTTTGCCAGGCATTGTACTACGTCTGTATATAGAGCCTTTCCGTCTTGCCATGTTACAGATGAGGTTCAGGGACTCACAAGATCACGTGGCCAGTAACAGGGCCAGCATTCAAACCTAGATCCATTTTGATTCCAAAGCCCGTGATCCTTGCACAACATTGCATAACATCGAAATACAGATCAGAAAAGTCCCTGAATATAGAATCGAGAAAAGACAAATTTCTAGAGGCTCTGGGGATATTTCTACCTGGGTATTTGGGACCAGCCTTTGAAATCAGAGAGCTAGAACCTCCCACCTGCTGCTGTAGCTCAGAACCCTCAGTCTGTGTCTGCTCCTACATGCAACAACCTCAATTTATCTTCTTATATTTAGATAACTGTGTAGCCTAGTTAGGTTCTCGCCTGGTGAGACTTCATTATCTTTATAAGGCATTCCAGGCATTCCAGACCTACTTCCCAAATTCTAGGACCCTATTTGGTTCCTGTCCTACCCCATGCACTAGGCACCATAATCTGAATCTAATAACGATTGATGAAACCTATGAAGACAATCTGCTTAGGGGGCAAAGGGTCATAAGCAATAAAGTACCTTGTAATAAACCACTCCATCCCATTTGCACAGAAAGGATTCTTAATATAGCAGGAGCTGATGCGGCAAAATGAAACTAGATCCAGGGTTTGTAAGAAATGCAGCTTTAGCATGAAGAAATCTTCACAAAGATCAGACAGAAACAAATGAAGGGAAAGAATTCCAGAAATCTTACTTGGCAAACTGACCACATTCAAGAGGAAATCATATGGCACTTGCTGAAAGAAAAAAGACCTTATGATAAATAATGTAAATTTATGTTCCCCCTAGATAAATTATGAACCACAAGAAACTTGGTGATAAAACAGCAACAATGAATGGTCTTGTTCCAGTGAATTTAAGGGCCCTTACAGGAAGAAGGGCTAGAAAGCCAGGTTTGGAAGATCATTTCTCAAAGTAGAAAATAAACCCAACTTGAAACTAGAATTTCATCTCAAGAGCGGAGGCAGGTGCCTATGCTAACAGCATTTGGGATTAGGCCACAGAAACACTATAATATGTACTTCCTGAAGAAAGTCTGTAACAATGCTTCTCAAATTTAGGATCACAAGCCCTGTCTGTGCTCTGACAAACTATTAAGGCCCTTGGACAGCTTCATTTTAGGCTGTATCTAATATCTGTTAAAAATGAAGACAAAAATTAAAAATTCATTTAAAAGTGAATGCAATAGGTTATTAAATATTTTTATAAAAAGTAACTCTATTTCCTACAATAAAGATGTCATGATTTTGCAAATCTCTGAAATGTCTAGCTTAATGGAAGATGGCCGGATTCTCCTATCTACTTCTGCAGTCAATCTGTTGCTTTGGATGAGGTACATGAAGAAAGTCTGGCTTCACATAGATATGTAGGTGGAAAAGGCAGAAGTATCTTAAAATAGCCTTTTCAGGTAATTGTGGATAGATAGTCTTTGATAGAACATCAAAACTCAACAAATGATCGGTTTTTAAAAGTTAGCTGTAACACAGAATCTGAAATAATAGCAATGAATTTGTGATACTCTGTTATATTAAAACCACTAGCCTATTTTGCACTTTGAATGGATCCTTTATCCATGCATCATTTCGAAGCATCATGGATTGGTCATTTGGAAAATACTGGTTTGCTGGACTATACAGATCTTCCAAAATATTGAAATACCTTGTCAATTATATCTAAAAAAGAAAAACACTCATGTTCATTAAAAGCACTATCAGAAAAATCTTCTGAGTTGGGAAGCTGTGGAGGTCAAGTGGCAAATACAAGTTTTCCAAGATTCCAATTTTCACTTGAAAAGCTTATTTCATCATTGTCGACAAATACTATTAGTTGTTTTCCTGAAAAGATGGGCTCACTTCATTCAAGAAAGTGTCCATTAAATATCCAAGTATGAATAACCCTAGTTTGTCTTGTTCTCTCAAGTACTAATGGTGTTCCATGAAGAAGGGGCTGGTTCAGCGGCCAGCACAGGCACATAGGCACTTCCCGATGCTTCCTGATGCAGAGTGGCTTTGCTTGTGTTCCTACTGCAAGTGATTGCTAAAGACTGTGAGGACCACCTGTCCGGTGCGATGCCACTACCTTGATTGGTACCAAGGTGACAGCAGCTTTGCTCACAATTCATCTGTCAGATTAATGCAAATATGGAAAAGTGAAAAGGATAAACGATGTCTCAGTATTATTATAAAGATAATGGTGACTTTAGGGACCTTTGCGAAAAGTCTCAGGGAAGCGTCCACAGACCATACCACTGTCTATAAGAACAATGCAGCCGGGACTCCTGGCTAATCTAACGTATGGGGTTATAGGTAGCTACAGCGGGGATCAATCTTCAATCTAAATGAGTCACTCAACATTATGGGGGTGCCTGGGTGGCTCAATCAGTTGAATGTCTGACTCTTGATTTCGGCTCAAGGTCATGATCTCACAGTTTAGGAGTTTGAGCCCCACACATGAGGCACTGCACCAACAGTGTAAGGCCTGCTTGAGATCTCTCTCTGCTCCTCATGCGCTTTCTCAAAATAAACTTAAGAATATTTTTAATAATACGTCACTCAGGGCGCCTGGGTGGCTCAGTCAGTTGAGCCTCTGACTTTGGTTTAGGTCATGGTATCACTGTTGAGGAGTTCAGGGCCCACATCAGGGTCTGTGCTAACAGCTCAGAGCCTGGACCCTCTTGAGATTCCGTGTCTCTCTTTCTCTCTCTGCCCCTCCCACCTGTGCTCTGTCTGTCTCTCTCTCAAAAATGAATAAACTTAAAAAAAAAAAAGATACATCACTCAACATTAGGTATCTTTTAACCTACAAACCGGATAGACTCAACAAATTCCACTGTGATTTCGGCCCCATAGAGCAATACTTTGTCAGGTTTCTCATGCAGCCAACACGCTGGCCTACTTACCCCGTGCTGCGGTGGGACACGCTGTGCACAATCCTTCCCCTGGCTTTCACCTGCCCCCAGCAGGCCAGCGCTCGGCCTGAGCTCCTGGCTGACTCCGTCAGGCTCCTGGACGGTCACGTACTGGGCCAGCTTCTGCACGCAGCTGCAGCAGCGTTCCAGCGCCTGCTCCTTGGACCCTCCGCTAAACTGTACCCGGAACATGCGGCTCTTGTTCTGTTGGACAAACGCAAAGTTCCCCCTAGGAACCTCACTTTGTTTACTGTGGGGACCGCTAGTGAGTGCTTCCCTTTGCTGGCAGCGGTTACTCTAGATTGTTAATGTGGTAGAGAAAAGGTAGTAATTTCTCTTCTCTCCCCTTTGGGGAGCTACTCATATTAAATTCGTTTTCTTCAGGGAATTGACATCAGCAAAAATGGAAAAGCCCATATCATAAGGACCAGGAAAGTCACTGCAGACTAGAGTAAAAGATAAGTGTTTTGTCTTACTTTGGAATAAAGATTTCATAGCTTCTAATTCCTTAGGTGGAAAATCAGTGCTGACTCTGCTTCAAAAATTTTCAAAAAATTTTTTTCTAAATTTAAGTATAAAGAGCAAACTGGGTAGACGGCACACTAAACAAACCAGTGAAGTTGACAAACAAGACTGGGGAACAGGGGAGAGGCAGATGCTAAGGGCTGACGAAGCTCCTATTAGTAACCTGTAGTGTGCTCTTTCTTCTTAATCACCTTTCATTTACTGTAGGAGTTCCATCCCTTGGCAAATCAGCAAATGTGGGAGAGACACAGTTAAAATTGTAAACAATTTGGCAACTACATCGAACTTACTGGCTTCTAAGTTTAAAAAATGGAACTAAATTTTAACAGTAACAATGATAAACCCAGTATTTTAGAAGCAATGGCTTCCCGTTTTTCTAGCGTAAGATGCCATCTAGTTTAGAGGAGTCGATACGAAACAGGTGGTATGGACTGTGCGCCTTTGTTCAGTTTCTTCTGTAAAGAAATCCAGATGCTGACTTAGCACAGTGACAATACTTTCCATTTATTGAAGACGTAAATCACTCTGCTAACAGGAAAATGTTTCTAACCACAGTTCACAAAATCCTGCAAGCTCCCACAGGTAAAAATTCCTTGGTTTGCCAAGTCCCAATTTGCACTATTTAAAGTTTCAGATAAAGCCATTAGGCAAAGCCATGTATTTAAGTTAGAGAAAACTCTGGGCATGGCTAAGTGATGGTAAGGTATCATGTTTAGAAGAACAGACACTTTACTGACACTGACACTAACACTCTTCATCTTTTAATCCATTTAATCTTTTTCCTAACTATAAAATAAACCATTATCATTATCCCCTACAACAGTGAAAAAATATGAATATATATATATATGGTACGCTATACTGTTTAGTAACATGTTTTTTTTTTTAATTTAATAAGTATAAAACAGAAGTATAGTTCATTGCTCTTAATGGCTGAAGAGTATTCATTATTTAACTGGCCCCTACTGACATTTATTTATAGCCCTTTTTCCTATCATATGCCACAAAGCTTTGGTAGGCATTCTTATGTTTGTACATAAATGCCTAAAAGCAGATTTGCCTGGTCACAAGGTCTTGTGTATTTTGGTACTGCCAAACTGCCCTGGGCAGGACAGTATCAATTTACTCCTGTACACATGCATGGCTTAGGGGCAGAGAGAGGGAGACAGAGGTTCCCAAGCAGGCTCCACACTGACAGCACAGAGCCCGATATGGGGCTCAAACTCATGAACCAGGAGATCATGACCTGAGCTGAAGTCAGACACTTAACCGACTGAGCTACCTAGGCGCTCCTCTTTTAAATTATTTTAAGTCTACTAGGTTCACATAGATTCTTATTGTAGAATTTCATTTCTTTGACTACAAATAATGTTGAATATTTTTCTTCCGCATATTGGTCATTTGTATCTTTTCTGCATTACCTATTTGTTTCCTTAGCCATTCTTCTCTTGGATGAATAAATCCCCAGATTGTCAAGAGTAACTGAAAGCTGACTGTTCTTGAGAAAGGGAAAAGAACTGATAAGAGAACTATAGATTCCATTTTTATTTTTGGTAACTCTATGAATCTTTTTTTGTAAAACTGACCTATTTCCTGTTTACAATTAATTCGCTGTTTCCAACTTACTTACATGACTTTAAACTATATATGAAGATATCAATATGAAATACCTTTATTTTAGATATTTCCATGCTGATTCTGTAATTATCTAGCCTTTTGCAAAGCAATCACATTAAAAACTGTATCTCTTAGCTGGATGAAAAGCTGTACACGGAAACAGATGAATATTAAGTGTATCATCAGGGCAAAAATCTCAGACCAATCAATCACGTAAATCTAGAGGATTTCTATGTGAGTGTGTATAAGGAGGAGTCTGGACAGTTAGGGTTTCTTTAGAATGAGTTCTCAGAGTGACAGGGTAGGCTATATGTCCAACAACCTCATTGAAGCCTGGCTCCACGTTTGCTTCTGTAAAATTCTCAGGTAGAATTTGAGCTTATCATCTGAAGCCAGAAGTACCACCTCAATGCATGTGGACCCAAGATAAAACTAAGGTACATCAGGAAAACTGTGACAGCAAGTTACATCACCATCCCACATCCCCAGTGTCATGGGGGCACAATGGAAAACTGCCACTAGGTTAACAAAAAGGATTCCTAAGTTGAAAATCTTAATCAGATTTATTCTTACGCCATAATTAAAAGTGAGACAGGGGTCCTTGTGGCAAAATGAAAAGTTTTCAAATATATGCCAACAGCCATGAACTGGCCTAAATATATGGTCTATCATCTAAGGAGATTAACTCAAAATTACTGTATTTTAGGTGATGGCTTAATGTTAGATTGTTCCCTCCTACTTTAGAACACTTCATTTCAAGTTATTACAACAAACAGGAAAGTCCCTTCACACAGATGCCTTGCGGAAACAAAAGTTAAGGATAAGGGCTTGTCTCTTGACACTTGTCCTCATGTACTCACATGAAAGTCAGGCTCCACCTTCTGGGAGGCACTGGCCCAGTAAATTCTGACTCAGGGGCGTCTTCAGCTGCAGGCTCTACAGCTGATGTTACCTGCTGCCAGCACACAGGGAAGACGGGCCCCCAGTTAACACCACATGGGAGGAGAGCCACGGAGACACGAGTCTCAGCAGCCTGCCCGGGTTTCCTGCTGGTTTTAGAATCAATGCTCAGATCTATGAGGTCACCCATCACTAGGAACCCAACCGAAGCAGTTTTCCCCACTGGTAGAGAATTCCTCCACCACGGAAAAGGAAGGAGAGGGGAGTACAGGAAAAGGACTTAATGAGAGAAGGGGCTTCAACACTTTCTTTGATCCTTTACTTTGAAACCAAGAGGTCAAAGCCGAGGCCAGACAAAAATCATGAGAACACTCTTCAGTGAGTTACTGGGGGTAAAGAGGACAGGAGTTTGTGTTTACTCCTTTAAACCAAAGTTCCTTCAGACATGTTGACCATTTTCCGATTGGCCTGGTCCATTTTGATCAGAATTACTGAAAGGGGAAAAAAAAGGCCCAACTTACAAATATGCAGAACTTATATAATCTACTTAGTTCAGCCAGAGGGAAAAGAAGTATCTTTTATTATCCACAGAATTTAAGCTATATTAAATTGCTGTTAAGAGAATAAAAATTCTATTTCAAAATGCTTCTTCCATTTATCAACTTAAACGATGGTGTCTGTTATGTAATACTTCGTTAATTAAGTTATCCAAGGCAAGAAACACCAAAGATACCCTTTTCCAGGTAAGGCAAAAAGAAGAACGTGTTGGTTCAATATTAATACATCAAGTCAACAGATCACAGAAAGGAAAAAGAAACACAGGATCTTGATAAGGTGTCAAAAAGCTTTCGATAAAATTTAATATGTAATCCTGAGAAAAGTATTAGTAAATAAGCTATAACTGAAAGAATATCTCCCTGACATGGTAAAAAAATATCCATCTGATCAACAGCTAGAAATGTTCTCAATGTCCAAACACTACTTCCCATTCAGCTTAGCAAGATGTCAAAGATGAGACTCTAATCATAAAATTAATGTTCTGAAGGGTCTAGATAATTCAGTAAGGCGAGAAAAGTAATAAGCTACTGGAAACAAATATAATTGTCATTGTGGATTATAAAATCACTTTCCTAGAAATTAAAAAAATTAACAAATTATCAGAGTTAATAAAAGTTTAGTAAGGAAGTTAAATTCCAGTTAATTGAGGAAAAAAATCTAATAATAAGCAGCTAGAAATATCTCTGGGATAAAGAATGCCAATCCCAGTAACAGCAGACAAAAGTAGATAGAAATATTTCTAAAAACTACATATATGGCATATATACAACTACATATAAAATAACTACAGAACATATATATTTCTACATAGCATGTAATCTATACATGTATATAATATGTAGTCTCTATACATATTCTGTCTAAATACTTTGAAGAGGAAAGGAAGTCAAAACTAGGTGGTAGGTGATTCAAAAAAGAAATATAGGGGCGCCTGGGTGGCTCAGTTGGTTAAGCATCCGACTTCGGCTCAGGTCATGATCTCACGGTTTGTGGGTTTGAACCCCGCATCGGGCTCTGTGCTGACAGCCAGGTCAGAGCCTGGAGCCTAGTTCAGATTCTCTATCTCCCTCTCTCTGACCCTCCCCTGCTCACGCTGTCTCTATCTTTCTCTCTTTCTCTCTCTCAGAAATAAAACATTAAAAATTTTTTTAAAAAAAGGAAATATAGATGGCTAACAAATGCACAAAAAATGTTCACTCTCATTAGTTACCAAAAAATGCAAATTAAAGGAAGATGCTCATTTTTGCGAATCAGATTGGAAGCTAGCTTTTAAAAAAATATTTTTTAATGTCTGTTTATTTTAGATAATGCTCAAGTGTACACGAGCAGGGGAGGGCAGAGAGAGGGGGAGATAGAGAATTCCAAGCAGGCTCCACACTGTCAGCACAGAGCCTGATGTGAGCTTGGATTCAAGAACTGTGAGATCATGACCTGAGCCAAAATCAAGAGTCAGATGCTTAACCAACTGAGCCACCTAGGTACCCCAATGGTTATTTATCTTGGGGAGAGAGACTGTGTGAATGGGTGGGTGTTGAGCGAGCAGGAGAAGAGCAAAGAGAGAATCCCAAGCAGGCTCCAAGCTGTCAGCATAGCGTCTGACACGAGGCTCGATCTCATGAACCATGAGATCATGAACTGAGCCAAAATTTAAATGATATTCCCCTATTAGAAAGAATTTGGATAAATGAGCATTCTTACATACTACTAGTGCTGTAGAAACAGGAATAACCTACAGAGAGGGCAAATGTCTAAGATAAAGATATATTCTTCTAGGGCTTCTTTCCTTTTGAAAATCAAAACATTTTCATAATAGTGGAAACTTGGGGATTAGTTAACTGAATCGTGTTGCACCCAAACAATAAAATGCTGTATAGCCACAAAGAATCACATTTTCAAAGACTAAGAAATGACTTGGTATAATGTTCCTGATATAATGTTACATGACAAGAGGGCAGGATACAAAGCACTCTATACACTACAATCCCAAGTTTATAAATTATCTATACAGCACATACAGGGTTCACTGCCATAAGCTGATACATACAAGAGGCTGGAAAAGCCAAACACTCATTTTGCTAATATTAGCAGGTTGAAATTGGCCATATTACATTGTTCTGGTCCATGAGACATAAGGAGACATATTCTAGGGGTTGTGTAAGAGGGAAGCCTTATAGAAAGTTTATGTTTTCCTTCAATAGAAATTCAACAGAGCTATAGCAGCCATTTTGCAAATGTGAGGGAGAGGCCAAGGGAATTGCTAAGATATTGACCTTGGCACTGTGAAATTCCTGAGCCAATGCTACTACCTATTTCTGTTTGCTATTTAGTGGGAAAAAAACACACCCCTAATTTTGGGGGCCACTATTGCCTAGATTTTTCTGTAAGTGCATTTGAATGCTATCCTGATAGAAGATACATGCCAGGTAGCAACTTTAAAATGTTAATAATGAGGGGTGCCTGGCTGGCTCAGTTGGTTAAACATTCGACTTCGGCTCAGGTCATGATCTCACAGTTTGTGGGTTTGAGCCCCGTGTTGGGCTCTGTGCCGATGGCTAGCTCAGAGCCTGGAGCCTGCTTCAGATTCTGTATCTCCCTCTTTCTCTGACCCTCCCCTGCTCACGCTGTCTCTCTCTCTCTCTCTCTCTCTCTCTCAAAAATAAATAAAACATTAAAAAAATTTTTTTAAAAGTTAATAATGATTATTTTTCACTGGTCAAATTATGGTTGGTTTTTATTTTAATCTTTATACTTAAAAATTGTAATAGTAGTATATATCAGGAAAAAATTAAAACTCAAAATATCAGACATACGGCAGAGTGTAACTTTTAGAAAGACACATATAGTTGACTCTTGAACAATGTGGGAGTGAGGGGTGCCGGCCCCCACGCAGTTGAAATCCTGAGTATAACTTGTGACTTCCCCAGGAACTTAGCTAATAAAAGCCTACTATTAGCAGGAAGCTTACTGATAACATAAACAGTCAATTAACACATTCTATATGTTATAGGTAGTATATACTGCGTTCTAATAAAGTAAGCTAGAGAAAATACACTTAAGAAAATCATAAGGAAAATATATTTACAGCACTGTACAGTATCAGAAAAAAAAATCTTCAAGTTCAAACCTGAGAGTTCAAACTCATGTTGTTCTGACGTGACAGTCCTAGGCCGGGAGTCCGAAGACAAGTGGGCGGCCCAGTTCTCTGACAGCCAGTTATAACCTTGACTATTGGCATAAGTTGAGTTCCATTCTCTCATATGTAAAATGAAAAGAGGGCCTCTTGATTATGTGAAACAGGGTTTTTTGAGTATGTGCTCCAGACCCCTTTGGCAGTCTGGTGAAGCCGGTGAAGCCAGTGAATCACTTCTCAAAACAATGTGTTTTTTTTTTTAATTGAAATTTATTTATTTATTTTGAGAGAGCAGAGCCTGTCATCGCAGCCCAATGTAGGGCTCAAACCCACAAAGTGTGAGATCATGATCTGAGCTGAAACCAAGAATCAGACACTCAATCTACTGAGCCACCCAGATGCTCCCCTCAAAACAATGTTTTTAATCACATAAAATACATTAGAGATTATAAAGGAAACCAATTATACTGAAATAGTTTACTACAATATTAAGACACTAATTTGTGAATTAACAATACCTACACTTGTTAACACATGCAATAAAAAGCTCTAGCAGAGGGACTAATCACCACCATAATTCTGAGGCCGTGATGAGCCTGACTGACCCTGACAATACCCGAGACACTGTGATGCAGTATGAAAGTAGCTGATTTCTACTGGTGCAGAGGTCTAATACTACTGGGCTCTGATGCCTGCATTCATAACTGAAGGAAATGATACATTTCAGTTAGATGTCAGTGAATATCCATGCAGTTCATGGTCCCCTGAATTCATTAAGGACCCTTTGGAGGGTCTGTGAATCCCAGGCTAAGACCCTTCATTAGGTGCTCTATTAGATGCTCTTCCAACTCTCAGTCTATGAGCCCATGAAAAATTAGGAGCTTTCACCTACAGTTCAATATTATCTACTCGGTAAATGTTAACAGATTGGTTTTTTATAGCTATTTCTGAAAGAAAATAATCCAGGTGATTAGTCTGTATTGTATGTTTCTTTGATGAGGATTATTCTTTATGTGTAATGCAGCTAGAACGCAAATAAAAAGGAAATTTTTGAATATTGAGGAGGGAAAATGAAATGACATGTACTCAGTAAAGCATATGAAAACAGTAAGTAAGGCACACACTGATGTACCCCACCTCATCCCAGTGTGTGCCTGGGGCCTGCAGAATGGTTGCACAGCTCTGTCATAGGCAGGCATCAACAGATTAATCAAAGCCACATCCTCTGACTAACGAGGCTTCCGCTCTCCACAGACCTTGTTTCATGTTCAGTTCCCAATACGAACCTTTCTTAAACTAACATATTCTTCCCAGTACCACTTCCCCTGCAAAGAGAAGCTTCCGCACTCACTGCCCCGCCCTCCATGCATACTTAGAAGATGACAAGGGTACGATCATTCGCTTACAGTTGGCCACACAATATCTTGCCTTTATTGTTGTTCCAAACAACAGACAATCCATGCGTCTCACAATCTTCAACCAGTTCTTGCTACCAATGAGTGAAAACCCTTCCTGAAACAAAATAATTAAGCACAATTAGCTAGAGAAGCAAAAAGGGACATGAAGAATAGCTATGGTGCAGCTGCTTCCTATTAGAAAGTTGTAGACTGATTCTTAGATTAAGCAGACTCAACACCACCGACTGCCAAAGATGACCATTCCAGTAAGTCCCAGGGCTCTTCCTGCCTGGTTGGCAATAAGAGTCTCAGCTTTTATTGCTTTATCTTTTCATACTGGAAATAAAGTATTCAAGATAGTTAATGTCCACAGTCATATTTGATATAAAACGCATATCTAGGATTTGCCAGGATGTTGGTAACTCGATACATCCTTGCAAGTGAGGAAATTCCATTCTAAGAATTTATTAACTTATCTGACACATGTCTAATTACACAGTGAAAGTTCTCTTCATGAGACTCTCATTTTCCAATGCCTATGAATGGAAAAATCGAAGCAATCTGTTTTTGGATGCTGCATGTCTAGTTCTTCATTCCAATCTGAAAAAAGAAAAGGCAAAGAGGGCAGTAGAGGGCACACTAGTCTCAAAAGAGAGACAGCAGTTAGATCCTTATGGTGGAAAGATGAACTTTTTCTGCGGCGTATTAATAGTAAAGTGAACAGAATTGATTATTTAACCATTATGGTCACTCATAAGCTCCAATTGTGTCAGTGGATTTCCTCAGTTAGGAAGCCTGTCAAGTTAGAATGCATTTAGTGCCCCCTAGGACTAATCCAGGGAACTGAAACACTAGCAGTATACAGATCCTGCCTGCACACTGCCTGTCTACCTTGTAGTGTTAATCCACCATGGCCAGGGAAGGCTGCTGGAGGGATCTGAGAAAACTCTTACTTTGAGAAAACAGAAGAAAATATCCCTTGTAAATATGAACCCTTACAGAGTCTCTCTTCCTACATCTATATCTGATGAAACTACAACTTCCAGAGAAATGGAGAGCCTGGGAAAACTGGGTGTGAATTCCCTGGCATTTTCACTTGAAAAATTAAAAAAAGAGTCATTTCTAGCATGCTGATTCTAAGAGTTTCATCGTTAGTAGTAGCTTTAATGCTTTTTAATAAAAAAAGGCAAACTATCTGTGATTTCTTAAAACTCTCTCAGAATCAGCAGAAAGAAATGTGTTCACCATCAGATCCCAAATACGTAGATACTGTAGAGTAAAATGGCAGTCAGTTATGAGGACTCTGACACTCACACATCGCTGGTGGAAAGTGCAAACTGGTACAACTCTTATGGAGGGCGATTTGGCAGTATCAGGATGACCAATGCAGTACTCTCTTTTTTTTTTAATGTTTTATTTATTTCTAGGAGAGAGAGAGACAGCGCGAGCAGGGGAGGGTCAGAGAGAGAGGGAGTCACAGACTGAAACAGGCTCCAGGCTGAGCTGGCAGTCAACACAGAGCCCGACGCGGGGCTCGAACCCACGAACCGCGAGATCATGACCTAAGCGAAAGTCGGACGCTTAACCGACTAAGCCACCCAGGTGCCCCTCAATGCAGTACTCTCTAACCCGGCAAATCCAATCCTGGGAATTCACTTCACAGATCAATCTGCACACACGTGAAATGTCTGCATTTCTAACAGAAGACTGGAAGCAATTCAAGTATATATCAACAGTGGACTGATTAAATCAAATATGGTACTCTTTACAACAGAATACCACACAACTGTAAAAAAATTAATACTCTGTATCAGTGCTGTTCAGTGGAAATATAATTTGAGCCACATATATAATTTTATTTATTTTTTTTAAAGACACATTTATTCAGGGTCATGATCAGACTATTACATTTAGCATTCAACAGCCTGGGTGCAAAAAAAAAATCTACACTAAAACCCTTTGTTGGAATGCTTTAAGCTTTCCACAGAACAGAAACTAAAATAACTTGTTATAATACAATTTGTCACAAATACAGTCCTCGAGTTTTCTGCCCATACACATGAGTATTGTCTAAAACATGTCTTCTTTGTAGCAGCTAGGCCCTGCCACCACTGTGCTTGGCTAAGTCCACAAATCTGTTGTAACCTGTAGCTTCCCTGTCACTTCTCTGGCTCTCCTCTCCTGCTAAGCTTTGTTTCCTGGCAGCAATTAAAACCTTCTGCCATTGTCATAGCCACTACTGCTGGAACTGCCACAGCCACCTTGGTTTCGTGGTTTGGCAAAGTACTAGCCTCCATTGCCATAGGGCCAGAGCTTCTGCCTCCAAAATTCCCTCCTTTCATGGGTCCAAAATTTGAAGGCTGATTGTTATAATTGCCAAAATCATTATAGCTTCTACCACCTCCAAAGTTGCTTCCATCGTTACCAAATCCATTATAGCCATCTCTACTGGCACCATATCCACCACTACCTCAACTGCTACCAAAGCCACCACGCCCACTGAAGTTTCCTCCATGAGCAAAGTTGTCATTCCCACCAAAACCACCTCCACGACCATCACTGAAGTTTCCAGAACCACTCTGACCTCCCTGGCTGGCTGAAGTGCCAGTCATCTCTTGCTTAGATAGAGCTTTCCTTAACTCACAGTTGTGGCCATTCACAGTATGGTATTTTTGAAAGACAATCTTGTCTACAGAGTCATGGTCGTCAGATGTTACAAAAGCAAAGCCCCTCTTTTTGTCACTGCCTCGGTTAGTCATGATTTCAATCACTTCAATTTTCCCATACTGTTCAAAATAATCTCTCAGATGATGTCCTTCAGTGTCTTCTTTAATGCCACTGACAAATCTTTTTCACAGTTAAGGTAGCACCGGGTCTTTGAGAATCGTCTCTGGAGACAGCCCTCTTTGGTGCCACAACTCTTCCATCTACCTTGCATGGTCCTGCATTCACGGCTGCATCCACCTCTTCCACAGTGGCATCCGCGACAAACCCAAAGCCTCCGGAGCCCTTAGTGTTGGGACCTCTCGTTACCACACAGTTGTAAGCATTCCCTATTGCTCAGAATGGCTCCCCAGATTCTCATCAGTTGTTTCAAAGCTCCAACTCTGATGAAAAGCTTCTGCAGCTTCTGGCTCTTTGGGAGACTGACTTAGACGTGACGGTGGTGGGAGGGGAGACTAATGATGCTCACTCGGCCGTGTCCGCAGGCAGAAAAGCCACATATGTAATTTTAAATTTTCTAATCGCCATGTTTTAAAAACAAGAAGTTGGTAAATTTTTAATATTTTAATTAACTTAATATGTCAAAACGTGTCAACATGTAAACACTGTAAAACATTACTGCAGTGTAAAAAAAAAAATGTAAACTAAGTCTCTGAAAGCCAGTGTGTTTTACACTTCCACCACATTTTAGTTTGGATCCTACATTTTTGATGGTTGAAGTGAAAGGTCATTCTACCAAAACAATAACGTTAATGGGAAAATTATTAACACTGCTTCCATTTTAAAATCTAAATTTAGGGGCGCCTGGGTGGCTTAGTCGGTTAAGCGTCTGACTTTTGCTTAGGTCATGATCTCGCGGTTCATGGGTTCGAGCCCCGCATCGGGCTCTGTGCTGACTGCCAGCTCAGAGCCTGGAGCCTGTTTCAGTCTGTGACTCCTTCTCTCTCTGACCCTCCCCTGCTCACGTGGTCTCTCTCTCTCTCTCTCCTAGAAATAAATAAAACATTAAAAAAATAAAAAAATAAAATCTAAATTTAAATTAAATGTAAAATTCTGGTTTTTAGTTCACATTTCAAGTGCTCAATAACCACACATGGCTGGCCCATTGCTACCTTCTCAGATGGTGTAGTTCTATAATAGTACTAACCTCTAAGGTATACTGTTCAGCAAAAAACAAGCTACAGAACAGTGTCCACAATATAGTTCCTTTCGGTAAGAAAAGGAGGAAACATACAAAGTATATTCTTATTTGCTTGTATTTACATTAAAAAGAAACGGGAAGGATTAGTGTAGACTAATAAAAAAAAAGCTATGTGTACTGAGTGGGAGTGAACAGGGCAGATGAAGTAAGATTTTTTTACTCTTTTTTTATTTTAAAAAAATTTATTTTTTGGGAAGACCACAAATGAAGGGGCAGAGAAAGTGGGACAGAGGATCTGAAGCAGGCTCTGTGCTGACAGCAGTGAGCTTGATATGAGGCTTGAACTCACAAACTGCAAGTTCCTGACCTAAGCCAAAGTTGGGCACTCAACTGACTGAGCCACCAAGGTGCCCCTACTCTATGTCTTTTTATATTGCTTTGTGTTTTGGACTACGGGAGGCTGTTAAGCATTTATGTGGCAACATCTGTGAGAACAAGGACACACATTCCAATACGGCAAAAACTCAGGAAGAGGTGGAAGCAAGACCTAAAGAAATGATAAGTCCATGGGAACCCTATACAATTTTTACAACTTTTCTGTAAATCCAAAACTATTCTATAATAAAAAGTTGATTAAAAAAGAAAAGAAAGGAACAGCTCTTGGCCCCTCCCTGTTCTCACCTGTTCCTATCTCTAGTGCAGTTTGGGCTCTAAGGGACCTCTTCCCTGGGCTGCTCCACAGATCTCTCTACGCCAGCTCACCCGGCCGGATCTTCACACACGCTGCCATTCCTACATGGCGCTGCCTTGGTAAATGGTGTCATGCACACCTGCCTTTCACCCAAGCAATCACTTGGTTATCATGCTTGACTCCTTTCCTTACTCCTCTCTCAACACCAAGAAGTCCTCAACTCTCCAAGATCCTACCCCACTAGCTTCTTCATTGACCATTCCCCCCATGTACACTGCCGCTGCTGCATCAGGCCACCACCAGTTGTCCCCAGAATTACCGCACTATCCCCGGATCTGGTCCCCCTTCCTTCAGGTCTAATTTCTCCATCTATCTGTGCGATTGCCAGAATAGTACTTTGTAAAACAAACATCAGATGAAGTCATTCCCTTTTGATGCTATTGCCTCAGCATCCCCTCACCGCCTGCAAGAAGCACCTGCCAGATAGAGTTCAAATTTCTAACATTTGGTCTGCCTTTCATGCGTGATTATTTCCTTCAATTCTCCTATAAACGCTGTATTAGAGCCACATACGAAGTTCCCTGCAGTTCTGCAAATGTGCCATGCTCCTCACACCTGGATTTTGTTGTACAGCTCATTCCTGAAATGGTTTCCTTTTTCACTGATTTTTGAGAACCCAGCTTTATCTCCACCACTCCCCACAAGACTAAGATGGCTGACCTCAGAATTCTGTGCTCTCATAGGATCTTGTACTTACCTCCTAAGTGGTTACATTTCATAAACTGAGGAGGAATCTGTGAGCAGGCAAGGCAGGTCCTAGAATGTGTCCTATTACCCCTGGAAGCCCCAGCAACTAGCACAAGGTTTAGCAAATGCTACTGGATCTACCCCAGTGGCCACCACACTTAGGACATTGTACAGTTGCCATGTGGGGAAAGGTGTTGTCTCCTGACAGTGTCTCTTATTTGAGCCATGTTAGGGACCTTCATAAACCTGTCCAAACCATTTTGCCTTAGAACTCTGTATCTCCTCTCTGCCTCTTCCCCTGATGTTCTGCCTAATTAACCTCCAATCATTGTTCATTTCATCCCTAACCTCACTTGGGTCACCTGATTAGACTTTCTCATAGCACTCCCAGCACAGATCACAGCCTGTGTGTCTGTAGTGATTCCTTATGTCTATTTCTCCCCTCACTGTAAGCCCCATGCAGGCAGGGACTATGTTTGTTTTTTGCTCACTTCTGGATATATATCACCTATCATAGTATTTGATACTAGAAGATGCTTCAATGAGTTTTCAGTGAATGAAAGAATGAAGCTCTTTCTTAAAATTAACAGAATATCTCATGTCAGTATTTCTTGGAAACAATGAGGCCCAATGATGCCGAACATCTTTTATTTGGCTTATACCAATCTTGTTGAAGATTCATAAAGTGCTTTTTTCATCCTAATGTTTTGGGTTTTTAGTAAAGAAATCTGTATCCCTAACCACTTGCTATTTGTACATTCCTAGATTTTAATAATGTATTTCCCTGTCTCTGAAAATCCACCTTTTCAATCTCCTTTAAGGCTTATCCATCTGGTGAATTCAGTTTAGCTCAACTGATGACTTCTCTATGCAGCCTCTCCTGACTTTCTCCGATAGTTAAGTAGACCTGCTCTGCGCACCTACAGCATACTGTACCAGCTGCTACTAAAAGCTCACTATCACTGAGCTCTACTATGGCTGACTACTGTGCTTATAGGTTAAAAAAAAGACACAGAAGCTGCCTAAGGGCAGGGGAGAATGCATCAGAATCACCCAGGGAGCTTCTCCTCCCTGTGCTCATGATACTGTTCCATCACCTGGTCAAAAACCACTGCCATAAGAAGCCACTGTTACCTGATGAGTGTGCTGGGGGGGGGGGGGGGGGGGGGAAAATGGTTAGGAATTAATAGTATAGAGTAAGAGGGGGGAAACAGAGAGTGTTCTGGGAAATACCAAATCTAACAGACAAAAGAACGGAGCCAAGACTAAGAGGTCATGTCTGAGACAGAGGTATATGGAAGCTAAAGGGAATGAGGCTTTCAAATAGAGAATGATCGACAGTGTCAGGTGATGCACAGGGATGGAGTGAAAATAAGGGCTATGAAGTCAGCACTGAATTCAGCAGGTGGGACTACTAGGTCTGTGTACGTGCCATTCTACCTCCCTCTCCTTCTAGATCCCATTTTGTTGCAAACTCCATGAGACCAAGAATTGTTTCATCCATCTTTGTATCTTGGATGTCTGTTGAATTAATTTTTTAAAAAATGTTTATTCATTTTTGAGAGACAGAGAGAGTGTGTGAGAGGGGTGGGGACAGAGACAGAGAGGCACAGAATCCAAAGCAGGTTCCAGGCTCTGACTGTCAGCACAGCTGTGGGGCTTGAACCCACAACTGAGATCGTGACCTGAGCCGAAATGGGACACTCAACCGACTGAGCCACTCAGGGGCCCCAACATGTCTGTTGAATTAAAAAAGAAGTGCCAACTTGTGGGGATGAGCACTGGGTGTTATGTGGAAACTAATTTGACAATAAACTATTTGTAAAAAAAAAAAAAAAAAAAAAAAAAAAAAAGAAGTGCCAATCTTTGAGCCCTGCCCCCAACTGCCATGTCCTCTCATCATCCTGCAGCCTATCCCCTCCTGCTGTCCAGCTCCAGCACAGTCTCTGTGAAGTGGCACAAAGCTACATGATTGCAAGGGGGCACCACATGACACTTTGGTATATATAAACAGAGCCGCAAACTCTGGTTTTCAAGTATTATAAATTACGAAGTTCATTTCTAGATTTTACTTATCCACCTTCTCCTTAGCCTCCATTACCATAAATAATTAACAGTTACCAGAAAGGAAGCCAATCAAAAAGAAGTGGGGGGGGACCTTATTAATGGAGAGGTCAGAGGTAGATAATACTGTTTTGTTTCTTAAATTCCACATAAGTAAAATCATTTGGTTTTTGTCTTTGTCTTATTTCACTTAGTATAATACTCTCCAGGTCCATCCATGTGTTGCAAATAGGAAGATCTCATTCTTTTCTGTGGCTGAGTAATATTCCACTGTATATATACCACTTCTTTATCCACTCACCTATTGATGGACACTTGGGCTGCTTCTATAACTTGGCTATAAACACAGGGGTACATGTATCCCTTCAAATTATTGTTTTCATATCCTTTGGGTAAATACCCAGTAGAGGTATTACTGGGTCTTATATTAATTTTTAATTTTTTGAGAAATCTCCATACTGTTTTTCACAGTGGCTGCACCCATTTGCATTCCCATCAACACTGCACCAGGGATCCTTTTTCTCCTTATCCTCACCAACACCTGTTTTCTTTTGTTTTTGATTTTAGCCATTCTGATAGGTGTGAGATGGTATTTCACTGTAGTTTTGATTTGCATTTCCCTAATGATGAGTAATGCGGAGCATCTTTTCATGCCATCTTTGTCTTCTTTGGAGAAATGTCTGTTCCTGTCTTCTACCCATTTTTAAATTGGACTATTTGTTTTTTTGGTATTGAGTTGTATAAATTTCCTTATGTATTTGGGATACTAACCCTTTATCAGATATGTCTTTGCAAATATCTTCTCCTATTCTGTAGGTTGCCTTTCAGTTTTGTTGACTGTTTTCTTTGCTGTGCAGAAGCTTTTTATTTTGACATAGTCCCAATAGTTTCATGTTTCTTTTGTTTTTCTGGCCAGAGGAGACACATGCAGAAAAATGTTGTTATGGCCAATGTCAGTTACTTTGCTCTCTTCTAGGATTTTTATGGTTTCAGGTGTCTCGTTTAGGTCTTCAATCCATTTTGAGTTTGTTTTTCTGTATCGTATAAGAAAATGGTCCAGTTACATTCTTTGGCATGTAGCTGTCTAGTTTTCCCAATACCAGTTATTGAAGCTTTTTTCCCAATGCATATTCTTGCCTCCTTTGTCCTAGATTAACTGACCATAAAAGCATGGGTTTATTTCTGGGCTTTCTATTCTGTTCCAATGATCTACGCGACTATTTTTGTGCCAGTACTATACTATTTTGATTATTATAGCTTTGTACCGTAGCATGAAATCTGGGATGGTGATACCTCCGCTTTTGTTCTTTTTCAAGACTGCTTTGGCTACTCAATGCTTTTTGTGCTTCAGACAAATTTGGATTATTTGTCCTAGTTATGTGAAAAATGCTGTCGGTATTTTGATGGGGATTGTATTAAATCTGTAGACTGCTTTAGGTAGTATAGACATTGTAACAATATTTGCTCTCCCAATCCATCAGCATGAAATGTCTTCTCATTTGTCTGTGTCATCTTCAGTATCTTTCATCAATGTTTTATAGTTTTCAGAGTACAAGTCTTTCACCTCCTTGGAAAAATTTTATTCCTACATAGTTTATTATTTTTGGTGCAATTATAAATGGGGTTGTTTCCTTAGTTTCTTTTTCTGTTGTTTCTTTATTAGTATCTAGAAATGCACTATTTCTGTTTATTAATTTTGTATCCTGCAACCTTACTGAGTTCATTTATCAATTCTAGTAGTTTTTTGGAGGAGTCTTTAGGGTTATCTATGTATAGTGTCATGTCATCTGCAAATAGAGATAGATTTACTTCATCCTTACCAATGGGGATAATTTTTATTGCTTTTTCTTGTCTAATTGCTGTGGCTAGGACTTCAAGTACTATGTTGAATAAAAATAGTAAGAGTGGGTACCCTTGTCTTCTTCTTCCTGACCTTAGGGGAAAAGCTCTCGGTTTTTCACCACTGAGTATGATGTTAGCTGTGGGGTTTTCAGAGATGGCCTTTATTGTGTGGAGGTACGTTCCCTCTAAACCTACTTTGCTGAGAGCTTTTATCATGAATGGATGTTATACTTTGTCAAATGCTTTTTCTGATTCTGTTGAAATGATCATATGCTTTTTATCCTTTCTCTTATTGATATGATGTATCATGTTGATTGATTTGTCAATACTGAACCACTCTTGCTTCCTGGGAATAAATTCCACTTGATTGCGGCAAATGATTTTTTTTTTTTTTAATGTATTGTTGGATTCGGTTTCCTAATATTTTGTTGAGGATTTTTGCATCCGTGTTCATTAGAGGTATCGGCCTGTAGTTCATTTTCTGTAGTGTCTTCATCCAGTTTTGGTATCAGGGTAATGCCGGCCTCATAGAATGAGTTTAGAGGTTTTCCTTTTTCTTATATTTTTTGGAATAGTTTGAGAAGAATAGGTATTGTCTCCACTTTAAATGTTTGGTAGAATTCACCTGTGAAGCCATCTGGTCTTGGACTTCTGTTTGTTGGGAGTTTTTGGTTACAGATTCAATTTTGTTGCTGGTAATCAGTCTGTTCAAATTTTCTATTCCTTCCTGCTTCAGTTCTGGAAGGTTATATGTTTCTAGGTATTTATCCATTTCTTCTAGGCTGTCCAATTTGTTGACATAGAATTTCTCATAACATTCTCTTGTAATCCTTTGTATTTCTGTGGTGTTGGTTGTTATTTCTCCTCCATTTCTGATGATATTATTTGAGTCCTTTTTTTTTTTTTAAGTGGCTGGCTATAGGTCTATCAATTTTGTTGCTCTATTCAAAGAATCAGTTCCTGGTCATTGATCTGTTCTACTGTTTTGTTTTTGTTTTTATCTTCTATTTAATTTATTTCTAATCTTTTTAAAATTTCCTTCCTTCTTCTGGTTTTGGGTTTTGTTTGTTTTTCTTTTTCTAGCTCCTTTAGGTGTAAGATTAGGTTGTTGATTTGACATTTTTCTTGCTTCTTGAGGTAGGTCCAAATTGCTATAAACTTGCCTCTAAGAACTGCTTTTACTGCATCCCAAAGATTTTGGAACTGTGTTTTCATTTTCGCTTGTCTCCATGTATTTTTTGATTTCCTCTTTGATTTCTTGGTTGACCCTCTTAGTGTTTTATAGCATGTTACTTAACCCCAGTGTATTTATGTTCTTTCTAGATTTTTTCTTGTGGTTTATTTTTAGTGACATAGTGTTGTGGTCAGAAAAGATGCATGGTATGACTTTAATCTTTTTGAATTTTTGAGACTTGTTTTGTGGCCTAACAGGTAATTTATTCTGGAGAATGCTTCACATGTACTTGAAAAGAATGTGTTTTCCACTGTTTTAGGACTGAATATTCTGAATATATGTTAGAACCATCAGGTCCAATGTGTCATTCAAAACCACCCTCTCCTTGTTGATTTTTCTGTTTGGATGATCTATCCACTGATGTAAGTGAGGTGTTACTATTACGGTATTACTACTGATTACTTCATGTTTGCTTTATGTATGTGGGTTTTTCCCAGGTTGGGTGCATAATTATTTATAATTATTACATCTTTTTGAATTGTTCCTTTTATGGTTATGCAGTGTCCTTCTTTGTATCCTATTACAGTCCTTATTTTAAAGTCTAATTTTTTCCGATGTAAGTACTGCTACCCTGGTTTCTCTTCACTTCCATCTGCAAGTGTATTTAGGTCTGAAATGAGTCTCTTGTAGGTAGTATATAGGATAGATCTTACTTTTTTATCCATTCCATTACAGCTTATCTTTAGATTAGAGCATTTAGTCCATTTAAATTCAAAGTAATTATTGATAGGGGGCACCTGGATGACTCATTTAAATGTCCCATTTAGGCTCATGAGCTTGTGAGTTTGAGGCCCCGAATTGGGTTCTGTGTGGACAGCTCAGAGCCTGGAGCCTGCTTCAGATTCCATCTCCATATCTCTCTGCTCCTCCCCTACTCACACTGTCTCTCTCAAAAATAAATAAACATTAAAAAATTAATTCAAAGTAATTATTGATAGGTACATACTTACTGACATTTTGTTACTTGTTTTGCAGTTGTTTTATAATTTCTCTCTGTTCCTTTCTTCTCTTGTTCTCCTGTCTCACAGTTTTGCTACCTTTCTTTAGTGATATATTTAGATTCCTTTCTAATTTTTGCCTATTACTGGTTTTTGATTTGCGTTTACCATTAGGTTTATATATAACATGCATATAGAAGCCTACATTAAGTTGATGGTCGCTTAAGTTTGATCCCATTCTAAAAGCCTTAAATTTTTACTCCTCTCCCCACTGCCTCCACGTTTTAGGTATATGATGTCCTACTTCATGTCCTTTTGTGAATCCCCTAATTTTTATTGATGTACTTAATTTTACTGCTTTTGTGCCTCCTACTTTTCTGACTCCTAATTATGGTCTTCCTTTTCCACTCAAAGAATGCCCTTTAACATAGCTTGTTAAGACTTGTTTAGTGGTTCCTTTAATTTCTGTTTGTCTGGGAAACTCTTGATCTCTCCTTGTCTAAATTTCTGGAAAAAGATTCTTGCTGGATAAAGATTCTTCATTCCAGTTTTTTTTTTCTTTCAGTACTTTGAATATATCATGTCACTCCCTTCTGGCCTGCAAACTTTCTGTTGAAAAATCAGCTGATAGCCTTATGGGGTTTTCCTTGTGTGTAACTGTTATCTTTTGCTGCTTTTAAAATTCTCTCTTTATCATTACTTTTTGCCATTTTAATTATTATGTGTCTTATTGTGGACATTTTGGGGTTGATTTTGTTAGGGTATCTCTGTCCCTCCCGGGTCTGGATGTCGGTTTCCTTTCCCAGACTTGAGAAGTTTTCAGCTATTTCTTCAAATAAATTTTCTGTCCCATTTTCTCTCTCTTCTTCTAGGATCCCAATAATGAGAATGTTATTATGCTTCATGGTATCACTGAGTTCCCTTAATATATTCTCATCTTTTATTACTCTTTTCTTTCTCTTGTTCAACTTAATTGCTTTACATTACTGTGTCCTCCAGATTGCCGATCTGTTCTGCTTCCTCTAGTCTACTATTTATTCCATCTAGTAGTTTTAATTTCAGTTATTGAGCGCTTCTTCTCTGACTGGTTTTTTTTTATGATTTCTTTGTTGAGGGTCTTACTGAGGTCTTCCACTCTTCTCTCAGGCCCATTGAGTATCCTTATGACCATTAATTTAAATTCTCTATCAAGCATACACTTATCCCCATTATGTTTAACTCTCTTGCTGTGATTTAAAAAAAAAATCTTTTTTAATGTTTATTTATTTTTGAGACAGAGCACGAGCAGTGAAGGGGCAGAGAAGAAGGGAGACACAGAATTCAAAGCAGGCTCCAGGCTCTGAGCGGTCAGCACAGAGCCCGATGCAGGGCTCGAACTCATGAACCCATGACCTGAGCTGAAGTCAGATGCTTAACCAACAGTGCAATCTCTTGCTGTGATTTTTGTCCTGTTATTTCATTTGGGACATATTTCTCTGTCTCCTCATTTTGCCTAACTCTCTGTGTCTGTTTCTATGTGATAGGAAAGTCAGCTATGTAGTAGTTGCTCTTGAAAGTAGTGGCACTGGGGGCCTGGCTGGCTTAGTCGGTGAAGTGTGTGACTCTTGATTTCAGGGTTGTGAGTTTGAGCTCCATGTTGAGTGTGGAATTACTTAAAAATATAATCTTACAAAAAGAAGAAAAAGTAAGTAGTGGCCTTATGAAGAAGAGGTCCTATAGTTCCCTGCAGTACAATGTTCCTTGTTCAGTAGAAACTGGCACTTTAGGGGTGTCACCTATATATGTTGCATGTGCCTTACTGTTGTGGCTGAGCCACTTTGCTTTTAGTCCAGTTGTCTTCAGGGCTCTCTGCCTGTGTGGGCAGGGTTTGATCCTGTGTTGTCAGTAGGCCACTGTAGGGGTACCTTGGGTTTGAGCTGGGTCAGACCAGGCACCTTTCAAAGCTGTGGTCACATTGAACTGCAGGGCACTCTCCTTGTGTGGTGCCCCAAGAAGCTTTCACTGCTGGGCAGGGCCGGCAGTCAGACCAGATGTCTTCCCAGCACACTGCTGGGGCTACGAACTGGTATGTGTGGTTATCTTCCTCTCTCCCCAGGGCAGGAATCACCTTGGGGTGGTACTAGCCCCTGTCAGGGCTGCTTCTACTCTGCCCCACTTGTGGCACCACTTTGGACTTCTGCTGAGGGTGGTCGGAAGTCCACAAAACATGGGGGCAGGGTACACAGGGTTAGCAAGGTTTGCACAAGTGTGCTATGGGAGGAGAGCTGGAGCTGCTCTGGAGAACTGCTGAGGATGGGCTGGAGGGAGCAGGTCTGCAGAAGAGCAAGGGGACAGCACACTATTAGCAAACTATGTGGAAAGTGTTCATACTGCACTGGTTCTTGCATGTGTCCGTGTATCTAGGCTGGGGAAGGTCGGAGGGAAATGGTAGGATCAGGTCTTTTGTTCTTAGAAAAGTCTCCTAAATCTCTGGCCCTCCAACACAAGTTCTGAGATTAGTAAATAAATTTCAC
This sequence comes from Hyaena hyaena, assembly GCF_003009895.1. NCBI lineage: Eukaryota > Metazoa > Chordata > Mammalia > Carnivora > Hyaenidae > Hyaena > Hyaena hyaena. The sequence continues at coordinate 309,626 of NW_024080762.1, forward strand.
TCCATGTTATACCCTACCCAGGGTATAACTGCTGCTTCTATGCTGTATCTCAGTGGAGCTGTTTGTTATGCTGTCTCTTTAAGGGTGAGGACTCAGTTTCCTAATGCCCTCTGGGTATCCCAGGGTCCATCCCACTGATTTTTTTCTTTTGGTATCTTAAAAAAGTTTTTTAAACAATTAATTAATTAACTAATTAATTGTGAGAGAAGAAGAAGGGAGGGGCAGAGAGAGAGAGAGAGAGAGAGGACAAGGAGGGGAGGGGCAGAGAGAGAGACACACACACACAGAATCCCAAGCAGGCTCCACAATGCCAGCACAGAGCCTGGCACGGGACTCGAACTCCTAAACCATGAGGTCATGACTGGAGCCAAAATCAAGAGCCAGATGCTCAACTGACTGAGCCATCAGGTGCCCCCAGCTGATTTTTAAGTTCCAGGTTTTAAGCTCTATTGATTGTCAGAACTCACAAAATTAAGCCCCTCTGGATTTCAAAGCCAAATGTTATGGGAATTCACCTTCCCAGCACAGGTCCCTATGTCCAGGGTGGCTGGTGTGGGGTCTGCTCCTCTCCCCTCTCTGCACCAACAGCATCCCTCCTTCTGGCAGATTTGTCTTATTTGGAAGGAACTCCTCCACACTTATCATGAAGATAAACCACATCCTGTCTCAGACTGGGTTCAAATGAACATGCCCATTCTGTAACTTACTTTAGAGTTTATTTTTCGTGATTTATAAGAGCTATAAACAGTTTGCTTTCATACTGAAACACAGGCTGTTTGGAAGGCATGTAGTAAATAAAAACTAATGAATAACATCAACAAAATAGGGATTATTATGTTTTGAAATCTTTAACATTTAGAAATCAAATGTGCTATGAAGTGTCACAATTTGTTCCAAAAATATTAATGAAAAATCTGTTATGTGCCAGGTCCTATGATTAGCATTAGGGATCAAAGTCAAATAACACATGACCTCTGCCCTTAAGGGCCCATAGGGAAATCAAATAATCATTTAGCATTAACCATCACTGCCATAGTCCCTAGTTCTGCAGAAACAAAGAAAAGAGGCATTAGATTACAAGGCCCAGAGGACATCACCCTAGAATCAATTTTTTAAAAGCTTCTATTTTGAAATAACTAATTTATTTTTAAGTCTGTAGATTTTCAGACATTCACAACACTAAACAGTAAAATAGTATAATGAACCTTCATGCACCCATCTTTCAGTCTCAATAACTTCCATAACATGGCCAATCTTTTATACCCACACCCAGTAAGTCCCATTCCTCTGCCGGAGACCGAAACTGCACAGGTCATCCCTGATGGCAAGGCCCAGGGAAGAGACTGCAATGCAGTCAGAAGAACCCCTGGAAGAATTCTTCTTCTCTACTTTGTCTGTACCTTTTACTCTCACTTCTGCTGTTAGTCTATTCTAGGGTTAATATGAAACCAGAATTGCCCAAAGTTCCCCCCTTCCTCCAAAATGGAATGTACCTAAATATCATGTCCGCCCCCTCAATCAGATGTTGTCTAATGAATATTGTAGCAATTAGCAAAACTGGAAACAGTCCGCTATGCATGGGGTCTATAAGAGACCTAGAATTCATTTTTCTTGTATGAGTCTAATTGCCAGTAAGAATACCTATTATGCCATAAGCAGAGACAAAAACAAGACTTATTAGTTGTGGAGGACTTTCTCGAAATAGTGTTAGAGAAAAATCTGCCTGCTGACCTCAAGCCTGTAAGGCAACTTATGGATTGTTCTGGCCAAAGAATGAGATTGGTAAATGCAGAGACCAAATTCTAGTTGATCTATGTAAAACATTTCCATACGTCATCTATGATAAATGTTGACATCGTTCTTTCTTAGTAAGGGGTTGTGAGAGTCTGTTAACTACAACTGCGGGTACAAGTATATCCTGTTTTTGCATGCCCACTGAATTTAAACAATTAAAGGGCACTGTGATCTCATGTATTCTGGCAATATGCTTCACTTATCCTTAGATACCCTGTCATATGTAGTAAAGAATATGTAAAACTTTGTTATGACTACCTGGTTAAATTTTATTTGTTGAAGTGGAAATTATGTACCGTGAAATCACTGTTGCCAAGAAAACTTAGAAATGTTAAGTCCTATGACTGTACTCAAAAAATGTAAATTGTTTAAGCATGATTGTTTGAATTTGCTATATAAAAACCCTAAGCTGAAAAATAAATTTGAGCAGTCCACCTGAAGAGGCTGGCTCCATGTCTTCTTTTGCCAACGCCAACCATCACTCTCCAGGCCAACCCTGGCTTGCAGAGGCTGGTCCCCTGCACTCCTCAGATTATTCTGAAGCAACTCCAGACATCTAAATATTTCAGAATGTACCTCTAAAAGTTAAAGACTCTTCTTAAAACATAATCACAAAACGGTTATCATAACTTTAAAAGTGAACAATTCTTTAATACCAAATATGTTTGTCAATGTTCACATTTCTCTATTTTTTTTAACATTCATTTTTTCACAAGACTATTTTTAGGTAATCTCTACACCCAACATGGGGCTCAAACTCACAACTCCACTATCAAGAGTTGCATGCTGAGCCAGCCAGACACCTTTTTTTTTTTTTTTTTTTTTTTTGCAAAGGGACACAAATAAGATTCATATCTTGTGGTAATTGGGACATTTTTTAAGTCTCTTTCAAACTGTTGGTTCTTCCTTTTATTGTTTTTTCCCTTGCATTTTTTTGTTGAAGAAACTGGGTCATTAGGCCTCTAGATCAGGGATCAGTAATTATTTTCTATGAATGGCCAGTTAGTAAATATTTTAGGTTTTGCAGACTTTAAAGTCTCTGTTGGAATTATGTAACTCTGCCACTGGAGCATGAATGTGGCCACAGACAACACATAAATAAATGAACAGGTCTGTGTTCCACTAAAACTTTATTTATGGACACTGAAATTTGAATTTTATATAATTTTCACATCTCATGAATTTTTTTTCAACCATTTAAAAGTGTAAACACCATTCCTACTTCATAAGCCATGCAAAAACAGGCAATGGGCCAGATCTGTCCCTTAGGTCAAAGTTCACCAAATCCTACTCTAGAGTTATCCTCACTAAATTTTGTTATTGTATCCATATGGTATCTTTTAATATGCACTCTTGTGATTGGTAGATCGGTGGACCAGGAAGCTTGATCAGTGTGGATTTTTTTTTCTTCAGATTTTATGAAACTACTTCCTAGATGGCAATGTGTAATTCTATAGGAATTTCTTTTCTTCCTTTTTGTGAAGTTAGCAGCCATTGACCATCCCTGCCCAGAACCACTAATTTCATCAGTGGTTGCAAAGTGATGAGTTAGTTTTCCATTCATTCTTCACTCATTTATGAGCTCAAGTATACCAACAAAGAGGGACTTTGCCTCATCAATTACTTTGTCACTCTAGGTAAAAACAGAAAAGGCAGGATAAATGCTTGCTTCTTTCATTTGTCAGCTTTCAAAATAATGAGATGGTTCCTTGGTATACTCCAATAATAACAATGAGGGGATTTTTTAAGTATCATTTGAAACTCACAAATTTAAATATATTTGCTGTTTCAATTCATTGTAGTTGCTGATTCTCAAAAATAACCTCTCTTTGGCTAGTGAGAACCTTTACAAGTTGACTCCTGAGTGCTGACACATCCTTATTTCTCCAGGTGTCAATAAGCTAGGCTGCCTCCCTGTTTCCTCCTGCACAGATGGTGGTATCCTACAGATCTTCAGTTGTCAGTGATTTAGCCTTCCCCATTCATATGTGGAGGGTCAAAGAAATGCCTAGTCACCTAGTTTTGTTGTAGATGTTATCCATGGGTCTTTGGCTTTGTAGTCTTATTTGATCTATTTTTATAGGATGATTTGAGGAGATTCAAAAGCTAGGATGCAATTTCCGGCGAAGAAAGAGTAAGAGGGTCAAAAATTATATTCCTGTCATAAACAACTAGAAAATTGGACAAACTATTAGAAACAGCTATTTTCAGAAGAAGGTAGTACCAGACTGTGATATATTATAAAAGGATAACAAAATAACTGAGCTCTAAGCAAATAGAGGGATATACATGTTCACAGATTGGATTATAATACTGTTAAGATTCAATTCTCTCCTAGTTGATGTATAGATATAGTGAAATTCCAATTAAAATCTTGCAGAAATTTTTAGAAATTAACAAGTGGATTCTAAAATTCATACAGAAATGCAAAGGACCTAGCTTAGCTAAAACAAGCCTGCAGACAAAGTTAGAAGACTTACACCGTAACAATATTATAAAATTAGAGTAATCAAAACAACATGGTTTTGGCTTAAGATTAAGAATACAGATCCATATCACAGAACAGAGTCCAGAAAGAGACCCTCACATGCATGGGCAATTGATTTCAATAAAAGTGCCACAATAACTCATTGAGGAAAGTACTGGGACAACAAAATTAATTATTTGGGGAGAAAAATAAACCTTGACTCTTACCCTCATCCTATATACAAAAATTAACTGAAAATAAATCATAAGCCTAAACATACTAGCTAAAACTATAAAACTTCTAAAATAAAATATAGGAAAGCATATTTGCAAACCTAGGGTGGGCAAAGATTTCTTACATAGGACACAAAAAGTACAAGCCATAGAAGAATCAACAGTTCATAAATCAGAATTCATGAAAATTTTAAATCTTTAGCTAAGAGGCAATGTTAAGAAAATGAAAAAACAGGCCATAAATTGGGAGAAAATATTCACAATACATACAGCGGACAAAGGACTTAAATCCAGAATATATAAAAGATACTGTGTATGTATGTGTATATATAAATATATTACATATATATGTTAAATATATATATTTAAGCCTCTTACAGACAATTCAGTAGGCAAAAGATCTGAACAGATACTTCACAAAGGAAGATACAGTAATGGCCAATATACACATTAAAAGATACTCAGCATTATCAGAGAAATGTACATTAAAATCACAAGATACCACTACATACTCATTAGATTGGCCAAAATTTAAAAGACTGACAAATACCAAGTGCTGCCAAGGATATGGAGCAACTGGAATACTCATGCACTGCTTTGGCAAACAGGCAGTTTCTTATGAAGTTTTCTTATACCTCCCATACTACCTGGCAATTTCACTCTTAGGACTTTACCCAGGGGAAATGAAAATACACATCTACACAAAAGCCTGTACACTAATGTTCATGACAGCTTTTTTCAAAAAAATATTTATTTTTGAGGAGAGATAGAGACAGCATGAGCAGGGGAGGGTCAGAGAGAGAGGGAGACACAAAATCTGAAGCAGGCTCTAGGCTCTGAGCTAGTTGTCAGCACAGAGCCCGATGCGGGGCTTGAACCCACAAACCGTGAGATCATGACCTGAGCTGAAGTCGGATGCCTAACCGACTGAGCCACCCAGGCACCCCTCATGACAGCTTTAATCACAATAGCGTCAAACTAGAAACAACTCAAATGTCTGTGAACATGTAATTGGTTGAATGAACAATTTGTGGACTATCAGTGCACTGGCATACAACTCAGAAATAAGAGAGAATGAGCCACAGGTGCAAACAACAACATGGGTGAATCTCAAAAGCATACTGAGTGAAAAAAACAAAACATAGAAGAGATTATACTATATGGTCCTGATTATATGAAAATCTGGAAAATACAAATTTAATCCATATTAACAGCAGACAGAGCAGTAGCTGTCTACAGTTAGATGTGGGGGATACTTACAGGGAAGAGGCATCCTTTCGTGGGTGATAAAAATATTCTACATATTGACTGTGATGGAGGAAGTTACTGAAATGCCTTTTATGGTGTATACAGGGAGGGGAGATTGTGCTGCCAAACCCGTCCCCAAAATCCTAGACTGACTTTTGAAGAACAAGTTTAAGTTATTGGGTAAAGCAGCAGGTGGTGCAACACATGCAAAGGCAGAGAAGCAAGAAATAACAGGTCATGATTGAGAAAGTGCACACTGTCCCATAAATGGTGGGAGGAATTTGTGCATATGTGGCAGTGCAAGGAGAGGAGGCTGCAGACAGAGGTAGATCCTTCGAAAAGGGCCTTTTCTGCTAAGCTCAAAAGTTTGTATCTATCAAAATATCATACGGTTTTTCTATTTTTCTATCAATGTGCTGAAATACATTGATTTTTAAATATTAAGCTACCCATGCATCCTTGATATACACCTACTTTGCTGTAACACACTTTTTTATGTATACAATCTGCTAATATTGTGTTGAAGACTTTAACATCCATAAATATGGTCACTAAGAGACTGGTGTGCAATATTCCTTCCTTGCAAAGTATTCTATAACTTCTTTCCTACAAGAAGAGGTAGGTATTACTCCCTCCTTTTCTGTTTTCTGGAAGAGTTTTGCAAGACTGGTGTTTCTTCCTTAAATATCTGAAAGAATTCACCAGGTAAGTTATACAGCTTGAGGTTTTCTTTGTGGGAAGGTTTAAGTAATGCAATCAGTTTTCTTAATGGACATTGTATTATGCAGATTTTCTATTCATTCTGTTAGCTTTGGTAACTTGTATTTGTTCAAGAAACTTGTGGATTTTATCCAAACAATCAAATTGCATGAAATAAAGATATTGAAAATTTCCTCTTTTACCTCTATGTCTGTAGACACTACAGTTATATCTCTCTTTTTCATTCCTATTATATTTTCTCTATTTTTAAAAATTGGAATATAGTAGACATAAAATGTTACATTAATTTCAGGTGTACAAAACAGTGATTCAACAACACTATACTTACGCTTCCTCACCACAAGTGTAGCTACCCTCCATCACCATACAACACCAGTACAATACCATATTCTCCATGCTGTACCTTTTTATTCCTGTGACTTATTCATTCCCTAACTGGTAGCCTGTATGTCCCATTCCTCTTCACCCATTTCGTCCAGCCTCCCACAACCTCCCCCCTGCAACAATCAGTTTGCTCTCTGTATTTATAGGTCTGATTCTGCTTTTTGTTTATTCATTTGTTCTATATTTTTAGATTCCACATATAACTGAAATCATATATTTGTCTTTCTGTTTCTGACTTATTTCATGTAGCATAATACCCTCTAGGTCCATACATGTTGTCAAAAATGGTAGCATCTCATCCTTTTTTATGGCTGAATAACAACAGATGACACAAACAAATGGAAAGATACTCCATGCTCATGGAGTGGAAGTATAATGTTAAAATGTCCATACCACCCAAAGCAATCTATAGATTCAATGCAATCCCTATGAAAATACCAAAAGCATTTTTCACAAAACTATAAAAACCAATAATTAAATTTGTATGAAACAACAAAAGACCCTGAGTAGTAAAACAAATCTTGAGAATGAAGAACAAAGCTGGAGGTATCACAATCTCAGATTTCAAGATATACTACAAAGCTATAGTAATCAAAAGAATATGGTACTGGCACAAAAACAGACATATAGGTCAATAGAACAGAACAGAGAGCCCCCAGATAAACCCATGTTTACATGGTCAACTAATCTACTTAAAAGGAGGTAAGAATATACAATGGGGAAAAAGTATCTTCAATAAATGGTGCTGGGCATGCATACACTCTGAATCAACTGGAATCCTATACTTCACATCAGGATTGAACAGAGATCACTACAAAATGTTTATGAGGGGTTGAATACTGTGAGATGTACTAAGTAAAATATACATCTAGAGATTAAATAAATAAATGAATGAATGGTGTTAGGGAAAACTGGAAAGCTACATACCAAAGGATGAAACTATAAGTTATCGTCAACAATGGCAAGGTAGGAGGACCCTAAACTCACCTCCAGCACAGACACACCAAATCTATACCTATTTATAGAGTAATTCCTCTTGAAGAACTGAGGGCTGACTCTACAGTTTCTGCACAACACAGAGAGACCACATGGAGAAGAGGAAGAGAGATGGAGACACAGTAACAAAGGAACCCCCACCCCCAATGCTGCAAACTGCAATGGGGAGGAATAGTACTGAAAAGCCATAAGCAGATTTGTCTGCCTTGGGGTGCAGAAAAACAGCCACAAGTTTAAAAGAACAACTAGAATATAAAAGATACAGCCCTGGAACTCTGCCAAACAGCTGAAGAGCTCCTGGAACACTTTCCTAGTCGGAGGGACTGGTGAGCGCCATGGTTTCACTCTTCCCTCTGCAACCTGAGAGCGTGGACAGGAGCAAGGGCCAGGTCTAATGCCCCAGGCCCCTAGCCCATACAGGCTCCAGCTGTCCCACCAAGGCAGCCCCAGCACAACACATGCCAGGACACGCCTGGTCAGCACTCACAGCATTTCCAGCCAATGCCAAGGCGACACAGGCACAAACTCCAAAATACTCCAGACTCACACCATGTCAGCTCCAGACAGCTTGTTGGGGCATCCCTGGAGCAGAGCACCCAGGGCCTCCTGGCTCACACCTACTGTAGCTCCATCCACCCTGCCAGGGTGCCCTCTGTGCAGAGTGCTCTGAGAGCCTTCAGCCTGTGTCTGCCTTGGTTTCATCCACCCTGCTAGCACAGCCTCTTTGGCGGGGGGGGGGGGGGGGGGGGGGGGGGGGGGGCCAGGAACCCCTGACTAGTTTCCCCACCAGGGCATCTCCTGCACAAAGCACCCCAGAACACCCCAGCCTATGCAGGTCTCAGCTTTAATCGCCCCACCAGGGCATTCCCTGCACTGAGAACCCCAGGACATTTCAATTTGCACCCATTTCAGCTTCAGCTGTCCTCCCAGGGTGCCCTCTGTAGGAAGAGCCCCAGGACCACACTAGTCTATACCCACTTCAGCTACAGCTGTCTGTGAGGGCGATCCCTGTGTGGAGCACCCTGAGACCCCTGTAGCCACCCTGACTTGGCTCCAGCTGTCCCTTCAGGGCACTCTCTATGTGGAGAACCCTGGGATACTCTAGCTTACCTACTTCAGGTTCAGCTGTGCTCAAAGACCACCCCGGCCCACACCCACTTCATCTCTGGCCATCTTGCTAGGGTGGACCAGCATGGAGTGACCCAGAACTCCAGCCCACACCAGACACAGCTCCAGCCAACCAGCCAAAGTCACCAGGCACTCAGTCTACATGGAGGATTACCATACACAGGACGATTCCTTCAAGTTTAGAAGTAGGAGTTTTACCTAATTTACAGAAACAAAGTTAAACAAAACAGGGAGACAGAAGACTGTGCTCCATGTGAAAGACCAAGACAAAACCCCAGAAAAAGAACTAAATGAAACACAGATAGGCAATATGCCTGATAAAAAGTTTAACGATCATAAAGATGCTCACAACACTGCAGAGAAGAACTCAGTGAGAACTTCAAGAAAGATACAGAAAATTAAAAAAAAATCGGTTGAAGAATACAATAACTGAAATGAAAAGTAAAGAAGAGGGAATCAACAGATTAGTGGATATACAAGGACAGATTAGCCATCTGGAAGAAACAGCAATGGAAAGGATCTAAGCTAAACAGCAAAAAAAGAAGATCATTTAAAAAAAATTAGGATAGCTGGGGCACCTGCGTGGCTCAGTCAGTTGAGTGTCTGATTTTGGCTGAGGTCATGATCTCATGGCTCATGGATTTGAGCCCCACATCAGGCTCTGCACTGGTAGTATGGAGCCTGCTTGGGATTCTCTTTCTTTCTGCTCCTCCTCTTACTTGAGCTTGCACGCTCTCTCTCTCTCTCCCTCTCTCTCCCCCTCTTTTTCTCTCTCTCAAAATAAATAAAATGAACATTAAAAATGAGGACAGCAAAGGGATCCCTTGGATAACATCATGAACATTTGCATTGAGTCCCAGAAGGAGAAGAATGAGAGAAAGGAGAAGAAAACTTATTTGAAGAAATGATAGCTAAAACCTTCACTAACCAAGTAAAGAAAGCAGACATCCAGATTCAGGAATCACAGAGAGTTCCAAACAAGATGAACCCAAGGAGGTCTCCACCACAACACATGAAAATCAAAGTGTCATCAAAAGTTAAAGAGAAAAAGAGCACTTTAGGGGTGCCCGAGTGGCTCAGTTGGTTGAGTTGACTCTTGATCTTGGCTCAGGTGATGATCTCATGGTTCATGAGTTCAAGTCCTGCATTGGACTCTGTACTGATAGTGCAGGGATAGCTTGGGATTCTCTCTCTCTCTCTTTCTCTCTCAATCTCTGTCCCTTCTCCCCTCTCAAAATAAGTAAATATACTTAAAAATTAAAAATAAATAAAAATTAAAACTTTTTTTTAAAAAGAGAATTTTAAGCAAGAAACAAAACATTAAGTACAAAGGAAACATCACAAACTCAGAAACACTGCAGGCCAGAAGGGAGTTGGCATGATATACTTAAAGATCTGAAAGAAAAAAACCAAAACCAAGAATGTCTGGTGAGGTTATCACTCAGAATGGAAGGAGACATAAAGAGTTTCCCAGACAAAAGAGGAATTCATCACTCCTAAATGGGCCTTACCAGAAAGGCTAAAGAAAAGCCTTCATACTTAGAAGTAAGAAAATTATGAATAAAAAGATGTAAAATATGACAACATACACAAAGACATGAAGGAGGGAGTAAAAAAGAAGTCCTTTAGAGTGTGTTCAAACTTAAATGACTATCAACTTAATATCAACTGCTATCTACTTAGGATCCTACATATCACACTCATGGTAACTACAAACCCAAAGCCTAATACATACATAAAAATGAAGAGAAAGAAGGCCAAGTATAACACTACAGAATGTCATCAATCATAAGGCAAGACAGCAAGAAATGAAGAACAGAGAACTACAAAAACAACAGAAAATAATTAACAAAATGGCAGTAAGTACATACCTATGAGTAATTACTTTATATATAAATGGTCTAAAGACTCTAATCAAAAGACGTAGAGTTGACTGAATGGATTTTTAAAAAAGCACAAGACTTAATCTATATGCTGCACACAAGAGACCTAAAGACACATACAAGGGGTGCCTGGCTGGCTCAGTTGGTAGAGCATGAAACTCTTGCTCAAGGTTGTGAGTTCAAGCCCCACAGAGGGCACGGAGCCTACAAAAAAATAAATAAAGACACATACAAACTAAAAGTGAAAGGATGGAAGAAGACACACCATGTAAATAACAGGAAAAAAAACCCCAAAAATAAAACCTACTGACCAATATTCCTAATGAACACAGATGCAAAAATTTTCAATATTAGTAAACTATATTAAAAGGATCATTCACCACAATCAAGTGGGAGTTATTCTGGGGCTGTAAGGATGGTTCAATATTTGCAAATCAATCAACATAATAAACCACAGTAACAGGACAAAATACAAAAATCATATGATCATCAATAGATGCAGAGAAAGTATTTCACAAAATGCAACATCCATTCATGATAAAAACTCTCAATAAAGTGGTTTAAAGGGAACATACCTCAACATGATAAAGGCCATAAATGACAAACCCACAGCTAACATCAATCATATTCAATGGTGAAAAGATGAAAGCTTTTCCTCTAAGATAAGGAGTAAGACAAGGAGGCCCCTCTTGCCACTTTTATTCAACACAGTACTGGAAGTCGTAGCCACAGCAATCAGACAAAGGGAAAAGAAAGGCATCCAAATTGGCAAGAAAAAAGTAAACTGTCAGTGTTTGCAGATGCTCTAATACTATACACAGAAAACCCTAAAGACTCCACCAAAAAACTACTGGAAATAACAAATGAATTCAGTAAAACTGCAGAATACAAAATTGAAATACACAGAAGTCAGCTGAACTTCTATACACTAATAATTAAGTAGCAGAAAGAGAAATTAAGAAAACATTCCCATTTACAATTGCACCCAAAACAATAAAATACCTAGGAATAAACTTAACCAAGGAGGTGAAAGACCTGTACTCTGAAAACTATAAAAACACTACTGATGAAAAAAATCAAAGAAGACACAAACATATGGAACAATATCCCATGTTTATGGATTAGAAGAATTAATATTGTTAAAATTTCCAACTACTGAAAGCAATCTATTGATTCAATGCAATCTCTATCAAAATACCAACAGTATTTTTCACAGAACTAAAACAAACAATCCTAAAATTTGTATGTAACCACAAAAGACCTCAAATAGCCAAAGCATCTTCAGAAAGAACAAAGTTGGAGGTATCACTATCCCAGATTTCAAGATAGAATACAAGCTGTAGTCATCAAAACAGTATGGTACAGACACAAAAATAGACACACAGATCAATGGAACAGAATAGAGAGCCCAAAAATGAAGCCATGTTTTTAAGGTCAATTAATCTATGATCAAAGGAGGCAAGAATAATGGGGAAAGGACAGTCTTCAATAAATGGTGCTGGAAAAACTGGACAGCTTCATGAACAAGAATGAAGCTAGATTACTTTCTTACACCTTTTACAAAAATAAACTCAAAATGGATTAAAGACCTAAATTTGAGACCAGAAACCACAAAACTCCTAAAAGAAAACAGGTGGTAACCTTTTGGACATCGGCCTTAGAAATATTTTTCTGGACCTGCCTCCCCACAAGGGAAACAAGCATAAATAAATAATTGGGACTACATCAAACTTTTTCCATCAACAAAACAAAAAGGCAACCTACAGAATGAGTGAAGATATTTTAATCTAATATAGCCAATAAGAGGTTAACATCCAAAATATATAAAGAACTTACAAAACTCAACACCAAAACCCAAATAATCCGTTTAAAAATAGGCAGAGGACCTGAATAGACATTTTTCCAAAGAAGATGGACAATAGATACATGAAATGATATTCAACATCACTCATCATCAGAGAAAATGCAAATCAAAACCACAATGAAATATCACCTCACATCTGTTAGAATGGCTAGAATAACAGATACAAGAAATAACAAGTGTTGGCAAAGATGTGGAGTAAAGGAACCCTTTGTGCATGTTTGGTGGGATTCTAATCTGATACAGCCACTGTGGAAAACAGTATGGAAGTTCCTCAAAAATTTAAACAGACCTACCCTACTATGTGAGCAATTTTATTTACCCAAAGAAAACAAGAATGCTAATTAAAGAGATATTCACCCCTATATTTATTGCAGTATTATTTACAATAGCCAAATTGTGAAAGAAACCTAAGTGTCCATCAATAGATGAATGGAGAAAGATGTGGTATATATACATAATGGTATATTACTCAGCCATAAAAAGAATGAGATCTTGCCATTTGTGACAACAGGGATGGATATTATACTAAGTGAAATTAGTCAGACACAGAAAGATGAATACCACATGATTTCACTTATATGTGGACTCTAAATCAACAAACACAGAAACAGACCTATAGGTGCTAAGAACAAACTGGTGGTTGCCACAGGGGTGGAGTTTGGGGGGGGGGGGATAATTAGCAAAATAAGTGAAGAAGAATAAGAGGTACAAATTTCCAGTTATAAAATAAATAAATCACAGGAATGAAAAGCACAGCATAGGAAATATAAATAATATTGTAATTTTGTATGCTGATAAATGGTTAATTACACGTATTGTGGTGAGCATTTTGTAATACATATAATTGTTGAATCTTTATATGTTGTACATCTGATACTAACATAATATTGTATATTGACTCGACTTCAATTTTATTTTTTTAAATTTATTCGAGAGAGAGAGAAACTCTGGGATCATGACCCAAGCTGAAATCAAGAGTCAGTGGCTCAACTGACTGAACCACCCAGGTGACCCCAATTTTAAAAAATAATATTCAGGGGTGCCTGGGTGGCACAGGTAAGTGTCCAGCTCAGGTCATGATCTCATGGTGCCTGGGTTTGAGCCCCGAACCCAGCTGACAGCTCTAGAGCCTAGAGCCTGCTTCAGACTCTGTTTCCCTCTCTCTCTGCCCCTCCCCCACTCATGCTCTCCCTCTGTCAAAAATACACATTAAAAAATATTTTTAAAATATTCATAGGCATTTATAAATGTTTGCTGAATGAATGAAAAAATGTCCAATGGCATAAAAAAGTGTGCACTTCTCAAATATAATGAAAAATTACAAATTCCTAGACACAAGATTAAAGTACTCTTTTAAAAGGTAGTTACTGATAACATATAATACAGCAGACTATTTAAAAGAAGACTGGGGAAAAGTATATTAAATTAACGGATCAAACAAATCTATCAATGCCACTGCCAAGTAGCACCACATGTTTCAGAGTCATATCCAGGCAAAATGAAGCAGGGGTGGCAGCGGTGGTGGTGCTAGGGACAGAAAGTTCAATCCCTAAAATCCCCTTGCCTTTGGCAGGTACATCAATCCTTATTTCCAAATCTAGTAAGTTAGTCCTTAAGGAACATCTGTAATTTGTTGATCCATCAATGTGTCCTTAAAGACTTTTTAAATTAGGGGGGGCACCTGGGTGGCTCAGTCATTTGGGTGTCCGACTTCGGCTCAGGTCATGATCTCACAGTTCGTGGGCCCGAGAGTTCCGTGTCAGGCTCTGTGCTGGCAGCTAGCTCAGAGCCTGAAGCCTGTCTTCGGATTCTGTATCTCCCTCTCTCTCTGACCCTCCCCTGCTCAGGCGGTCTGTCTCTCTTCTTTCTCAAAAATAAATAAAACATGAAAAAAATTTTTTTAATAAATTAGGATAAAAATATGTAACATAAAATTTACCATCTTAACCATTTTTAAGTGCACAGTTCAGTGGTATTCAATACATTCACATAGTTGTGCAACAGATCTCCAGAACTTTTATATCTTGCAAAACTGAAACTGCACCCATCAAACAACAATTCCTCATTCCCACTCACCCAGCCCCTGGCATCCACCATTCTACTTTAGGTCTCTCTAAATTTGACTACTCTAAGTACCTCATATAAGTGGAGTCACCTAAGTTATCTCTTTCTGACTGGTTTATTTCTCTTAGAATAATGTCCTCAAGATTCATTGACGTTATAGCTTATATCAGAACTTTCTTCTTTTTTAGGGATGAATAACAATCCATTGTATGTATGTATATACCACATTTTATCCGTTCATTTGTCAATGGACAGTCGGGTTGCTTCCATCTTCTGCCCACTGTGAATAATGGTGCTATGAACATGGTGTACAAATATCTGTTCAAGACCCTACTTTCCATTTTTTTGGCTATATACCCAGGAGTGGGATTGCTGGATATATGGTAGGTCTATTTTTAATTTCTTGAGGAATCATATTATTTTCCATAACAGTTAACACCATTTTACAATCAGTGCACCAACAGTGCACATGGTTTCCAATTTCTCCACATCCTCATCAACATCTGTTATTTTCTCTTTGTGGCGTTGTTTTATAGTAGCCATCTGGGTGTGAGGTGGTATCTTAGTGTGGCTTCAATCTACATTTCTCTAGTAATTAGTGATGCTGAGTATCTTTTCATGTGTTTGTTGATCTCAATGTGTCTTTAAGATGAGTTATTATTCAGTTCCCCAAACCAGTAACAGCACATGCAGCAAGATAATTCCAACCTTTCTCTAAGCCATAAGAATCAAATTCAGGGGCTCTTTCTGTAAGTTAAAATAACATACAGGCCCGGTCATCCTTTCAGCCAAAAGATTACCTACAAAGTATATCATGAAGCAGGTATTCAAATATATTGGGCCAAAGGTTACTTTTACAGCTGAAATAGATGTCTGCTCTTTCTGCCTGCCTAGCACACATTTTTCCTTATTCTGGGAACACATCTTGATTTTCCTTTGGGAAATCACTCCTCCCTTATTCATAGCCCATGTGATTCAGATTAGACTACTTCCTTACCTGGCCCAGCTCCAGGGCTGAGCAGGTGACTCAGGCCTGGCCTGGGAGTATATCTAATTGCTTTGGACCAAAGTGATTCGTTTATGGATAAGCATGTGATACAAATTGGTAAAATCCAAGTAAATCCCGAGATTTTTTTCTAGAACTGAGAAGCAGGAACACTCTTTCTGTTACGATTACAAGGATAAGAAAAGCCCAAAGTTACCAGGGACCACCAGGAGAGATCTTTCCTTAGAGAAAAGCGGAGCTGAGAGAGAGAAACAGACATAGCTAATGACATCGTTTGAGCCCCTGGATTCAACTGTGCCAGAGGCCACTCCTATCTGGACATTTCAATGTCCTGAGGCAAAGAGTTATTTATTTTGTTTAAAGGAAACTGAGTTGGGTTTCTGTTATTTGCAACCGAAAGAATTTAATTAATATCCAGCTTAAAGCAAACATAATTCACTTTTTTAAATGTTTTATTTTTGAGAGAGAGAGAGAGTGTGTGTGAGTGGGAGAGGGGCAGAGATTGAGAGGGAGACACAGAATCTGAAGCAGGCTCCAGGCTCTGAGCTGTCGCACAGAGGCTGATGCAGGGTTTGAACTCACAAACTGTGAGGTCATGACCTGAGCTGTAATTGGGACGCTTAACCAACTGAGCCACTCAAGCATAATTCACTTTTTAACAGTTCAAATATGTATCCAAATTTCCCTGTCCAATTGCCATAACATCTTTAAAACCCTACATCTTCTCATTTAACAATACACATTAATTTTATCTTGGTCTTGCTCAATGTCTTATCAGTATTCACCACAGTGGACCACTTTTTCACTTTTGAAACATGTCTGCTTGGCTTGTATGATCCCATACTCTGAAAGTTTTCCTCCTACCCCTGACAGCTCCTTCTCTCCTTCCTTTGCTAGTTTATTCTTCTTAACTTCCCCCTCCCCTTGTTTATTTTGTAACCCTCTCCCCAAGCAATCCTCACCACATCCACAGTCTCAATCACTGTTTAAATACCTCTGATTCCTGAATCAAATCTCTAGTGCAGACCACTCTCTGGCCTTCAGAGAACAAGGAGGCTAGTTGTTAAACAGTAAATGAGGATGTGTAGAACTGACATGTCTGCTGGATTATCTCCAAGTCACCACACATTCAAGCTGTCTAAAACCAGGGCCACAGTCACACCATACACACACACACACACACACACCCCTACCTACTACCTACCTCTGCCAGGGCCTGGCTCTTCTCTAGATTCCCTAAACACAATGAATGAGGCTACTTTCAGTTGAGCTGCATAAACTAGAAACCTACAAGTTTTCTTTCACAACTCTCTCCCCATCACCACCATTTCCGAACCACCACTAGTCACTGATTTTTAGCTTTTAAATATCTCTTCAATCAGTCCATTTCTTTCCATCCTAGTATAAGCTAGGTCTTCCTTCTTGACTTAGAAAATACCCTCCTAAAGTGGGCTTAGTGGGCTTCCTGTAACCTTCTGCTCACCCCCTTCTATACACTACTGTGAGAGATGTCATTTTATTCTAAAAGCATACTGGCCCTGTCACTCCTCTGTTTAGAATCCTTCAATAGTGTCCTATTTCTCTAAGGATTAAAAAAAAACAAAAAACCCAAATCTTTTATATGGTCTGCAAAGGAATAAGTGGGAAGGGTGAAGTATGTAAACATGTGCATATCTACTTTGTAAACAGAAGACACTGAAGATCATAAACTGCCAAGAAATCTTAAGAACCATGTAAAATCTGAAACACCTCAAGACAAAAGTCTAAAAGCACAGAAGAAGCCTCTGTTCTGGTAAAGATCTCTTCAAGACCCTTCTGGCCTTCCCCAATATAGATGTCAGGAGTAATGGAATCAATGGAAAAAGATCACCATTTTGGAGCCTATAAACATCTTGTACAACAACTCTCTGAGTAAGCCTTGGCTCAGAATGCTGTCTCACTTTCACAGCATGGGGCACCTCATCAATACACTCTCTGATGTTCTGCTAGTCTATCTTAATTCACTTTTTGTTGAGACAGCCTGGAAGCAATCTTCTCTCACTGGGAAAACTTTCCCATATCTGTGCTTTGATGTTATGGTTTAATTCTCCAAGTTCCATTTTTCTTGTTTCAAGGTTGGTGGGTACCTCTCTTAGGCCTTGGCATCCTTAGAACAGTAATAATCAGGACTTTAATTTTACTGGTAGTTTAAAAGGTATAGAAACTGGTCTTTATGTTCAGTTCCTTGTGAATAAAATAGATTGTGAGCCAAATTAAAAGGCAGATATTATGTGCTTTCAACAGCATACCATATTCACAAAGGTTAGCTGATGTCTTAGCTCAGATTGCTTCACAGACTGAGGGGCTTAAGCTAAGAGACCTTTATTTCTCATAGCTCTGGAGGCTAGGAAGTCTGAGGTCAAGATACTGGCAGGTTCAGCGTCTGGTGAGAACCTGCTTCCTAGATTAGAGACAGCCACCTTCTTGCTGTGTGCTCACGTGGACTTTTCTCATGGGAGAGGAGAGTGTATGCTCTCTCTTTTTCTTGTAAGGCTACTAATCCCAACATGAGGGGCCCTCCTCATGAGCTAATCGAAATCTAATTACCTCCCCAAGGCCCCATCTCCAAATACAATCACACTGGAGTCTCGGACTTCAACGCATGAATTCAGAGGGGACACGATTTAGTCAGTAACAGCTCATAAAAGTCATATGCCAAAATACCTTCAGAATTTGTAAACAACATCACTAAAACAATATATTACTAACTATAGCAATTCAATAAGAATATATATCTTATTATATTTGTTGAGATCTATAAACATTTTTAAATTTAAAAATCATATAACTATAGTATAAACCTATTGCAAAATAAATCTCCCAGACTCATTATATCAAAAATAATAGGGGATGGAAAAGGGGTGATGGGCACGGAAGAGGGCACATGTGGGGATGAGCACCGGGTGTTGTTTTTTTTTTAAATAATTTATTGTCAAGTTGAATTCCATATAACACCCAGTGCTCATCCACACATGTGCCCTCCTCCATGCCCATCTCCCTCCCTCCCTCCCTCCCTCCCCCCGCAAACCCATCAGTCCTCAGCATTCAAGAGTCTCTCATGGTTTGCCTCTCTCCCTTTCCCCCACTATTTCCCCCTTCTTCTCTCCCATGGTCCTTCATTAAGTTCCTCCTAATCCTCCTATACGTGCAAACATGTGATATTTGTCCTTCTCTGCCTGACTTATTTCGCTCAGCATAACACCCTCAAGGTCCATTCATGTTGCTACACATGGCCAGATTTCATTGTTTCTCATTGCCATGTAGTATTCCATTGTATAGATAAACCACATCTTCTTGATCCATTCGTCCGTTGATGGACACTTAGGCTCTTTCCATGTTTTGGCTATTGTTGAAAGTGCTGCTATGAACATTGGGGTACATGTGCTTTTATGCATCAGCACTCCTGTATCCCTCGGGTAAATTCCTAGCAGTGCTATTGCTGGGTCATAGGGGAGTTCTATTGTTCACTTTTTGAGGAACATCCACACTATTTTCCAGAGGGACTGCACCAGTTTACATTCCCACCAACCGTGTAGGAGGGTGACCGTTTCTCCACATCCTCGCCAGCATCTAGAGTCCTCTGATTTGCTCATTTTAGCCACTCTGAGTGGCGTGAGGTGGTATCTCAGTGTGGTTTTGATTTGTATTTCCCTGATGAGGAGGGATGCTGCACATCGTTTCATGTGTCTGTTGGCCATCTGGATGTCATCTTTGGAGAAGTGTCTGTTCATATCTTCTGCCCATTTCTTCACTGAGTTGTTTGTTTTTCGGGTGTGGAGTTTGGTGAGTTCCTTAAAGATTTTGGATATTAACCCTTTATCTGATATGTCATTTGCAACTATCTTTTCCCATTCCGCTGGTTGCCTATTAGTTTTATGGATTGTTTCCTTTGCCAGAGTACCAGATGTTATATGGAAACCAACTTGACAATAAACTATTTAAAAGATAATAATAAAGATAATACAATAAGTTATTTGAATAGATTAATATATCTAAAGAAGAAAAATCTATTAGTTGATCAGAGGCAAATATCTGTGGTACTCATCCAATACTTTCTTTTTATAAAAAATATTTACTGATTTATTTTTAGGGGGAGAGCAAGGGGGCAGGGGAGGACTGAGAGAGAGAGAGGGAAAGAGAGAATCCCAAGCAGGCTCAGGCTCAACACTGTCAGCATGGAGCCTGACACAGGGCTCAATCCCATGAACCAAGAAATCATGACCTGAGCGGAGATCAAGAGTCAGAAGCTCAACTGACTGAGCCACTGGGCACCCCCAACCAAAGCTTTCTAAAAGGGAGTTTTAGCTACTATACTTAAAAATTATTCTAATTACAACAAATCATTTCTCATTTTACAGTATCTCTGCCATGGGGCACCTGGGTGGCTCAGTCAGTTGAACATCCAACTCCTGGGTTTTGAGTCAGGTCATGATCTTGCAATTTCTGAGTTCGAGCCCCATGTCGCGCTTTGCACTGACAATGCGGAACCTGCTTGGGATTCTGTCTCTCCCTCCCTCTCTCTCTCTCTGCCCCTTCCCCACTTACGTGCTCTCTCTCTCTTTCTCAAAAATAAATAAACATTAAAAAAATAAAGTATCTCCATCTAGTCTTTGTATTTTGTATTAAGGTATACTTACATTCTAAATTCTGCCTTCTTCACTTAACATTACTATATCACAAGCATTTCTCATGCTGTCACATTTTTGTAAAGACAATTTTTAATGCCTACCATAGGGATTCAACAATCTTTAAAATCACTATTCAGTGTTGGCTATTGGGGATACCTCCATTGTATCTATTGTGAATAACACTTTGATGAACATATTTGAATGTATATTTTTAAAAGATTATTAGTCTAGTACAGCTTCTGAGACATGGAATTAGACTAAAGGTTAACAACTGTGCTCTGTAAAGGGCGGGCGGGGTCTGATAATATTGGCAAATGATGAAAATACTTTAGAAAACCAATGTGCTATGTCACCAGGAATATGAGCACAGTAGTTTCATCACATTCTTTTAATTTCCCCTTATTAAAAAACCCACCAAACATCTTTTCTTAATATCTTTATCTCTAATTACTAGCTATTTACTCTGTTCATTTATTCATTCAACAAACAGTCCTCAATGTGCTAGACACCATGGCATAATCAAGAGAAAATCACAAAAGACACACTCTCTAACCTCAAAGAGCTTGCAAAAGTAGAGACAGAAAACATCATCAACACATAACCTAGTAATTACAGTGGAGATAAGAACCACAAGGCCAAGTACCAGAAACCACAGAAATGGTACTTACCTTGATTTTAGGTGCTTAGGAATGACTTCCCGAGAGGTTGTAACTCAGCTTCATTCTGATTACTACGGAGATTGAACACAGTTCTGCCTGTTTATTTATTCATTCTGTTTTCCTTCTTTGTGAACTATTTGTTCATTTGTGTTTGCTTACTTATATCTGTAACAGTCTTGTTCTTGTTAACTTGCATCAGCTCATTGTTATGATAAAAATATTGTCATTGTGTTGTCTGAATATTGTTTTTAGGCTTTTAGTATAAAAGATACACATGTGTACATATACATATATATCTACTGAATATGCAATGGAAAATATCAAAGGATAAAGATTCGAAAGTAAGGAGTAATTCTTCCTCTCATCTCTATCCTTCAGCCATCTAGTCGCCTACCTTGGTTAAACACTGAAACCAAGTTCTCATAAAGCCTCTGGATATACTCTATGCATATACAAGCATATATATATACATGATATACTTTTATCTAAGTTATATACATACATTGTTTCCATTTCTGCAGACAGAGAAACTCTGTATTTCTCTTTATGGCCTTTGCCTATTTTTGAGTTATAGTTTTATTAATTATAGATATTCTTCACTATCCAAGAAATGAACACTTTGCCTTGAGTTCAACTTTTTTGTCATCTTTTTTATTAAAAAAAAAAAAAACTTTGTTTATGGTATCTTCTCCATGAAGAAGTACTGATTTTTTTTTTTTGCAAACTTTATCAACTTTTATAAATTCTGCATTTTTTCTTAATTAGAAAGACCTTCCTCATTCCACTTAAAAATTTTTCTAGTTTATGGTGCCTGGGTGACTCACTTGGTTAAGTGTCCAACTTTCAGCTCAGGTCACAATCTCAGTTTTATGAGTTCGAGCCCCATGTTAGGCTCTGCACTGATAGTATAGAGCCTGCTTGGGATTCTCTCTTTCCCTCTCTCCCTGCCCCTCATCCACCTGCGCGCTCTCTCTCTCTCAAAATAATAAACTTAAAATAAATAAGTAAATAATTTTTTAGTTTATTTTATGTCCAATAAAATCCATAAAACCAAAGTTTTCCACTTCTATGTAGTATCTCTTGATCTTTTCCTTGGTAATTTTGAAAAACCTTTAAAAGGTAAGAGAGTTAGTACACAAATTTGTGTTAGTACCTTCTTTCAGACCTATACTTCTTTTGATCTTCCAAGGGACTTCTAAGTTTGATGTGGTCATTGGCTTCTCAGGCATGTAAGACAGGATTTATAAAACCCACTGATCAATTTACATTTATCCCCCCAAATATTTACAATTGTAACAGTGATTCTACATTGACTGAATTTAGTTTTGATAAATATTTATAGCTGAATTTTTTTGTGGGATCTCTTTTTTTAATTCTTATTTTTTAAATTTACAACAAAGTTAGTTAGCATATTGTGCAACAATGATTTCAGAAGTAGACTCCTTAATGCCCCTTACCCATTTAGGCCATTGCCTCTCCCACAACCCCTCTACTAACCCTCTGTTTGTTCTCCATATTTAAGAGTCTCTTATGTTTTTGTCCCCCTCCCTGTTTTACATTATTTTTGCTACCCTTCCCTTATGTTCATCTGTTTTGTATCTTAAAGTCTTCATATACGTGAAGTCATATGATAAATTTGTCTTTCTCTGACTAATTTCACTTAGCATAATACCTTCTAGTTCCATCTACCTAGTTGCAACTGGAAAGATTTCATTCTCTTTGATTGTCAAGTAATACTCCATTGTATATATTTACCACATCTTCTTTATCCATAATCCATCAATGGACACTTGGGCTCTTTCCATACTCTTGGCTATTGTTAATAGTGCTGCTATTAATATTGGGGTGCATGTGCCCCTTCAAACCAGCATACTTGTATCCCTTGGATAAATACCTAGCAGAGCAATTACTGGGTCATAGGGTAGTTATATTTTTAATTTTTTGAAGAATCTCCATACTATTTTCCAGAGTGGCTGAACCAGTTTGCATTCCCACCAGCAGTGTGAAAGAAATCCTCTTTCTCTGCATCCTTGCCAACATCTGTTGTTGCCTGAGTTGTTCATGTTAGCCATTCTGACAGGTGTGAGGTGGTATCTCATTCTGGTTTTGATTTGTATTTCCCAGATGATGAGTGATGTTGGGCATTTTTTCATGTGTCTGTTGGCCATCTGTCTTCTTTGGAGAAGTATCTGTTCACGGCTTTAGCCCATTTCTTCACTGGATCATTTGCTTTTTGGGTGTTGAGTTTGATAAGTTCTTTATAGATTTTGGATACCAACCCTTTATCTGACATGTCATTTGTAAATATCTTCTCCCATTCCATCGGTTGTCTTTTAGTTTTGCTGACTGTTTCCTTCACTGCACATAAGCTTTTTATTTTGATGAGGTCCCAATGGTTCACATTTTTGCTTTTGTTTCCCTTGTGTCTGGTGACGTGTTGAGTAAGAAGCTGCTGCAGCAAAGGTCAAAAGGTTCTTGCCTGCTTTCTCCTCGAGGATTCTGATGTCTTCCTGTCTTACATTTAGGTCTTTCATCTATTTTGAGTTTATTTTTCTGTATGGTGTAAGAAAGTGGTCCAGATTCATTTTTCTTCATGTCACTGTCCAGTTTTTCCCAGCACCACTTGCTGAAGAGACTGTCTTTATTCCATTGGATATTCTTTCCTGCTTTGTCAAAGATAAGTTGGCCATACGTTTGTGGCTCCATTTGTGGGTTCTCTATTCTGTTCCGCTGATCTGAGTGTCTGTTCTTGTGCCAGTACCATACTGTCTTGATGATTACAGCTTTGTAACATAGCTTGAAGTCTGGGATTGTGATGCCTCCTGCTTTGGTTTTCTTTTTCAAGATTGTTTTGGCTATTCGGGGTCTTTTCTGGTTCCATACAAATTTTAGGATTTTTGTTCTAGCTCTGTGAACTAGAGCTATTATGATAGCTATTGGCGTTAGCTTGATATGGATTGCATTGAATATGTAGATTGTTTTGGGTAGTATTGATATTTTAACAATATTTATTCTTCATATCCAGGAGTATGGAATATTTTTCCATTTTTTTGTGTGTCTTCAATTTCTTTCATAAGCTTTCTATCATTTTCAGTGTATAGATTTTTCACCTCTTTGGTTAGATTTATTCCTAGGTATTTTACGGTTTTTGGGGCAACTGTAACTGGGATCGATCCCCTGATTTCTTTCTGTTGCTTCATTGTTGGCGTATAGGAATGCAACTGCTTTCTGTGCATTGATTTTATATCCTGACACTGCTAAATTCACGGATCAGTTCTAGCAGGTTTTTGGTGGAATCTTTTGGGTTCTCCATATAGAGTATCATGTCATCTGTTAAGAGTGAAAGTTTGACCTCCTCCTGGCTGATGTGGTTGCCTTTTATTTCTTTGTGTTGTCTGATTGCTGAGCCTAAGACATCTAATACTATGTTGAATAACAGTGGTAAGAGTGGACATCCCTGTCTTGTTCCTGACCTTCAGGGGAAAGCTCTCAGTTTTTCCCCATTGAGGATGATATTTGCACTGGGTCTTTCATATATGGCTTTTATTATATCGAGGTATGATCCTTCTATCCCTACTTTCTTAAGGGCTTTTATCAAGAAAGGATGCTGTAGAACATTTCATCCTAAAGCAGCGGAATACACATTCTTCTCCAGTGCACATGGAATGTTCTCCAGAATAGATCACATATTGGGACACAAATCAGCCCTCAACAAGTACAAAAAGATGGAGATCATATCATGCATATTATCAGACCATAACTATGAAACTCAAAATCAATCACAAGAAAAAATTTGTAAAGATAACAAATACATAGAGAATAAAGAACATTCTACTAAAGAATGAATGGGCTAACCAAGAAGTTAAAGAGGAAATTAAAAAGTACATGGAAGTCAATGACAATGATAACACCACAGCCCAAAACCTCTGGGATGCAGCAAAGGTGGTCCTAAGAGGGAAGTATATAGCAATCCAGGCCTTTCTAAAGGAGGAAGAAAGGTCTCAGATACACAACCTAATCTTATACCTTAAAGAACTGGAAAAAGAACAGCAAATAAAACCCAAAACCAGAAGAAGACAGGAAATAATAAAGATTAGAGCAGAAATCAATGCTACTGAAACCAACCAACCAACAAACAAAAAAATCAGTAGAACAGATCAATGACACCAGAAGCTGGTTCTTTGAAAGAAATTAACAAAATTAATAAACCACTAGCCAGTTTAATAAAAAAGAAAAAGGAAAGGACCCAAATAAATAAAATCAAGAATGAAAGAGGAGAGATGACAACCCACTGAGCAGAAATAAAAATAATAAGAGAATATTATGAGCAATTATATGCCCATAAAATGGGCAATCTCGAAGAAATGGACAAGTTCTTAGAAACATATAAACTACCAAAACTGAAACAGGAAGAAATAGAAAATTTGAACAGACCCATAGCCAATAAAGAAATCGAATTAGTAATCAAAAATCTCCCAAAAAAACAAGAGTCCAGGGCCAGATGGCTTTCCAGGGGAATTCTACCAAACATTTAAGGAAGAGTTAATGCCTATCTTCTTAAAGCAGTTCCAAAAAATAGAAATGGAAGGAAAACTTCCAAACTCTTTCTACAAAGCTGGCATTACCTTGATTCCAAAACCAGACTAAAAAGGAGAACTTTAGACCAATTTCCCTGATGAACATGGATGCAAAAATCCTCAACAAGATATTAGTCAACCAGATCTAACAATACATTAAAAGAATTATTCACCATGACCAAGTGGGATTTATGCTTGGGATGCAGGGCTGGTTCAATATCCGCAAAATACTCAATGTGATTCATCATATCAATAAAAGAAAGGACAAGAACCACATGATCCTCTCAATAGATGCAGAGAAAGCATTTGACAAAATATAGCTGTATTAAACTATAATCCTTATCAAACCAACAGTCTTCACAGTTAATGTCAACTTCTAACCGAATTCCTGAATTATGAAACATAGCCCTTCCACTTGCATTCATTTCTAGTGGCACTTCAGCCATGTTATATCAGCACTACAGGCATCTTTTTAAACTTTTAATTTTTAGATTTCACAAGCAGTAGTAATTATAACAGTGCAGTGAACCAGCTGAGCTAGGTATAATGCCACCTCTTGCTATTTCAGTACAACACACACCATACAGAGTGACATTAAAAGTACAATCAAGACAAAATGGAGAAGCTTTTTTAAAAAGAGAAGGGTCACAATTCAGTTCTCATTATCTTCCATTATTAGAAAATATGTGTGACAAAAGACCAAAGGCAAAATGTAAAGGGTTTAGCCTCTAAGAAACAGCAGAACTTCCCCTATCTTTAATTTATGGAGCCTAGTATAAGTTTCCTGTATAAAAGGACAAAATAAATATGAAAACATGTTTACAAAAAGGAAAAAAAAAAAAAAGCAGTGGAATGTTAATTCTGCCAGTATAGAAAGGATGCGCTCTGCACAAACCACGTTTCTCAGGCATGTTCTCCTCAAATGTTCTATCTCTAGCAATAAAAAGAAAGTCTTCTCAAATTAAAGTACATTACAGAGCAACAATCCTCAGGGAATTTTCTATGAACTATTACGAGGTTAAGAAGGACTAGAGTTGAATGTTGGATAAGAAAAGGCTGTATTTAGTGCAAAGGACCTCACTGGGTGCCTGGGTGGCTCAGTTGGTTAAGCATCTAACTCTAGGTTTCAGCTCAGGTCATGATCTCAGTTTTTGAGTTTGAGCCACAAGTTGGCATCCACACTGACAGTGCAGAGCCTGCTTGGGATTCTCCCTCTCCATCTCTTTCTCTGCCCCTCTTCCACTTCTCTTTCTCTATCTCTCTCTTTCTAAATAAACAAACTTAAAAAAAAAAAAACAAAAAAACTAAACAAAGGCTCCCAATTAGCCTGCCCCAAAGAAATGGTTAGAAAATTTACACACATAGCAATGGGACAAAAAACTATTTTCCTAAGAATCTTTGTACATTTAGCAAATATGAGACAGATTGAGTACACATGGTAGGAAGTGAAAAATTACACACACATATTGAATTGATAAAGGTACCCTGCCAAATGTCCAATAAATTAAGGATAAGTTTACAAACTTTGATACATGAAGAATACCACAAACATGGTGAATGTAAGATCATTCATGAAAATTTATAGGGCTGCGGGGCTATGCACAGTAAAGAGGATTAAAAGATAAATAAGGCATGGAGAGAGCTCACAAGCTAATGAGGAAGATAAACACGTAGCAGTGTTCAAGGGAGAGAAAGAAAAAACAAAGTCATTCCAGGAGGTGAGGACAGCAAATACAAATGTACAGAGGAGTGGAGGAAATACAGTATGAACAAGGAACAGAATTTTAGTTTGATGAGAGAACAGGATGCAATTTTATTTGTGTAGAAATATAGGCAACCCAAGGTCCAGGGTTTCTTAATCTGGATTAGAACAGAAGCCAATAACATGTTTATATTCTCTAACAAAATCCACAAAATCTCTAACTCAAGGTTTTCATGCAGCATATAATATGTATGTAATCAGTGCTTTAATAAATAACAAAAAAATTAAACAGCTCAGCCCAACTTGTAAAATCGGTTGATTGTTCCCCTCTGTCCTCCTCCCTGAAGTAAATTCCTGAGGAAGAATTATAAACGATCCAGACCCATTTTTGGGGCAGCTGGGTGGCTCAGTTGGTTAAGTGTCCAATTTGGGATCATGTCATAACCTCTCATGGTTCATGGGTTCAAGCCCCTCATCGAGCTCTGTGCTGACAGCTCAGAGCCTGCAGCCTACTTCAGATTCTGTGGCTTCCTCTTTCTTTCTCTGCTCCTCCCCCACTCATGCTCTGTCTCTCACTCTTTCTCTTAAAAATAAACAAACATTAAAAAAATCTTTTTTTTAAATGATCCATATCCAAACCTGGAGGGGACACAAAGCCAAAGAGCATAAATCTTGAGTATCTGAAGAAACTCAAAGGGAGGGGAAAAAACTGCTGGCTGTGGGCAGAAAGGAAGGGCTAGGATTCTTTTTGCCAAACAGAATGAGGGCCCAGGAAGGGAACTGATATCAGCAGGCAGCCCAGTGACAAACTGCAGGCTGCATTCCAAATCAGTAGGAAAAGGACAGTGTTAGAACAATTATTATCCACACAGAAAAAAGTAATATTGGGTTCCATAATCACACTAAACACAAAGATAAATTCCAAGAGGATTAAAGACATAAATGCAAAAAACACATATGAAAATATTACTATGGAAGAATTTCTGAAACAGGATATGAAAAGCACAAAACACAAAGAAACAGATGAATATTTATGTAGATGGGTTTATCAGAAACTTATGTACAGCATTAAGTCACCACACACTAATTAGAAAAAGTCAACAAAAGACTGGGGAAAGATATCTGCAACTCACATACTAGTCCACGGCAAGGGACTAGTATCCAGAATACATAAAGATCTAAAGCTTATTAGTAAAAGTCAGCCAAACTAGTAGAAAAAGGCATGGAGGGAAAACCCCAATCTATACATAAGGAAACCTCAGTTGCCAATATGAAATGATGCTAAAGTTCATTATAATCAGGAAAAATAAAAGTTAAAAACACGAAATCCTATTTCATAACCACCAAACTAGCAACATTAAGAGCTTTTTTTATAATAGGGCATTTTAAGCATATATGAAAATATAGTAGTAAAATGACATCCATGCACCCATCCCCAAATCCGACACCCATTCATTCATAGTCCATCTTATTTCATCTATACCTCAATGCCAGATAATTTTGAAGCAAATTCCACGCATTGTAGCATGTTACTCTGTAAATATTTTAGCTATATCCTTAAAAAATGGGGAAAATTTTTAGTCAGATTTATTGAGATATAATTTACATACAGTAAAATCCATCCTTCTTGGTCTATAATTCTATGGATTTAATAACCACAGTTGTGTACCCACCATGATCAAGATAACTAATATTTTCATCATCCCCCAAAATTGTCTGCTGCCTGTCTGTAGTCAACCCCAATTCCTACACCCAGCCCTTGGCAATCACTAGTTTTTTTGACTCTATAGTTTTCCCTTTTCAAGAATGTCAGGTAAATGGAATGATAAGGCATATACTCTTTTGAGTCAACTTCTTTCACTTGGAAAATACATTTAAGATTTGTCCATGTTGTTGTATGTATTAGTCAGGAATTTGTACTGCTGAGGAACAGTACATGGAAATACCATGGTTTTGTTTCTATGTTCACCAGTTGAAAGATCTGGGGTCTTCCAGGTTGGGGTGATAATGTATAAAGCTGCTACAAGCATTTGTGAACCAATTTTCATGTGAAAATAGGTTTTCATTTCATTTTAGTAACTATCTAAGAGCCTCTCTTGCTGGGCCATATGATAAGCATGGATTTCACTTTCTAAGAAACCACTGAACTCTTTGCCTCTGGGACTGTGTTATTTTGCATTCCCAACAGCAAAGCATGAAAACTACATCTTTGCAAACAGTATTTTAGTTCTTGTTTGTTTACCTTGGCCATTCTAATAGATACGTAGTGGTATCCCCTTGGGGTTTTACTTTGCATTTCTTTAATCAATGTAATCAATTCAGTACGAACTGACACAAACAGAAAAATATTAAAGACTGGTTAAAGCCAAGTAGTAGATACAATGATTTTTTCCCCATGTTTTTGTTTCAAATATTTTCATTAAAAAGTATCTTTAAACAGCCTTCACATCTTCATGATTTCTTATAAATAGCCAAAACAAAATTATTTAACTTCAATATCAATACATGCCTTGAAGAGATCGTCCTTTTTGCAAATAATAGTTACAAGTAGTGTTTTGGGGGAGGCAATGGTATTCTAAACAATAGGCTAGAATTTGATTTTAAAAAAGCAACCCAAAATTTAACCTTTTATACCCTGACAAATTTTAGTAGCAAAACTTCTTTAAATGTAATCTTTCTTACTTAGAGTGACAGATAATGTCACTGTGGAAATTTAGTCTTCAGCTTGATAGTTTATTTTTTTCTTAAGGTTTATCATTTAACAGGCATGGAGAACACAAAGTATAGAAGTGTCACATTGTGTATAAACCAAAATTACTTTCTTTCCTTACTAAGATCATTCTTGGAATTGTACTTTTCACAATAGAACTCTCTTAAGTTCTGAGCACAAAGAATATGCTCTTAATAAAATTCATCTCACAAGAAAATGAATTTTGTTCTCAAAGTGTATATATGAGTATTTACTGCTCCAGTCATTGCACTGCGTCCTTTGGACCTGCTCTCTGATTATGTGATGAAACATTTATTCTGAAATATAACATAAAATCAGCTTGCTTAAAAGTGAATCAATTCTGTCCTTCCTCAAGAATAAAACTGGCAAAGAATCACAGTATAAACTCTCAATATTTATTTTGGACTCTCCTACAGATTTTTACTTTTACTACCTCCCCTCCAAGAAAGGAAAATTACAAGCAATAAATGCATCTTGCCTTAAATTCTACCATACACTACGTGTAATAAAAAGTTTTGTCTTTTAAACTTCAATTAACATTTATTCAACTAAACTGGTAGTTATATCTACATGAATGTGCAATAATAAATATTCTTGTGGTGGGGCACCTGGGTGGCTCAGCTGGTTGGGTGTCCCACTTCAGCTCAGGTCATGATCTTACAGTTTGTGAGTTCAAGCCCTGTGTCAGGTTTTGCGTTGACAGCAAAGAGCCTCCTGCTTTGGATTCTCTGTCTCCCTTTCTGTCCCTCCCCTGCTTACATGTGTGCAGTCTCTCTTTCTCTCAAAGATAAATATTTCTAAAAATCATGAAAAAAGAAATATGCTTAGTAAAAGTAGTGTTTTGGGGTCTTTTTTAATGCCAAATATCATACGTCATTTATACGGACACTCTCACCTAGGTACTGAAAACGGCTTCATGAACATGCCTTAAATTCCCATGTAATCTATGTTGGTGAGTGTTATCACTGTCTCCCCAAACAACAACTCCTGTTAAATGGGTGGTAGGTCCAATGACTCCCTCCCTCAACCCAAAAGGAGGACCTGACACAGAGTAGGCCCATCTGCAGGCTGGTCTGCATCCCAGGAACAGAGGTGCTAAGGATCAACAGGAGGGAAGGAATCAAGTGTTATTATTCAGAAGAGGAAGCAGGGAGTCTGGAGCAGCTCCCAGTTTTCCAATTAGAGTCACCAAGAAAATGGTGGTAACCAGCAAGAATAAAATAATGGAGGAGAGCAAGGTGTTTTTTTTGTTTTGTTTTGTTTTAATTGAGTGAAGATTTACATTAAGGGAAGTACACAAGTAAATTTACAACTTAATACATTTTATAAATATATATATATCTAACCATCATCCAGATCAGGATAGAACATATTCAGGACCTAGAATCTCCCTTCACATGTGATCTCTCCTGGTTAGCAAGGTCTGCACCTCACCTGCTGCCAAAGATAACTACTATTCTGGCTTCTATCACCATAGCTTAGGCACCATGTGCCTTTCCTTTAATATATGTACTCTTTTGTATCTGGTTTCTTTGGGGGGGGAAGTTTTTGTTTTGTTTTCGTTTTTCAATGTATGTATTTCTGGGAAGCAGAGAAGAATAGGGTAATGGCAAGTAGGGGAAGATATGAGGTTGGTTTATTTCTTTTCATATTTATTAAACACCTATTATGTGTTAAGTCTCTATATTAGGCACAGAAAACACCAACTAAAAGGAACTTGGTACCTAGTCTTAAGGGACTTATAATCTAGAGGGGGAGACAGGTAAATGAGTAATTAGATCAACTTATAAGTATTCCAAGGAGAACACAGGGAAGAAATGCCTCACTTTGCCTAAAAAGGTTACAGAAGACTCCGATAAAGACTGAGTTAGAAAAAAAAAAAAAAAACAAGTTGAAAGATTTTCTAACTGTTGATAATCTGCTCATGAGTGATAGATGAATGGAGGGGGTTCATTACAGTATTTTATAATAAAGTTTAAATTGTCCTGGAGCACAATTAGAGCCTGATCAGTATGATAAGACCAGAGCATGCTAGCTAGAGAAATATTTTTTAAAAAAATTTTTAGGGGCACTTGAGTGGCTCAGTCGGTTGAGCGTCCAACTTCGGCTCAGGTCATGATCTCAAGGTTTGTGAGTTTGAGCCCCGCGTCGGGCTCTATGCTGACAGCTCAGAGCCTGGAGCCTGCTTCGGATTCTGTGTCTCCCTCCCTCTCTGCTCTGTCACTCTCTATCTCTCAATGATAAATAAACGTTAAAAAAAATTTTTTTTAATAAAACAAAAATTTTTTAAAGTGTTTATTTATTTTTGGAAGAGACATAGCCCATGTGGGGGTCAAGTCCACAAATCTTGTGAAATTGTGACCTGAACCAAGTCAGATGTTTAACCGACTAAGCCACTCAGGTGCCCCAAGCTAGAGAAATATTAAAAGCAAAGGTGAGAAGGAAAACTATAGAGTTTTCAGAGAACCATAGTCATTTGGGGGAAGTGTAGGCATTAAGGTATGAAAGACAGGTAGATCATTAAGGTCCTTGTATCTCATGCTTTATCCTAAGGCAACTAGGAGCTACTGAAGCAAACATAAGCAAGAGAATGATCTGATACACCTGTATTTTAAAACGATCAGGGTACCCGGGTGGCTCAGTTGGTTGAGTGTCCGACTTTGGCTCAGGTCATGATCTTATGGTTCATCAGTTCGAGTCTACATTGAGCTCTGTGCTGACAGCTCAGAGTCTGGAATTCTGTGTATCCCTGTCTCTCTCTCTACCCCTAACCCACTCACACACTCTCTCTCTCAAAAATGAATAAATGTTAAAAAAATTAAAAATAAATAATGAAATAATGAAATCCTCATTTGCGGTGCCTGGATGGCTCAGTTGGTTGAGCACGTGATTCCTGATATTGGCTCATATCATGATCCCAGGGTCATGGAATTGAGCCCTGTGTTGGGCTCTAAATAGAGCATGGAGCTGTTCAGGATTCTTTTTCTCCCTCTCCCTCTCCCTGTGCCCCTCCCCAGGCTCACAGGCACTCTCTCTCTAATATAAAAATAAAATGATCATTCAGATATAACATTCAGATACCAGCGCAGACACTAAATAAGAAACAGAAGAAAAGTGATCAGTGGTAAGTTACTACTGAAGTAATCCTGATGAGAGATAAGGAGGGCCTAAAACCTACAATCATTTTAAAATAAAATTTTAATTAAAAAAAAAAAAGAGGGGCACCTGGGTGGCTCAGTCAGTGAAGCATCCAACTCTTGATTTCAGCTCAAATCATTACCTCATGGTTTGTGGGATCAAACCCCATATTGGGCTCTACACTATCAGCACAGAGCTTGGGCTTCTCTCCCTCTCCATAGCTTCTTCTGCCCCTCCCCCAATCATGCTCTGTCAAAATATTTTAAAAAGTTAAAAAAAAGAGAAATAATGAGGGCCTAAACTGAGGTAATGGTGATAAGATGAAGGGGACATGACTGTTGAGGATATTTAGTTTTTAATATGATTAATTGAAAATTAGTATGTTGTAGCAAAAATTTTTTAAATTAAAAATGGGAATAGAGAATAGGTTAAGGAAACTCAGCCTATTTAAGCATAGTGACATTCACATTATACGGATTCTAGAAGGGGAAGAGAGTGAGGAGACAGAAAACTTACTGAAGAATAATAGCTGAAAACTTCACTAATCTGGGGAGGGAAACATCAAGGTCCGGGAAGCACAGAGAGCCTCCAGCAAAACTAACCCAAGGAGGTCCACACCAAGACACATAATTTAAATGGTAAAATGTAGTGACAAAGAGAGAATTTTAAAAGCAGCAAAAGAAAACAGTTACATAAAAGGGAAATCCCAAAAGGCTGCCATTTGATTTTTCAGCAGAAACCTTTCAGACTTGAAGGGAGCAGCAACATGATATATTCAAAATGCTGAAAGGAAAACACCTACAACCAAGAATACTCTACCCAGCAATCATTCAAAATTGAAGGACAGTGTTTCCCAAACAAAAGTTTAAGGAATTCATTACCACTAAACCAGTGCCTTACAAGAAATGCTAAAGAGACTTCTTTAAGTGGTAAAGAAATGGCCATAATTGGGAAAAAATTATAAAAAGAAAGAATTTCACAGCTAAAAGAAAACAGTAAAGGTAGATTAATCACTTACAAAGCCAGTAGTGTGATAGTTAAACAAAAAGTAATAAAATCAATTATATCTACAAAAATTAGCCAAGGGATAGACAAAATTAAAAGATATAAAATATGATATCATATACATAAAAAATGGAGGGGGAGTAAATATTCAATGCATTTAGAATGTGTTTGAACTTAAGCGACCATCAATTTAATATAGACTGCTATCCATGTAAGATGTTATACATGAACCCAATGGTGACCACAAATAAAAAATCTGTAACAGATGCACAAAAATAGAAAGGAATCCAAGCATAACACTAAAGAAAGCCACCAAACTACAAGAGAAAAGAGAAAGCGAAAAATACAAGAACAAAGCAAAACTACAAAAACAACCAGAAAACAATTAAAAGGCAACAAATACACACATATTAACAATTACTTTAAATATAAATGGTCTAAATGCTCCAATCTAAAGACAGAGGGTAACTGAATGAAGAAACAGGACCCATCTATATGATGCCTACAAGAGGCTCACTTCAGACCTAAAGATGCATACATAGTGAAAGTGAAGAAATGGAAAAAACACCATGCAAATGGAAGAGAAAAAAAACAAACCTAGGGTAGCAATACTTCTATCAGACAAAATAGACTTTATTTTTATTTTTTTACAGATACTTTATTGTCAAGTTGGTTTCCATATAACACCCAGTGCTCATCCCCACAAGTGCCCTCCTCCATGCCCATATCCCCCCTCCCCCCCACACCCATCAGGCCTCAGTTTCTTCTCATCATTCAAGAGTCTCACATGGCTTGTCTCTCTCCCTCTCCCCCACTATTTCCCCCCTTATTCTCCCCCACGGTCCTCCGTTAAGTTCCTCCTAATCCTCCTATACGTGCAAACATATGGTATTCGTCCTTCTCTGCCTCACTTATTTCGCTCAGCATAACACCCTCAAGGTCCATTCATGTTGCTACACATGGCCAGATTTCAGTGTTTCTCATTGCCATGTAGTATTCCATCGTATAGATAAACCACATCTTCTTGATCCATTTGTCTGTTGATGGACACTTAGGCTCTTTCCATGTTTTGGCTATTGTTGAGAGTGCTGCTATGAACATTGGGGTACATGTGCTCCTATGCATCAGCACACCTGTATCCCTTGGCAAATTCCTAGCAGTGCTATTGCTGGGTCCTAGGGGAGTTCTATTGTTCACTTTTTGAGGAACCTCCACACTGTTTTCCAGAGGGACTGCACCAGTTTACATTCCCACCAACCGTGTAGGAGGTGTCCGTTTCTCCACATCCTCGCCAGCATCTAGAGTCCTCTCATTTGCTCATTTTAGCTACTCCGACTGGCGTGAGGTGGTATCTCAGTGCGGTTTCGATTTGTATTTCCCTGATGAGGAGGGATGCTGCGCATCGTTTCATGTGTCTGTTGGCCATCTGGATGTCCTCTCTGGAGAAGTGTCTGTATACATCTGCCCATTTCTTCACTGGGTTGTTTGTTTTTCCGGTGTGGAATTTGGTGAGTTCCTTACAGATTTTGGATATTAACCCTTTATCTGATATGTCATTTGCAACTATCTTTTCCCATTTCGTTGGTTGCCTATTAGTTTCATGGATTGTTTCCTTTGCTGTGCCAGAAGCTTTTAATCTTGATGAGGTCCCAACAGTTTATTTCTGCTCTTCATTCTTTTGCTTTTGGGGATGTGTCAAGTAAGAAATTGCTGCCGTAGAGGTCAAGGAGGTTGTTTCCTGTTTTCTCCTCTAGGGTTTTGATGGTTTCCTGTCTCACGTTCAGGTCCTTTATCCATTTTGAGTTTACTTTTGTGTATGGTGTGAGAAAATGAGCAGTTTCATTCTTCTGCATGTTGCTGTCCAGTTCTCCCAGCACCACCT